>NC_051863.1:105194882-105508535 GCF_015732765.1 Culex quinquefasciatus
ATTCAGATTTGGTTGTGGAAACAGATAACAAGTTGAAACTTAGTTATCGATAATAATTTTATAGCATTAAAGTTATTATACTGCATATATCAGCTTTCATTTGAGTTATTGGGAAAATTTGTTAAATTTTTAGTATACGTAATGCCTAGCCCTTTGAATATTTTCTATTTATTTTATATATTTCTTGAAGACTGGGAATTATGATTTTGAATTTGAAAAAAATATATCATATAAAATTTTTTCATTGAATTAGGAAAGCTGTTGATGCCAATTTTTTGCATAATGTTTTGATTGACATCATTAAAACTGGAACAGAACAAAATAATCAGTGCAGCGATATACAAATTTATTGCTCTGAAATCTCCTGTAACTATTCGACTGTATTGTTGATTTTCCACAACTGGCAGTAGTTACACAAAGAAAATTTCTAAAATATTATTTATGTAAAACATGAAATTCAAAACCTATCTTAAATTTTTAATTAACCGGTTTAATTTAATTTGTTTTCGCTTTTTTTATTACATTTTTAAATAATTTTTTCTGGTATTTCTAGTCACGTCATATACAAAAATAACTAAGAGAAATATTCAATTCTTTAAGCACAATGTATATTTAAAATTGTGGTTAATTTAAAATCAAAAGCACCACAAAAAACATTTTTTATGTCTTTTAAACTATATAAAAACTGCTGTCCTTGTTTGGATTGAAGTGTAGATTATCACCAACTAATTTTAATCTTGAAAACATAACCAATATAATGAAAACATAGATTGTAGGACTGTTTCAAAAATTTCTCGGGATCCCGGGAATTCCCGGGATTTCAAAAATATTTTTCCCGGTTCCTGGTAAATTCAAAACCCAGGAAAATTGGACGCCCTATGCCAAAGATCAGACTTTCCGATTTTTTTTATTTCAATGTTCTCGAAAAAGTATACCGTGAAGAATTTGCTTTTCGCTTGCAAACTTGATTCTACATTAGGAGGGTTCCTAGAAAAAGGACCTTTTGCTCCACAAGCGTAAAATGGTTTTGGGTTATTTTAAGCATCTGTGCCAATTTTGAGCGATATTGGTTGAAATTAAATCTATATTGATATCTGATCCTGAAATTGATGAAACAAATGTTTATCATATAAAAATGAAATTTTTGAACCGCTAAAACTTTTCAGGATCGACTTTCACAGCTTTGGTATGTTCTACAAAGTTGTAGAGCATTAATTTAGAATATGTATTACTTTTTAAATTTAGATTTTTTGGGAATATTTGGATGGAAGCACTGTGCAGACCAAACCGTAAAAAATTGGGTTTTTCAAAACTTTTTTTTTTCGATTTTTCCCATTTAAACTTCCCTCCTAATTATGAATGGGTAAATGTTAACATATTTGGCTAATATTTGACCCAGAGTCCTAAAACAGCTCAAGGAGCATTAAGCAGCTTGTGGATTGAGGTTTGAAAAAAAGTTCCAATTTTACATAAAAGTCCCTTAGACACTAACTTTCCAAAACATCACCTTTTCAGGCTGCAACTTGTTGAAAAACACTTCATTTTTCGAATGTCAGATTTGTGTTCAGGGCCAAAAGTTACCCCTTAGGACAAAGTTTCACGCAAATCGGGGTCTGAGCCACTGCTGTGTGAGTTGGCGGAGAATGACCCATATGAATTTTGACCATCTTCCCACTGGGAAATGGAACGCCTTGATTGGCCTTACATCAGTCCTATTTTATCAAAATCAAGTTTTGTGTGAGGCATACAACTATCAAGTCTCAATGGACCAATTAAAATTTATAAATTTTTACCATACCGATCGATATGACTTGACTCTAAACACCTAGATAGACTTGAAACTAGAGGGTGACGATTCTCGAGATTTTCAATTTCCCGGGAATCGAGAGCTGTATTATACTATTTCCCGGGAATTCCCGGGACCCGGGAGCTTTTTTTTTTAAACTATGCAATAGTGCCAATAATTTAACAGAATTTCTTGGGCCAACTGTAAATATTATATGAAGAAATATTAACAGTTATCCGAAAAACCAGAATTTTAACAATTGGCGGACCTAAACATTGCAAAGAGTTGCAGAGTTATTTTTCCAAAATGTTATTTAATATTGAGGTTGATGCTAAACCCAATACTACTATTGACATAAAAAAGGAAATTACCTTGATACAGCGAAATTAACTTACTAAGAATAAAAAAAACTAAATTATAAGGTTTGCTATGCTCGAGAGATGATATAGAAAATGAACTTATTTTTAAAATGCTTTTCCTTCTTAGAAAAAATAAATTGAAATAAAAATAAAAAAAATATTGAGTTTTTCATTTCTGGGGTGTACCTGCAAAGTATGCTTCAATGTAACTTTTGTTTACACTCAATTATAGTTATTGGAATTTTTGACAAGTTAAAATTTATACTTCCTAAATAAGAATATTATAAAAGCATTGGTTTATTCGAACTTAAATATCGATCATTGAACACTCAATGTTCTGGACAATTTCGATTTTTTCAAATGGTTTTCTGATAAGTTTATATAATTTGGCTTTCATATTTATAAGAATAAAAATTCCCGGGAGTCTCGACCAAATTTCCCGGGAATCGAGAGGTCCAAAAATGATCGATTTCCCGGGAATTTTTTCCCGGGAATTCCCGCTCGTCACCCTCTACTTGAAACCTTATTTGAAAAAAGAGGGTTATGGATTTCAAACACCTTCAACTAATTCTAACTGAATTAAACAACTTTCAACACTGCTTGCAGTGATAGCCGCATTCGCTGAGAAAAAAAATCAAGAATTTCTTAAGGACTGGTCCAGCATACCACTCAACCCCTTCACATCGAGAGCATTCCTTGCTGTTTCTGCAATTTTCTCCCGTTAACTTCACACTAGAATTTTGCACTGAGCTGAACGCTACTGCAGAGCAAACATTAGCCCCATACTTTTCAATCCAACTTTGATCAAATTTACACAACTGCACAAAATCTTACTTCTTTCTTGCCACTCCAACGCGCTCCTCTCGACTTCTCTCGTAGGCAGCATCCTCATCACGGTGATGAAACTCACTGACTTGGATGGAATTTCGGTGCATCGGACCGATTGCGGCAAAAAGTTTGAGCAAAAATGTTTAACTAAGACGGAAAAGCAAGACAAAGTTCCGGGGAAATTGAGTTTGGCAACAAAACTTTGGGCCGGGAAGGACAGGAATGCTGCTTTTAGTCGCTTTCATCTGGAGTTTCGCATTCATTTTCGAGTGCCACTGCTGAATTTGGTCAGGTTTTGATAGCAAAACACGTCTAGGAAATATTTTGCACTGCAAAGAATGTCGCTTTTAGTTCCAGTGAAAGTGGAATGCACCAGGGCGTCGATTGGGTGTATTTACTGAATGAAAATTTGATTAGTTCTGGATTTACGAGAAGTTTTCAAATATTTAAAATTCATGACTGTCGAAAATATGCTAACAATGAGATTTCAGTAAGAATTAATAAAAAAAATACATTATTCCAGCACATAGAATCACTGCTTCGTGTCACTAAATCACGTTCAGCAAACATTTCCCTGGTGTACCGGTAGAAAATTGCTTTTCAGTGTAAACGATATCGGCACCACAATCGGAACCCGGTTCGGTTCTATTCCATCCCCACCGGGGTTGAGCAGAAACAAGTGCGGCATCTAGTTACAATCGTTCCGGGAATAAACCCTGACATCGGCAGATCAGGAAAAAACAAAATCGATTGAAAAATATTGAAAAATGAAACTTGATTTAACGATGAGATTGGAAAACGAATCTATTTACATCGATTTTCCAGATAACAATCACTGTTGGGTGAGTAGTCTTTTTATTTACACGTTGACAATAAATCCGCAAGAACAAAAGCATGAAATATATGCTCACAAATCAGCCACAGCTTTCTCACCAAAAATAAGCACCAACATAACACATGCTAAAGCCCACTCGAAGGTGGAACATAATGCCGCGGCAGCATCCCCTACACGCAAATACCATTAATTCATTCACCGCAGACTTACAGGAAAAGACAAGAAAATATCCTGTTCGCTCCATTGCTACTCCAAGCAAGCAAGCCTGACTTGCTTGCGCTGTGAAACCACCCACGAACAAATACGGGAAAATATTAAATATAAGCCAACAAATAGCGATTTGCAGGTTTTACGTTCCTGGAGCAAAGTAACACAGGGTTGAATTTGGTGGATACTTTGGAGTTAAATTCATTCTTATAAGAGATTTAAAATAGTTTAGAGAAAATTGCATACGATTCAAAAACAATTGAGAATCTAAGGGGGAGAGGGAATGATAGATTTATCCGAGTTCATTCTGTTTATTGGCGAATTTTCAGATTTTTTTTCTTTTAGTAATTCCATTTGAAAAGAGCCTAAACCAAAAAAAAAAAGTTCTCCGATCGGGCTCGAAATTTTTCCGGGGTTCCTTAGCCGAAATAAATAGACCCGTATTTTTGCCGTTAGGGTGAACTACACCGTCCTTAAAACGGTAATTTTCGTCAATTTTCGTAAAACCCTCATTTTTTCAAAAAAAAAAAACAACCGATTAAAGCTGTCTTGGGCGCAAATGAAAGTATGCCTTTCAAGGAAAAATAATTTTACGAACGAAAATTACAAAATTCAACCCTGAGAAAGAAACCGGAACCGGAGTGTTTCGGAGCTGAGCGTCTTTCGCGGCGCTGAAAAATGTACACACACACACACACACATCCCAACCCCTCATTCAAATCATCTTCCACGTGGTTCTAACCAGAGACGACTGCTACAACGATGGGGTTGTGGAACATCTGCGGCAGCAGTGCAGGTGAAAAGCTTCTCGACGCGCGCTCGACGCCCGAAACAAGATAAGAAAAATTAAAATTATAATCGTTTATCACACCGCCAACCGGCTGACTGAAACCGAAATATGGAAGCGGAATGAGATGGTGAAGCTTTTCTGCAGAACAACCGCGCCTCTACTCCACACTTTTAGGGTCTAACGGGGCAGGCCACACGCCGCACACTCCACCGAAATGGGAATCATATTCCACCCACTTTCCATTTTCGAGGGGCCAATAAGACCGACAATAGCACACACAGCACCATGTCTTACTCGTGGGTGACTGTATGTGTGCTGTAGGTGGTCGTGAAATTTTAATTTCGCTTTTAAAGGATTTCAAAATAAGCCCACAAAAGTTAGAACGGGGCTTACACGGCAAAAGCACTCAGCTGGTTCTGCTGTTGTGTTTGGATGACATTCTCCACTTTTTTTGCACCCAATTTTGTGTACTCAGCTCATCATCGTTCTAGCTCGCCGTGTTTTGTTTCGAATGATGTCACTAATGGCTACGGAAAATTAAAATGACAATGAGATTACTCATCCGTAAGCAAAGTGTCTGTTCATACACACACATACCTCATTCCGCTGTGATCGCTATTCCATCCATTTGAGTTAAGAGGATTTGTTGTCTACGCAACGTGCCGTAACGAAATTGAATTTTGGATTACATCTAAGGATCGCGTTAAGTTTTTTTGCCTGCCATATTCATAAGAACTTTGTGAATGCTTATGCATGGTACAACAGATTTCTACTGTGATTTATTTTTGGTGAACTTTTGTGTATACAATTATGTTTTAGAAATGCGATCAAATTGAATTTCGCAAATCTATTTTAAGTCCGTATTTATATTTAGATAGAATATTGTACATTATTTTGTAGAATACTAAAAATGTACGGGCATAATAAGTTTTGTTGTTAGAATGGACTGGGACTTGGAATTTAATATTTAGAAAGAAATAACAAATTTAATGAAAAATGAAAATAAGACGTAACACACTTCTTCGCATAAGCTTTCGAGTTACCTTATTTGGAAATTGAGTTCTTTGAATGTGAATGAGTTTTCTGTAAAATAATTTAAAAAATGCCATTGAAAAATGGTTTTGGCCACCTACAGCGTCCAGCCCAAAAAAGGAAATTTTTAGGTACTTTTTTCTCGACCCCTTTCCGATTTCATTGAAACTTTGCAGACATGTTATCCTACGCTTATATAAGCTATTTTTGTGTATATGGAGCCAGTTACACTCGATAATGACATTTGAGAAGGGCGTAAGTGTTTCAAATATTTTTGTATTTCGTAATTTAAATATCGCTGTATCTCGAAGCCGTTGCATCATATCAAAAAGTGGTCAAAGACAAACTTGTAGCAAATTTGACGGGCTTTCCGAAAAAAAATACACCGAAAGAAAAAAACACGCCACTTTCAAGAGATTTTTTGATTTTCAAGTTTAAAAGTCTAATTTGAAGGTGAGCCCACGATTTTTTTTCGTTCAAAATTTTTGTGAAAATAGCCTAAGATGTTACAAAAAGACTCACGAAAAATGTAGGATGGAGCAACTCGCCTAAAAAAATACAAAAATCATATACTGACACTGTTTTTTTTTTTCAAAAGTGCTCTAAACATCAAAATTTTCAAAAACCGAGCACAAGAGTCGTTTTTTTTTTCAGCTCCCTCCGTGTACACACGAGAGCATGCAGCTAGTGCTCAGTGCTCCATCGTTTTTTCGAGTTTTTTCGCCGTAATTGATTGTGGTTACCCGCGAGTTTGCTTCTCCAGCATGCCAAAGGCCGGCCATGGCCGTGGCAGTTCGAGTGCGGCCTCGAAAAACCCGCGAAGTTCGTCTACCGGCCGTGTGCAAAAAGGTAAACCAACCAACGCCGTGTCGGCCGCCATCGCGCAGGGGAGCGTCAGCGCTGAAGGCATCGACAAAAAGTTACTACATCCCGGATACGTTCCGAGATCACCAGTGCGAACCCGTTCCGGTACTTCCGGTGCCACGACCAGTGGCACATCAACATCCGCCAACATCCCCATCAGGAACGAGTTCCTGATGCTGAGCGACGACGAAGAAAATAACAACTCTGACGGTAGCAGCACTACCGACGACGACGATGATGGTCGTGCACGGAAAAAAGTGCCGACGTCAAAAAAGAACAATTCTCCAACGGAACGTAGACCACCTCCAATTTTTGTTTTGGACACGTTAGCGGACGATGTTGACGAGTTGCTGGAAGGCCTCGGATATTGTCTGAAAATCGGTAAGTCGGCAGTGCAAGTGATCACACTGACCAAAAAGAATTTCGACCTGGTGTTTGAAGAATTGAAACGTAGCAACTTCAACTTCTACACATTCAACCCCGAGAAGCCCCCTGTTAAGGTCGTCTTGCAGGGTTATCAAGACCGTCCGATCTCCGACCTGAAGGGTCACCTTTCGGACGCCGGAATAAAACCGCGGGAGATTAAAGTGCTCTCGCGCAAGACAACGGTGACAGGTACACACTGTACCTGTTGTACTTCGACCGCGGCACCGTCAAGATCCAAGACCTGCGGCGGACTAAGACGTTGGACGGTTTTTGGGTAAACTGGCGGTTTTACACCAAGAACCCGACGGACGTAGCGCAATGCCACCGTTGCCAGAAATTCGGCCACGGCTCGCGGAACTGCAACCTCCGGCCCCGCTGCGTGAAGTGCGGTGAGTCACACCTCTCGGAGGCGTGCGCACTGCCACGAAAGGCGGACTTGGGGGACAAGGCAGAACAAACCAAGCCGCGCGTAAAGTGCGCGAACTGTGACGGCAACCATACCGGCAATTACCGTGGATGCGTCGCGCGCAAGGCCTACCTCGAGGAGCAGGAAAAGAGGAAGAAGAAAGCGTCCCACCCTCCTCAGCGAAGTACGAACGCAGCCGTTCCTGCAGCTGGACAGCGTACGGTTCCTGCGGAAAACTCAGCGTTCCCTCCTGGTTGGGGGCGTTCGTTCGCCAGCGTGGTCGCTGCCGGTTTCGGCAGTACGGCCCAGCAAGAAGTCACCGGGGAAGATCTCTTCACCCTGCCGGAGTTCTTTGCTCTCGCGGGGGAGATGATGACGCGGTTTCGGAGCTGCCGCAACAAGGCAGAACAATTCCTGGCCCTTGGGGAACTGATGATCAAACATATCTACAAAGGATAAATGACCTGTGATATAGATATAAGCTTTCTCTTCCTCTATCCCCTTTCCTTTGCAATTTCTGTAAGTTTTTTTTTTATAGTTTTTTCTTACTCTTGCTAGTGCCTAAGTTAAAGAAATAATTGTTCCTAAATGGATTATGATGCAACACACAGCTGTAAGGAACTCCAAAACTCTGTTATGCACTTCAAAATAACTCATTGTATCTTGATTATTCACCAATAAAACCGAATTGAATTGAATTGAATTGAGTCGATTTTTCAGACAATTTTACATACATGTCTCCATATTGACCATCGTCCTAAGTCCAATCCTTGTGAAGTTACAACGGTTATAAAAACAAAAATGTTGAAATAATAGGTTTTTTGATGGTTTTTGGCAATTTCTATATGACAGACTTGATTTTTCAGTCTCGAAAAAACCATCAAAAACCCAATTTTTTCAACATTTTTATTTTTAAACCCGCTGTAACTTCACAAGGATATAAGCTAATTTACTATCCAGGTTACTATACTACACTGAAAAAATATTATGTTTTCAGTTATGAGAAATGTAATTAGCCTATGACCTGAGCCAGATTCTCACCACCATAGAAGCCGTCCATTACTGGCCGCTCCCGTCTCCATCGCGCACCAGGGACAAGGAAAGGGATTTAGAATCGATTACAAAGCAAAACTAAATATTTGTATTATTCCATTATAACAAAGGACAACCCTCCCCCTCTATACATGTAATGGTGCGTTCATTTATTACGTAACTGTGTAATATCAAGGGGGTGAGGGAGTAACGACCGTTTGAGGCACTATACAAAAAACTAACTTTATCCATCTATGTGGTTGATGCCTTCCTCACTTTTTACCAACAATGGGTAATATGAGTGGTTTAGACACATATTTCAGCTATTTTTTTTAGGTCCAGAAAAATAAGTACACAGATATAACTTAAGTGGTCAAAACACGAGACAGAGTTGCCAGATCTTCAATTTTGTGGGCTCGTTGGAAAGGTCTCTCGATTACCTAACCAACGATGGGTCGGATGATGGATCCGGACATCGTTTACATGCATTTAAGTGAGATCCGGCTTCAAAAAAGTACATAAATATCACTTAAGTGGGCATAACTCGAGACAGGGTTGCCAGATCTTCAATGATGTGGACTCGTTAGAAAAGTCTCTCGATTACCTAACCAACGATGGGTTGGATGATGGTTCCGGACATCGTTTACATGCATTTAGGTGAGATCCGTCTTCAAAAAGTACATAAATATAACTTAAGTGGTCATAACTCGAGATAGGGTTGCCAGAACTTCAATGTTGTGGACTCGTTGGAAAGGTTTTTCGATTACCTAACCAACAATGGGTCGGATGATGGATCCGGATATAGTTGGGTAATTCTCTACTAACTCACACAGCAGTTGCCCCGACCCCTCTTCGATTTGCGTGAAACTTTGTCCTAAGGGGTAACTTTTGTCCCTGATCACGAATCCGAGGTCCGTTTTTTGATATCTCGTGACGGAGGGGCGGTACGACCCCTTCCATTTTTGAACATGCGAAAAAAGAGGTGTTTTTCAACAATTTGCAGCCTGAAACGGTGATGAGATAGAAATTTGGTGTCAAAGGGACTTTTATGTAAAATTAGACGCCCGATTTGATGGCGTACTCAGAATTCCGAATAAACGTATTTTCATCGAAAAAACACTAAAAGTTTTAAAAATTCTCCCATTTTCCGTTACTCGACTGTAAAATTTTTGGAACATGTCATTTTATGGGAAATTTAATGTACTTTTCGAATCTACATTGTCCCAGAAGGGTCATTTTTTCATTTAGAACAAAATTTTTCATTTTAAAATTTCGTGTTTTTCTAACTTTGCAGGGTTATTTTTAGAGTGTAACAATGTTCTACAAAGTTGTAGAGCAGACAATTACAAAAATTTTGATATATAGACATAAGGGGTTTGCTTATAAACATCACGAGTTATCGCGATTTTACGAAAAAAAGTTTTGAAAAAGTTGGTCGTCATCGATCATGGCCATTCATGGTCACCCGCGACAGACACGGACGACGAAACAAAGAGAAACGCAAAAAGTAACTTTTTCAAAACTTTTTTTCGTAAAATCGCGATAACTCGTGATGTTTATGAGCAAACCCCTTATGTCTATATATCAAAATTTTTGTAATTGTCTGCTCTACAACTTTGTAGAACATTGTTACACTCTAAAAAATAACCCTGCAAAGTTAGAAAAAACACGAAATTTTAAAATGAAAAATTTTGTTCTAAATGAAAAAATGACCCTTCTGGGACAATGTAGATTCGAAAAGTACATTAAATTTCCCATAAAATGACATGTTCCAAAAATTTTACAGTCGAGTAACGGAAAATGGGAGAATTTTAAAACTTTTAGTGTTTTTTCGATGAAAATACGTTTATTCGGAATTCTGAGTACGCCATCAAATCGGGCGTCTAATTTTACACAAAAGTCCCTTTGACACCAAATTTCTATCTCATCACCGTTTCAGGCTGCAAATTGTTGAAAAACACCTCTTTTTCGCATGTTCAAAATGGAAGGGTCGTACCGCCCCTCCGTCACGAGATATCAAAAAACGGACCTCGGATTCGTGATCAGGGACAAAAGTTACCCCTTAAGACAAAGTTTCACGCAAATCGAAGAGGGGTCGGGGCAACTTTTCCCGATTTCGTGTGAGTTGGTAGAGAATTACCCAGTTTACATGCATTTAAGTGAGATCCGGCTTCAAAAAAGTACATAAATATCACTTAAGTGATCATAACTCGAGACAGGGTTGCCAGATCTTCAATGATGTGGACTCATTAGAAAGGTCTCTCGATTACCTAACCAATGATTGGTCGGATGATGGATCCGGACATCGTTTACATGCATTTAGGTGAGATCCGGCTTCAAAAAAGTACATAAATATCACTTAAGTGGTCATAACTCGAGACAGGGTTGCCAGATCTTCAATGATAAGGACTCGTTAGAAAGGTCTCTAGATTACCTAACCAACGATGGGTCGGATGATGGATTCGGACATCGTTTACATGCATTTAAGTGAGATCCGGCTTCAAAAAAGTACATAAATATCACTTAAGTGGTCATAACTCGAGACAGGGTTGCCAGATCTTCAATGATAAGGACTCGTTAGAAAGGTCTCTAGATTACCTAACCAACGATGGGTCGGATGATGGATCCGGACATCGTTTACATGCATTTAAGTGAGATCCGGCTTCAAAAAAGTACATAAATATCACTTAAGTGGTCATAACTCGAGACAGGGTTGCCAGATCTTCAATGATAAGGACTCGTTAGAAAGGTCTCTAGATTACCTAACCAACGATGGGTCGGATGATGGATTCGGACATCGTTTACATGCATTTAGGTGAGATCCGGCTTCAAAAAAGTACATAAATATCACTTAAGTGGTCATAACTCGAGACAGGGTTGCCAGATCTTCAATGATAAGGACTCGTTAGAAAGGTCTCTAGATTACCTAACCAACGATGGGTCGGATGATGGATTCGGACATCGTTTACATGCATTTAAGTGAGATCCGGCTTCAAAAAAGTACATAAATATCACTTAAGTGGTCATAACTCGAGACAGGGTTGCCAGATCTTCAATGATAAGGACTCGTTAGAAAGGTCTCTCGATTACCTAACCAACGATGGGTCGGATGATGGATCCGGACATCGTTTACATGCATTTAAGTGAGATCCGGCTTCAAAAAAGTACATAAATATCACTTAAGTGGTCATAACTCGAGACAGGGTTGCCAGATCTTGAATGATAAGGACTCGTTAGAAAGGTCTCTAGATTACCTAACCAACGATGGGTCGGATGATGGATCCGGACATCGTTTACATGCATTTAAGTGAGATCCGGCTTCAAAAAAGTACATAAATATCACTTAAATGGTCATAACTCGAGACAGGGTTGCCAGATCTTCAATGCTGCGGACTCGTTAGAAAGGTCTCTCGATTACCTAACCAACGATGGGTTGGATGATGGTTCCGGACATCGTTTACATATATTTAGGTGAGATCCGTCTTCAAAAAGTACATAAATATCACTTAAGTGGTCATAACTCGAGATAGGGTTGCCAGATCTTCAATGTTGTGGACTCGTTGGAAAGGTTTTTCGATTACCTAACAAACAATGGGTCGGATGATGGATCCGGATATAGCTTACATGCATTTAAGTGAGATCCGGCTTCAAAAAAGTACATAAATATCACTTAAGTGGTCATAACTCGAGACAAGGTTGCCAGATCTTCAATGTTTTAGAATCATTGGAAAAGTCTTTCGATTACCTAACCAACGATGGGTTGGATGATGGATCTGGACATAGTTTAAATGCATTTAAGTGAGATCCGGCATCAAAATTCCAGCACCCGATTCGCAACTTTGACACTTTTTTATACGTAACTTTTGAACTACTTATCGGATCTTCAAACAATTCAATAGTGCAGTATGGGGCACCAAACCGGACCGAATGCAACTTGTTTGACTCAAATCGGATCAGCCAGTGCCGAGAAAACTTGGCAAGAATTTTGAGCACCAAGGGGAATACGCACACACATACACACACACACACACACAGACATTTGTTCAGTTTTCGATTCTGAGTCGATAGGTATACATGAATATAGGTCTACGAGCTGTTTTTCAAAAGTTACTTTTTCGAGCAGGATTATAGCCTTACCTCAGTGAGGAAGGCAAAAATATGGAAAGTGTATTAAAAGGGGGTGGAGGGGCTCGTTAATGGTTTTAGCGGCAAATTACAAAACACGTGGACGTTGAAGAAAGGAGGTGTTTCATGTTCATATTTTCTGGAGAGGGAGGGGAGGGCTGAAATTTATAAATAAAGTGCCCATATCGTTTGTAGATGGACCCTTAGGGGTGATCTGCAAACAACGTAACTAATTATGCTGAGTTTTGTGCTGTTTAAATTTAATTTGAGGAAATAATAAAACTGTTTACCTGCGTAACATAACATTTTTAATAACAAACAACTAAACGTTGCGTTTGTAAAAAAATCAAATTGCGTGATTTTTATTGTTTACTGAATTTCACTGCAATTTGGCCTGCATAAAGGTGTGGGATAGCAAAAGTTCGTTGCATTGTATTAGAATGGACCCTTATGTGAATCATTTTATTATAAAGGGGCCATCTAGTAACCACGTGATAACTTTTTTGATAGTTTTAGAATGTTATGCCCTCTTGTGAAAATCGGTTTATACAAAAAACTTTTTTTTTTCGATCGGAGACTACCGTCATCCTTTGAATGTGTAGTTTTCTGTTGGCATAAATAACAGTCCTTTTTTCGTGACGTTGCAATGCAATGAAATGTTAAACTTACACTAGCTCAAAAAATACTTAACATAAGATAAACTGCAAATCCTTGATATTTCCGTTTAGTGCATCTAAAAACCTACAAAATGCAATTATAATAATAATTTTTGGATTATTTTTCTCGGAAAACCCAGAGTTTTGAGAAAAAAGTTTTAAAACACTGATTTTATAACGAATTGATACATAACTTAACCAACTTGTACATAATGATATTCAAATGATCAATTAACGAAAACCATGATTTATTAAGCTTCAAGTAGTCTAGAATCGAGGAAAAATATCCAAATAGTTTCGTCCTATGGTGTACAATGCCGGTGAATGTGTCATTTATAAGTCTAGAATCGAGGAAAAATATCTGTTTGAATTCGACCCTATGCCCCACACAAAAAAATACAACAAAATGTCTTCAAGTTTATTTCGACAACCGTGGAAATTTTAATGCTCTGAAACAAATTGTATAAAAGTTCAAGTGTACCCCCTTAAGTAAACATATCATATAATCTTCAATTTTTTACAAGATCTCATCTCTTTACAACTTTTTGGACTTACGAAAAAAAATGTAATAATATTTTTTGAATTTCTCTAGAACTATAGGAAACTATTGACCATTTGCCATAACCCAATGTGTTATTATTTTCATTTCGATAAACATAGCTAAACTATGGGAAAATCAATGGGTCACACCACAATATTCCTATAATTGGTCGCAGTGGTATTAAGGCCCCACACAAAAAAAATGACCAATTTTGTCAATGACATTATTATGACATTATTTATTAATCTGAAACTTTTATAAAAAAATTGAAAATTTAAAAGTATTTTTTTATAACTAGTGATGTAACCCCAAGAAAATTTAATATTTCCTACACGCAGAAAAATAAGGCATATTTGAATCAACAAAACATTTTGTTGATTTGAAAATCAATATTTCTGTTGAATCAACGCTAAACGTCAAAGGGACCATCCATAAACCACGTGGACACTTTTTTGGGAATCTGATACCCCCCCCCCTTCGTGGACAATTGTCCATACAAAAAAAATTTTTTCATACGGATCGTGGGCAATCGCCATACTCCCCCTAAAGTATCCACGTGGTTTATGGATGGTCCCAAAGCAACTTTTTAAAAACAACAAAAGATTTTTGTGGAATTAAGAAAATCATGGTTTGTTTCAACGCAAAATTGGCGTTGATTATATTCAACAAAAATTTTGTTGAATCAAACCTCGTACAGGCTGATTCTACTAAATATTTTTCTGCGTGTAAGTGTCGATGACGAAATTAATAATTACCGTAATTAATATTTTTATTTTTAACAAGCTTCGTTCTGTCTTTTTTTGTTTGTTGACGTTTTTAGCTTTTTTGCTTATTCTATTTAGCCTCTTGTGATCAAAATTATATTTTAAGTAACTTTTCCCATACAATCTGCAGATTTTCCAAAATTGGTTCCAGAGTGGCCAAAGTTGCCACTTTTTGGCGTAAGAACCTTTCTTGGACTTATACGACCCAACGCAATAAAGAGCACCTCGATTCGACGCTCCGTATTGAACTGGTTCGCGTTCGAACAAAACCGTCGAAATTTTTCATATATATAGATTCTCTATTTTGTATTTTGTGGCTCACTTGGATAGTTTGCCTGGTTTCTGTTAAATTTTCAGTTATTCAAATGTTGAACCAGATTTGTAAGCCATCTGCCAATATTTACTGATTTTATTCAGCATTCAAAAATATGTAATATGCAATTGGAACCGCTCAAATATTCAAATTTGATAAGAACAATATGTTCCTCTGTTATTAAATTTTCTAGTAGGGTAATTCTCCGCCAACTCATACAGCAGTTGCCCCGGACCCCGCTTCGATTTGCGTGAAACTTTGTCCTAAAGGGTAACTTTTGTCCCTGATCACGAATCCGAGGTCCGTTTTTTGATATCTCGTGACGGAGGGGCGGTACGACCCCTTCCATTTTTGAACATGTGAAAAAAGAGGTGTTTTTCAATAATTTGCAGCCTGAAACGGTGATGAGATAGAAATTTGGTGTCAAAGGGACTTTTGTGTAAAATTTGACGCCCGATTTGATGGCGTACTCAGAATTCCGAATAAACGTATTTTTCATCGAAAAAAACATTAAAAAAGTTTTAAAAATTCTCCCATTTTCCGTTTCTCGACTGTAAAAATTTTTGGAACATGTCATTTTATGGGAAATTTAATGCACTTTTTGAATCTACATTGTCCCAGGAGGGTCATTTTTTCATTTAGAACAAAATTTTTCATTTTAAAATTTCGTGTTTTTTCTAACTTTGCAGGGTTATTTTTTAGAGTGTAACAATGTTCTACAAAGTTGTAGAGCAGACAATTACAACAATTTTGATATGTAGACATAAGGGGTTTGCTTATAAACATCACGAGTTATCGTGATTTTAAGAAAAAAAGTTTTGAAAAAGTTACTTTTTGCGTTTTTAGTTTGTGTAAGTATAGCAGCTAATCTGGGCAAAAAGAACGTCACGCTTAAATCGGCCAAAATTTACCCCCCCTCCCTCCCTGTCACGCTTTTCCTATACTTTATGGATGACGCCTTATTTGGATTAAATTTATCTGAACTGCATTCTACTGCAAGATCTATGAGGGGAAATCGTAAATGTTAAAAACTAGACTGACGGTATGTAAAACTTTTATTGGAAGAACACCTTTTCATTGATTTATATGCTGTTTTAGAAAATATAAAAAATGACGTGAACCGTCTCTTTAAGAAATAAGTTTTAAAGCACATTAGAACAAGGAAACGATTCGGCAGATGTAGTTGTCAGCGCTGGCTCTGGCTGAAACAAGGAAATCTCAAAAAAAAGGTTCTCAACTGGTCACTGCCGAACATAATACACTCAGTCCTGTGTGTTCAGCGAAACGAATTTGGGTTTTCCTTTGATTTATGGCAGACGACAGTAGAAAGGGGCAAAAAAAGAACCCTTTCGATGTGCAGCACTTTGCATGCAAAAGCTCTCGAATATGGCGGCTGTCAGCGTGTCACAAGTGGGTGAAAGCTTTCACATTCTGTTTTATGTTCTGCTGGTGCTGCTCGGCTCGACACATTTTAAGTGCTTGAGTAGAGCTAGCGCCCAATACGGGAAGGTAGGTACCGATCGGTTCATAACTCACCCCACGACGGGATTCGAAATGGAGCATTTCTGACGGTATTTTGAAGTGTTCATCAACGCTAACTAGGGAGCTTTCAACGCTGGAGTTGAGTGCAACATTGTTCTACTTTCGCAAGTGCAGGTCTTAGTTTGTTCTTCTTACTTGTTTTAAACGATCGATTTCAATGGCATGTAGTGGAATGAGGTACATAGAACTTAAGCTATCCCAAGCTATTCCCAAGATTGTTTCATCAGTTTATCAGTGAGGGTGACCTTGACCCTTAGGGTTACTATGGACTAAAGATGACTTATTTCTCAGATTTCTTAGTAAACTTTGAAGAAAAAGTATGTTCCATGGACTCAATCAAGAATGTGTCACCTGTTCAAATTTGAGGCACGTTTTTAACCAAATTAATTTTCTAGTTAAACAACATTTTGAATGTATTTTTGGGAACTGAATGTAACATTCATTACTAGAATGTTGTTCAAATATTACGTCCAGATTTTCCGGATTTCAAAACAGCCCCTCCTCTCTGTTATGCCCTTTTCCTATACCTTTAACATGTGCTGTCACAAGCAACAGAGCTCCCTCCCCCCTCCCTTTACCCCTATTCTCGGACGTAATTTTTGAACGAACCCAAATATTAAAAATGGTAGAGATATATCGTTTTCTGATCCATAGTCACTCTAACTTAAAGTTTTTGAACACATTAGATTGTTAAGTAAAATTTAGAAACTTATGGCTATTATATAATTTTAGGGGAAAACGCTTTTTAATTGAATTTGCTGATGGCACTAGAAAGACATTAAGTCGAACATTTTCTAAAAAAAAATGTTGATACACTTAAAAAGTGAACTTTTTAATTTTTTTGAGACACTTAAAAAGTGAACTTTTTAATATTTAGCCTATAGGCAAAAGCAAACCATTCTATTATTTTATCTTTAAAAACGTTACTAAATCTACCTTTAGGTGGTTGGTACCTTCCTCGCATGCATAAAGTGAATACACTACACAGCCTCAAAAAAGTGTATAAATAACACTTATTTTTATCAAAATATCTGTGATCCGGTCTCAAAAAAGTGTATTAAAAACACTAAAGTACTTATAACTTATGATAGGATTGTCAGATCTTCAATCTTTTAGGCTCGTTGGAAAGGTCTTTTGATTACCTATCCAACGATGTGTCGCATGATAGATCCGGACAATGTTTTCATCAAAATATTTGAGATCCGGCATCAAAAATTTGAATGAATAACACTAAAGTGTTCATAACTTTTGATAGGGTTGTCAGATCTTTAATGTCTTTCTAAAAATGTATAGCATGACGGGTATTCTTACAAAAACCACCCTTTCGTTTCGTTTTTTAGCATAACTTTTGAAATACTTTTCTAAACTTCATAATATTAACTAGGATCTTATGGGACCCCAAAACGAATCGAATGAGACCGATAAGGTCGATAAAGAAGTTAATTTTTCGAGTGATTTTATAGCCTTTCTTCATTGAGGCGAGGAAGGCAAAAACATTAATGTATGAATCCAAACCAATGGAGTCATAACTTTTCTTCAATATTCCTAATTTTTATTTCGACAACTTTTCTCATACTGTTTTTGATTACCTGTGAATAAAATCCGAACGATGGCCTTCAGTTTACTTTTTCGGTATTTCTCTTAATCAAAACACATTCAATTTCCGCTTCACAATCCTGATTAATATTTTTTTCGCTCCACACTTGACCTACAGAGTACCCAAATCTACCATCATTACATTCACTACACAAATTAAATCAATTCTATCAGCATCCATCAAACGCCACTTACTGTTTTCCCCCTAGGCTACTTCCGAACCAATTATCGCTTCCGTTGCTTCGAAAAATATACACCCGCACGTTTTTTGATGCACTCTATCCACTCCCAACAACGATCATTTCTCGGTACATCGAGTACATCACTCTTTCCTTTATTCACCGTTCCATTCACTCTGTTTGGGCAAGATTCAATTTGAGCACTTGTCAGTTATATTCACTATGAATTAGTTCATCTCTCAATCCACTCACTTTGCTTCAAAATTTCACGTGCCCAAAGACCAAGAAACCTGCCAGCAAGCAGCCACTTCGAAACCCATCACAATCATTCTCAAACTCTTGAGCGATTCCTTCCGATTGGGAGGTTGTTGTCGTCAGACAATCGTCATAACCGTAAAAAGATGGGAAATCTTCGTCTTCATCCTGCCCGGATTACGATTACGAAAGTCCACCACCGCGTCACCAAAATCCACTCCAAGCACCAGCGGGGGAAATAAGTTTTCCACCAGCTAACCACTTGAGCAAATTACATGCTGGAAGAGACAGCCGCCTCAGCACAGACAAAACACACTCACACCGTTGATGGCAACGAGCGAAGACGGCTAACCGATTGGCACTTATCCGCCCCGAAGCCCGGAAATCCGTTTTTCCTTGGGAAAGAACATCCGTCACAGCGAACCTCAGAAATCAGACTGAAGAAGCACCGAACAGCACACCAGGACCAAACCGAACCGACTAAGGATGCTGAGCTGCCTCCGACGATGCTGTGGATGGTTGGGTGAATTCTGTGGTGTGGATACCCATTTGTCGGTTCCACTCGAGAAAGGTCGGTCTCTTCGGTTGATGCTGCTGATGCTGAGGCTGCTGGTATCAACAGAGGAGGAAAGGAAGAAAAAAACTCGCCGAGAGCGAAATGAGGGAAAAACTCCCTCGAATCTCATATCGTCTCACCATCTGCAGACACTCGTCGTCCTCGTGCTCTATACCACATGATGGCTAGAAATTATGTTGTTCTGTGGAGGTATGGGGCTGATGAGTAAAGAGAAAATACCTGCCCTGTTAAGTGAGTGAGGCAGTGGGCTGAGCAGGCTTGTTGGTGTAAAAGTGATTTGCAACTCTGCTAAAACTTTCAATAATTATATTTGCCTAGTATTTTTTCAAAGATCAAAATTTGCTGAAAATGACCTCCTAAACACGGAAAAATTAATATAAATCAAAACTTTTTAGCAGCGAAGGGTAAACGAGAAGGTTCTGTTTAATCGGCATGAATCAGAATCTAAATTTTGCAAATATTTTAGGTATAAACAGATTTTTTTTTAAATACTTGTTTTCACGTCCATATGGAAGCGCGTTGTAAATGGCCATTCATGTTTTTTTTAAGTTAAGGTCTGCTAAAAACGAAACTTCGTAATTTACATAAAGGTTTTTGTGATGACAGTTGAACACGACAGACAGCAATCTATTTATTTTTCGTCTGCAACAGACAGAACTTGTTTAAGTCGTGACGTATGGCGCAAGCAATCTCAAAGGATTTTTTTGACGACATTTTTTTATAAAACTCCTGTTAAACTGAAATCAGGCGATTGTCCACGCTCCTTTAAAAAAAGTTTTTTTGGACAATTGATCTTTTTGCATGAATTGAAAGCTTAAACATTCAACTATGTTTGGCTGATAAGGGTATTTCATCAGATAAACTCTTAGAATAATGCCAAGCGTTTTAAAAAAATATTTTAAACCGGCATTTTCAAAATGTTGGGGGTAATTTGATCCCCCTTTAAACATTTTGAAGAAATCTTAAGCAAAATGTTTCTATTCATCCAAACTTTGAATTTTCTATAAGATACAGCAATTCACATTCACTCTGTACGTTTGTGTTCAAAATATAACAAGTTTAGGATGTAAAATATTTAAAAACATAAAATTTTTTTTTAGACCAAAATTGAGCATGTTTACAAAAGCTGGTAATTTTTGTTTACAAAACTTTTGAAAAATGGTTCAAACTGCAGTTAGTTATGTACAACTATACTAAAGGAAACTATGTACGAAAACCCAGCCAAATTATTTAATCTTGAGGCTGATTCCAGTGACTGTAAAAATACAGGGATCAAGTCTCCCTAAACGCACTTTTTTAAACAATTGATTATAAAAATAGTATGACGATAAATTTAACGTCAAATGCGTAAGGGTTTTGGAGTTGATATGTTTATCAAACAATTCATGTATAAAAAATATTTTTTTGAATAATTTTTGAGTGTTTTCTATACTTATTAAAACAAAGAAAAAAGATCTCTTGGAAGTTTTTTGCAGCACTTCTTAGAAAAATGTGTGTAACTAAATCTAAACATTTTTTAGTTTTTTTGTTTGTTTTCTACAATGAGATTTAGTCAATTTCGCACAACTTTCTAGAACAAAACTAATTGTTTTACCCATATGCTGACGAGATACAGGCTTGGGATCAAGTCTCCCCGGGGATCAAGTCTCCCCACTCTCCCCTACACAGTAACAAATAATGTAAATTTGGAAGCTGTAATTTTGGAAGATTGAATATTTCCTCTTTTATGATGTAATTTTACCTCAATTTAGACTGGAAAAGTGACATTACACCAGAAAAGTGGTAAAATTACACATTTCCAGAGGTAAACATACACCTTTTTTTCTGACATAAAAGATATACCCCTTTCCAGATGTAATATTATCATGATTTTTTTCTGTGTACATGCCCGAAAACATTTTTATTATACTCGGAACTCCGGCAACCATATTCAACCAAACTTCGGAACAAATCACAGAATGGTCAGCCAAGGGTTGTTTTTAGTTTACATTGCGTGCTCTAGTTGTTGTTTATTCAAGGTCGAACATTAAAACTTGTCAACTTGACTGAAACGCGTTTTCTCGGAACGTCATAAAGCGACGAGCGTCAAGATAGACAAGCACGATCATGTCGATTTATTAGCTTTGGATATGATCCTAATTGTCAGCAAATGTAATATAGATTGGAGAATTGAAAAATTAATAAAGAGGTACACAGAAAAAAATAATGTATATCTGGAAACTTTAATTTTGGAAGGTTGAATATTACCTCTTTTATTATGTAATTTTACCTCAATTTAGACTGAAAAAGTGACATTACAACAGAAAAGTGGTAAAATTACACATTTCCAGAGGTAAAATTACACCTTTTTTTCTGACATAAAAGATGTACCCCTTCCCAGATGAAATATTACCATGATTTTTTTTCTGTGTAGTCACATCTCGCAAACGACATCTGCAATTACTTCAACTGATTATTTATAAACTATGATTTCGGATTGTATTTTTTTCATAATAATAGTATTTGAAGTATCGTCTTTTGTTTGAGTTTAAAAAAATAGTTTCCACCATGATCTAGGCAACAGCTAAATAAGATAATTTTAAGAGCCGAGATTTTCCTTAAAATTCATTTAACTTTTCAACTTCCAACCCCTCTAAAATGTTGGAACGGTGTTTTCAACTCGCTGGTTTTCGAGCATAACTCAAACAATCGGAATAATTCGTTTTTCCAGTGATTTGTAAGGATGCCTAGACTATCCTAGAACTTTGCAAAACACGATTTGATCAAAATCGTAATTTTTGCAATCAAAAACATCGCCCGAGATTTCGCGGAGGCAATCGTTGCAAAAAATACAGATTTGATCCAATCGAGTTCTGCCAAGTTCTAGGATTATCTAGACATCCTTACTATACACTGGAAAAAAGAATCGTCCAGATTGGTTAAGTTATGCTCGAGAACCAGCCAGTTGAAGTTACCGTTCCAACTTTTTTGGAGGCTCGGGCGTCCGTGTAAGTTTGACATGCGTTGGGCGTTCCAGGTGTAATCCATATGATAAAGCAATTTATTCATTTATAATGTTGTAGTGTAACAGTGAAACGATGTTAATCCGCTGTTTCACTATTCCATCCCACAGTTCAACCAAAAAGGAACATTCCTTCACTTTTCCCAACAATCCTTTTTTCCTCGATCCACAAATGATTTTCTCTCTCGATTTGCATTCATTAACACTCTAATGTTTCCGCCAGTCAGTCAGTATCAGCAAGTGCATTCGCTCTCTCACATTTTCTCTCCCTGAGACTGCTTTTTCTCTCTGACCTTTCTTCGCTGAACGAATGGATCGGGAAAGTGGAGAAGGAGGAGGAACAAGGTGGGGTAGAGTGTGGATGCTACCAGAGGACGGTCGACCAAAAGGATGGAAAATGCCCATCACCATCGTCGTCTTCTTCTTCAGTGGCAAAGTAAACATCAGCAACAGAAGTAAGAAGGAGGGAGCTTTTCCTCGATTCCAACTTTTTCTTCCATCATACGGCTCATAACACCTGTGTTGGAAGGGGGATTTCATTTTACTAGAGCGGTGCAAGATTCTCGAAGATAATATTATGGTTGAAATAAATCAGTCCAATTAAATTTAAAGAAAGTGCTTTACATTATTACAATTTTTTAAAAGTTTATGCTTTTTAGGTTGTTAAAATTGCTGTTAAATTTGTTAAAACCACCCTATTATTAAGTTCTATTCATTGAAGGGTTAGAGTCATTTGCGAAGCATGTCGGGGGTGAAAACAGGCCCGCTCAGTTCCATTATCGTGTCCGTTCGCCTTCTTGCAATAGAAGTATAAGCTGGTGTCGACAATACACGTCGCTGTATAATAGGACCGACCACCATCACCACCACCACCCTAGTGGAAAAATATGTATTGTGAGAGGGTAAAAGTAAGAAAATACCACAACAAAAAAAAGGAAAATTCCTGCATTCTCTTGACAACGATCGGTACGCTCTAATACCACTCCATTAGCATAAAAGGATGCTGCGTGTGAGCAAATGAGTCCCGTCTGCTAAATACACTTTTGTTTATAGATTGGTCAATTACCAGCGGATTTTGACCCAAAATTACGGGACGCGAGATTTTTTCAAATCTAAATAAAGTTGTTTATGGACACCCTAGGGTTAATTTTTGAAGTAAAACGGAATCGGAAGAACGTGTCCTATCGTCGTTCTTCACTTAAGGACATGCCATAAATGAAGTCGATACACTTTTGTCAGCTTTTTTAAGTTTAATAACCCAAAAAATCCGCAAACTTAACGTATCCTCACAAATATTTTCCAGTCTGTAAACACAAGCAGCAACTGAAGAGTAGCTTCACCTTCTGTTTGTTACAGCTTATGCATAAGCATGGAGTCTTTTCTTCCTGTTTCGCCTTGCTAGTGCTGGTTGACTATCCTTTTTTGTAGAAAAGGTCCCAACATTATAGCAGCCTCAACAATGGGCAAAAAAGAATAAGATAGAGACTGCCTAGGACTCTTAGTACTCAAGCTATATCGATACATAACGATTGGTTGGTTTTACTTGCTTCGCAAATTTAGCTGAAGTCGTTGAAGTTTGTTATCGTCACTGTCAATGTTAACGAATTAAGTTGAAGGCATGGGAAAACATAGTGAAAATAATTTATTAGTTGTGGTTTGGTTAGTGGACCATCCAAAAACCACGAGGACACTTAAAGTTCCAAAAGTTGTCCACGCTCCACTGCCGTTCTACGCATAATCGCCCCATGTCAGTTTTGGACGATTTTGACTTTATGACATTTTTAAGTTTAGTCTGATATGTACTTTAAGAAAAATACATAAAATCTTGGTACTTTGTTCGGAAACTTATTAAAAACAACACCAAATCTGTTTGTCCCATCGTTAAACTTCTACGCATAATTGTCCCACCAAGTATTTTCTTACACGTAATCATTAGTTTTACGAAACATTATGTCTTGTTTACCTGTAGTATACCAGGAGAATCACAAATAAGGGTGATAACCTGCTAACTGGGGCGATTAGTGACACATAGGGCAAATAGGAACTTACAGGACAATTATGCGTAGAACGGCAGTCCATACAATAAAAGTTTTTTTTGTGGACAATTACAGAATACAGTCTAGACTTATCCGAAGGTTTGTATGACTTGACTTCAGATAATCGAATCGCGAAAAAAAACGTTTTTTCTTTTAAACATCAAATTCATGTTATGCGACCCCATTTTAGTCAAAATTGGGTAGTTGACTGCCTATTAAATAATAAAATGCATTTTTTTTCAATTTTTCGTTACTGCCATATTGGGCGCCATTTTGGATTTTAAAATTTTTAATCACTTTAGCGTAGTTTAAGGGTCATATTTAAGCTTGACAATCAAAAATTAGACCTTCAGATAATCGAGTCTGGGCTGCATGTAAAAACATTGAAGTGTTTTCTATAAAAAGAAGTCTGAGAAACAGAAAAAAACTAAAAAAAAGTATTGTTAAACCGTTGAAACGTCACTGGAGAATGTGTCAATGTATTTTTAACTGCCCATCTTCGCACAAATGTCCCATGTGTTAAAACAGTAAGCTGAGCAAAACGCAAGGTAAATTTGTATCTCACGTAAGGCTGGATTTCCTCCAGGCTTCTAGAACAAAGTATGTACTGCATATTTTTATGTTTTATGAAATAACACACAGTTTTAAACCAAATTGCATCAATAATTCAAAAGGGATCAAAAAATGGATTGTGACTATTATGCGAAAAGGGGCAGTAAAAGCTCTCCCATTTTTCCGCATCAAACTGAACAAAATCGAGCGATAAGTCATTTCAAGGAAGATTTAATGTACTTTTCAAATCTTTGATAACCTACGTAAAAAAGCAAAGCAAAGAAATCCGCCTACACGGTATTTTGTGGTCACTGTTGCAAGTGGTAAGACACCCAAAACCTCTTCACCACGGGACCTGGCTGTAATAACCTACGTATTTCTTTTAAATTTAGATCAACATTTTCATTAAACAATTACCATAACAAAATTTTGAAATTTCAATTAGATGGGGTTTGTTTGCATGATTAAGCGATTTCGAACCGATTCTAACCCCTTTTAAAAGTTTTGTCTTAGCCGGGTCTACAAACAATTTTGGAAGCTCCAAAAAAACTCAAAAGTCTTCGTCGATGGAATATTAAGTGATGCTGCCTAACCGTGTCACCTGATAGGTGCGATCATCTATCAAACTTTCCACCAGCAATTATCATTCTGGCAGCACTCAAGTTAGTCGCAAACCTCCGTGACGATGAAGAGCAAACCGGTGGTGTACCCGTCCATGGCGCCGTAGCAAAACTTTAAAGCATCTTTCAACATCAATTAACTTCCAGCGAATTAAGCCGTAGCGGAGAACAAGCCCGCCAAACTAGCGCACATCGCTGGAGCACGTTTTTCGTCCGCAAAACCCTTCACTTCTTGTCGGATTGGAGGAGAGAGAGCTTCCGTTTCCGCTTCTGCTCCTCCCTTCTCTCTTTCCTCTGAACCAATTGTGCGGAGCCGGAAAGTAAGCGCGCCAATGTCGGAAATAGATTTAAAATTTACATATTAATTAAAAAGCATTTTCCGCCGTCATCTTTGCTCTGCTTTACCGTAGACATCGTTGTCCCGACAGGCTTCACTGCTTTTCGTTTTTACCCTCAACTAACCCTCTTGGCAGCAGGGGCGATGCTTGATGGCACGGAAATTTTCGAACCACTGCGCCACTTATTCCACTCCAAGAGCCCGGCATAGTTCTACAACACTGCGCGGTGGCGGGCTTCATCATAACCGGATACTCCTGCAAGGTCCTGCGGCGGATCAACAACGGAGGATCTAGGTCGCCACCAAGAGCGGTACAGAGAGGGAGAAAGTTTTTCGAGTAGGTGCGGGTTATGTCCGCGGACCTTCTAAATCCCACGCAGTGACTGCTGCTGGCCGAGACTAGAATAAATACCGCAGTTTAAATGAACCGAAATTTAAATCTTTAATTTAATGCGCTCCATTCAGCTAGCTTGTGCAAACTGTTCTGCATGGAATGAATTTTATTCAGAAGCAGTTAGTTTTGAAGTTTTGTGATTATTCAGAATGAATAGTCCAGTGTTAAAAAAAACTTATTGATAAAGTTTTAAATGTTTTTGAATATGGTTATATTTAATTCATTTGAGACAAATCGAGATTTCTTACGTTTATCCATACTTCTAATCAACTAATTGATCAAAATTTATGCAATTTTAATGTCCTACAGATAACATTGTCAGTGTCGCAGAAAAATATGTTTTGGAGCTCAAATCTAAATGGAGTATTGGAACAACCATGGGTGTAAGACATTTTATAAATTATTTTTCAATTTTGTTGAGTAGCAATTTGACCTTATTTCTAACAAGAGATCAATTATTTAAACTTACAAAATTTGCTTTTGTGCAAACATTTTTGAGGGGGTAAAATTAGTTAAATTTTTAATTATATAATGTTATCATCAAAAGCCCAAAAAATCAAAAATGTTTTAATGTGGTTTAAGTTGAAGTATAATTTTAATGTAACAATGCAGCAATTCCCCACGAAAACAGCCGCACGCAAAAAAGGAAAAATGACGAATTCGGCAAAAAGTCGACTTTTTCGCTAAAACAGCGATTACTTTGAAATTTAAGCAATGACCTATAGTATAGATACATGTTTGGGTACCAAAAGTTGCGTATTTCAATTTAAAAAAAAAAATGATGCCCAAACATGTATAGGTCATCGCTGAAATTTTAAAGTTATCGCAGTTTTAGTGAAAAAAGTCGATTGTTTGCCGATTTCGTCATTCTTCCTTTTTATCGCGCTTCGCGTCTAAAAACCACGGTTTTATTTTGAAAAAATCGTATCTCGGAATATTGAAAACATAATGTCACCATTTTTTGATATGTAATGTGAAATTATCCGAAGAATCCGATAAACAAATTTTCAGACTTGAGCTTTTTGGTCACGAGACCCTAAGCATTTTAAGTTTTTCTTTGACCTTTTCAAAAGCTAGACTAGATATTTGAAATTTTGAACTATTTTTCCTAAAAAGCCTATCTAATACCCTTTTGTTTGCACCCAAGAAAGCAAAATTCGGTTAAAATGGTGCAAAGTAATGATTTTTTTGAAAAAATGTGGTTTTTGCGAAAATCGGAGAAAATTGCCATTTTTCAGACCAACCTAACACGGCGTAGGGCACCTTAATGTCCAAACAAAAAAAAATACGGGTCCAATTATTTGTACTTTTTTTCGAATCATGCTGTTTTCGTGGGGAATTGCTTAATGCTGGTTTTGACCTTGTGGTGAAAAATGGGATCGAAAAGCGGCTCTGTTTATAAATGCCAAAGCGGAACATTTTTTTCTATTCGCCAGAAGATGCAAATATTGTAATCGATCATTCCAAAACTGGTCATAAAAAGATTCATTTTTTAACAATTTATAAAAGGATGCAAAAATCGGAGTTGTAAGAACACACGTTACGCATTCTCTCTTTTGATCACCCAGGCTTTGATATTTTTTTTATCAAATTCTGATTTTTGTTCAAAAATATTGCTTTTCGACATAAAAACAAACAGAATATCATTAAGGAAACCGTGCATATTTATTTTAAGAATACTGTTTTGTTTTTTACTTTTCCTCAGTGAAATCTCTAGAATTTTATTACCTATAAATTCGAAATTTTTCAGCTGTTTTGGTTCATTTCATAGCTATTTCGGTCAATAGTGGACCGTTGACCCTCTCATTTAGCTCGAACGTCGGTTGTTCCTATTTAGTTTCGAGTCAAGTTGCTTAATTTATCAATATTTCGATTTTCTTGAGTGGAATATTCAGTCAAACCAAGGTCGAATAATTAAGAAAATATAAACATGTCAGCAAACATTGTTCTGGATGATGGCATTGTGATTGCATTCATTTTTTGCTCATTGGCAAGGTCTTTTGACAACGTTTTCATCAAAATATCTAAAAAGTGTACAAATAACCCTTAAGTACTTATTACTTTTGCTATGATGGGCCACATGACAGATCTGACAACGTTTTCATCAAATGATCTGAGATTCGGCATCAAAAAAGTATGTAAATAATTTTCAACTTTTGATAAGTATATCAGGTCTTCAATCTTTTAAACTCATTGGAATGGTATTTTATATCTTTTTAAAAAAGGTTCTTACAAAAGCCACACTTTTTGCAATCTTTCTACATCTTTCGACTTTAGTCAAAATCGTTTTTGCCTTCCTCACCTTTCTATGGAAAGGCTAAAAAAATCACTAGAAAAATGAACTTCTTAATTTGACCACCTAGACCCACCTACACGTATGTACTATATATATCGACTCAGAATCACGTTCTGAGATATTTGCGGATGTGGTGGGTGGACACAAAATTGTCACTCGATTATCTCCGGATTGATTTTACGAATTTTTACCGTTTTGGTCTCATTCGATCTCCCTTGGGGTCTCATGAGTCTCTTTTTAAAATCAGCAAGTTTAGTCAAGTGCTTCAAAAGTTATGCTACCACACACATAGACACTTCTCGATGTGTATCCTAGGGTTTGCCGTTTCCTTCCAACAGGAATCCTTGCGCACTTTAGATAGGTGTTTACTAACATTCCTTCCGTTCCCCAAAGGATAGCTTAGACCCGGCAAGGATCCCCTTATGCCCTGGTTAGTATTACACGCTCATCAAAAGATGAAGGCATAGTATCTCCCGTGATGGAATATTTTAACGCGGTTTAGGGCCTTATACAAGCAAACAGTGGGATAAGCGTTGTGGAGCGTCCTAAAATGCTAATACCAATGTTAACATCCCACCACACACATAGACATTTGCTTAGATATTTATCGTGAGTAGATAAGTATACGTGAAGGTGGATCTAGGAGGTCTAATTGAAAAGTTCAATTTCAAGTGATTTTATAGCCTTTCCTCATTGAGATGACAAAGGAAAAAATATACCTTATTCAAATTGATGGAAGAAATTTATAAAATTCTGTTAATTGAATCAATTGACAAAATCAGAAAAAATCGTTCATTTTAGACGAAATCCTTCATTGAACTGTTCCAATTCCATTAGTGTTATGTTCACTCGATCGATTGGTAATAATTTCAGACAGCAAAGCTCCTGCTCTAGTACTGTGACAGTTTACAATAAATAATGAAGCACTACAAATAAATTGAGCGTGTATTTTCATTTCCCATAACGTAGAAATCGCCAGTGCCATTGCAATTAGGTTTCCCTCACACTCTCCCGGTGAAATGGAATCGATGTCGATACCAGAGAGAGTATTTGAAACAATTGTGCAAAACGCACATGGCGGTCATGAACATCAAACATAGGTGTGTATTGTATATAAAATGCACATGTTCTGTGAAAATTACTCTCTTTCTGTCTCTCCTGAACGCATCTCATCGTACACCGTATCCGTATACTACATCTGTTCGATGTGTACAACTCTTTTCAACGAAACATGCGCCAACAAAACGGCTGCACTTCCCTCAGCCTCAAGTCCCGGACGACGTGGTCCACCACTCCCGATGACCATTAATCGATGCCCCTACGGAACGGCATTATTCAAAACGGTAGCTTCCGGTGCTGAGAACAAAGGTTTCCGTTTCGAGCTGAGACTCGTATGTTTTTGTGATACACGACCTACCATCGACATCGTGACTAGAACAATTAATCCTTACGGCACATACGTTTGTGACACTACAACTCATGTATGAATGTGTACTCTCGAACCCTGCCATTTTGCAGACATTTAACGGACACATCATCCTACTGGTGCGGAAAATACTATTCCATCGAGTTTCATCGCGTGGAAATGAATTTGCAATTTGATCAATCATTTTGCCATCGGCGACGGCGAGCGTGCGTAAACGTGCGTCGTGAGATGCACCTGGTGTAAAAACACGTGTGCGTATGCGTGAATGCTTGATGCAACTTCTGTGTGCGTGTTAATCGTAGACGGCCATGCGTGACACTGCTGCCGGTTTAGATCCGGTTTATTGCTCATGCTGATGCTGCTGTTGTAGTGTTGGTGAATTTTCCCACGCATCCGTTTGCGTACGCAGGCGGCAGACAGTGTGCCATGACCTCCTGCAACGTTCAAGCGATAGGGCAAAGTGACCCTGCACGTTTAATTTAAACCTTGAATAGTCGACTTTGACATGTTGAATGTTTATCGAGCCGGTAAACATTTATCGAGCCGGTACAACCCACCTGTGCTAACTAACATTCCCGTCCCAATCCCCCGAGATCTACAAGCTGACATGGCGGGCGCCGTTGGTGGCCAACGACTGTTACCTATTTGCTCCAGATCTAGTTTTGATGATCTTGATGTTTTATCTTTTCAGCGCATTCATACATGCTGTTGATAAGGGAAACACCATTAGATCGTTGAAGCGTATGATCGGTTGTATTGATAGGATATTACGGTCCAGTTCAGCAACGGAGAAGGACAACCATGGGTGGTTTCTCATGCTCATGCTCATGCTCATGCTCATGCTCATGCTCATGCTCATGCTCATGCTTGAATGTTTATCGAGCCGGTACAAAATGAAATTTTTTGCGAACAATTCTTGGTAAGACCTTCCAGGTTTGTTGAGTTTCAAAGGGGGCACATGTCCCCCTCATAACCTTCCTGTATGCACGGCAATGCGCTGAGAGTTATTTTCCAATATAATGTGAGAAAAAGGTCGAGGATGCAGTCTAGGCTCGGCTATCCAAGTCTCGCTCTATGAAGCTTCAATAATAATTATCGGAGGTTTCGGTCATGCGAAGTTCGATTATCCAAATTGTTAAGTTTTTTTCTATGCACAAAAATGTTTTATTGTGTTTTAACGTTTATATAGGAATGTTTCAAGCATTTTATCCTAGTTCTATCCACTATCAAAAAAGGGAAAACAAACGTGCATCAAACTTCAACCAACAAAGGTAGTTCGGTGCAAAACTTTGAACCTGTACCCCAACATTTTCCCCAGTACTGATGCAGCATCCAGGCGTAGATAACACCAACAACGTCCCACACCATGCACTCACTTTTCGGACATGATTCCGGCACCTTGGCGGGCATGTGTCAGTATGTTCGGACAGAACCGGATGCGCACCAACACTAATGACAACGGGACTCCAGTGAAATTGCACATGACCACTGAGTACTGACCGCTCCGCTCCAATACATGCACATGGCGTAGTTTCACCATTTCGGGTGAAGGAAAATTTATTCAATGCTTCAGGATAATGTGCAACCATGCGCTATTATTACCTTTCTCTGTATACACTCTTGCACAAAGCTCCTACCACACTTGGTTCTCGAATGGCACTCTTCTGGTCGGTGGGGTCATACCATACCATGATGAGAAAAAGGTTTAACAGTAGAATTATCGCGAATCTGCGATTGTAAAATGTTCATGATTTTTTCACTGTTAAGTTCAAGGGAAACTTCTATCGGGATTTTTTTTAATTATTTTGTTTAATCCCGTCCAACCCAAACTTCCCCGGCCGCTTCACGTTCAGTCCAGGTTATTCAACTTTAGCCACACTTTCAGGCTGTCGTAATTATTTCTCAAATGATTCAAAAGTTTTAATATTTAAAATGTCATCAATTTGGTGGTTAAAGGTCGTAAAAGTTGGAATTCCACACACGTGTTGCATACCTCAGAGAGTTTGAATGGATTCTCATATTTAGTTCTCAGATGTTTGAGCAAAAGGTCAGGTAAAATCCAATGTTCGGTGCAACGATCAATATAGGCCACGGTGTGCTTCGTAGAACAAACTTAAGCCAGAAAATTTGGCAAGGCTGATGAAAGAAGGGCTCTTTCCCGACATTTTGTCTAGAGCAACTTTTTTTTGAAGATTTTTTTCGATTTTATAGGAATTTTCTTGAGAAAAGTCGCTGAAAATCGATGGGTTCATGTGCATATCCATCAAATTTCTGAAGATTATGCCTTAAGAGACTCCTATGAACATCGTTTGAATGGGAGATAAATTCAGAAATTTTGGAGAAAATCACTATTTATTTTACGAAATCGGGTATGTATATCTCTGCTTTTATTGGAACAAAATTGATATTATTTTATGGAACTTGTTCAGAAAACTAACCTCTACAATGTGATTGATAAGAAAATGTTTTAAAATGTCATAGTGGTATATGCCAGAGGATTAAAAAAACAATGTTGGTAACCTTTTGGATAATAAATAGCTTTTAATTGAAATACTCTTAATTTAGCACTGTTTTATGCTCAAATTTGTATCCGAGCAATCAATTGCAGTAATTTCATGACAAATTGTACAAAGAAAAGATTGTAATTCGGTCGTTTTGACGTTTCCAGCTTGGATTTTTGGGTTATTTAAAAGAATACCGTCAGTGGGGGTGCCTATGGGTCAAAGAACGATACACCTCTCGTAATTAATAACAAAAACAATTTAAATAACATCAAAACGTAAATTTGTTCTTAGATAGTTTACTAACATTTACTAAATGCCAATAGTTTGAAAATTGACTTAATCCATAAATGGGTCAAATGAAACTAAAATGGCGCTCAAATGCAACGATATGGTAAAAACAAGTCATTCAACAGTGTTTCTTGTTCGAGGGAATCGTATTGACATGCTACAATGTTTGAAGTAGTATTTACAAACATTTGGGTAGTTCTCGAGCAATTCCAACAAAAATATTGGAAAAATGATTTTTCGAGTGGTCTTTTTTGGCCAAAAACGTACCTCAACTTTAGGCAGCTGCCAAAATAACAGGATTTGTGTTAGGAACGAGATTTTTTCAAAGAAGTCATCTTAAGATGTTCCCTACACAACCCTTTTAACAGAATTTAGTTTCATTGAGAAGAACCTTAGAAATGGTAAAATCCGTAAAAAATTACCCCCAGATCCAATGTCACCCCCACTGACAGTAATAGAAATGTATAAAATTTGGCGTCGCATACATTTTTTGGGGGTCGAATATTGGTAAATTATGTAAAAAGGAGTCTTTTAAGGCATATTCTTCAGAAATTTGATGGATGCATATGAACCCATCGTTTTTCAGCGACTTTTATGAATAAAATAGACCCCTCGACGAAATATTTCGGTATACCCCACAAAATGTCGGGAAAGAGCCCTTCTTTCATGATGCCAAATATCAGACATGCCGATTTTTATCTTGATGTTCTCAGAAAAATTCACCGTGTAGGGAATGATTTTTCCATCTGCAAACCATATTTTTTTAGATATTAGGTCTCTTCATCGTCAAGAAAGCATGAAACCCAGGTTGTACGTTTTGCTCATTTCACTAAATAAATTCAAAAAAGTTCACTAAAATTCAATTCTGTTGATTGAAGCGTGTTAATGCGAGTCCAAATCTGAAGGGTTTATTGACTGCGATTAGTTGAAATAGAGATTTTTTCAGCACGATAATACGACGCATGATAATTACGACGAGGGCTGAAAAAAAGACAATTTTTGCCTCGAGTCCTATACAACATTTTTCACAATTCCAAAAAGCACCCTTTGAAGGGAATTTTATTTCAATTGCGTTTAGTCAATTCACCGATAAAATCAAAACAATATTAAAAATTATTACTTTTCAATACACGTTTAGTAGTTGAATTTTGATAAATGTGAGTTTTGTTTCATTTGAATGACATGTCGAGCGCCCAAAGCATGACATACAGAAATATCTTCCAGTATAAAATATTTTAAAAGATTATTCGATTTTAGGTAAAACTACAAATTATCACCACGTAAACTTTCACTACAATTGCACATTACTAATTGAAAGCTCAAACATTCACTTATTACCAATGCAATTGAAATGAAGTCAACTTATCCTACAAGCCTGCAACAATGGCCCGGCTCAACTGACCAGGAAAAAATCAATTTTTCTTCGGTGCAGTCCATCTACTACTTTGCAATTACGCATCCAGCAATTAACGACAACTTCTCAATCGTTACGGCCAACGAGCTTCCCACAGCGAGAGGGAGAGAGCACGGAGAGCACGTTTTGCATAAAGACAAAAATCTCCGAAACTATCGATTTCTTGCATTCCGACATCCCCCTCACATCCCGACTCACCTCGTCACGGAAGCTGCAGCTGCTGCACTCACTGCACCAACACATTTGCATGCATCATCACAATCTCACCACCATCATCGTCGTCGGCCATTCCGTGACACACGTACACACGCGCACTGCCAAAGATCCTCAAAATGTTAGTCAATTAAAAATGCATTTCCTGTCTGCTGCCGCAATCATTGAAAAGTTTTCACTTTGATTTTTCATACTTTGTTTAAAAAGGATTTCCATTCCCCATTTGGATCCTGCGGTTTTCCTGGAACAAAAAAACTTTTCACTTTTCCTCTCCCTTGTTGCGGTTTCCAATTAAGAAGTACGGAGTAATTATACATTCAGTACACATCGTCCCTTTTTGGCTTTCCGAGACATTGGCCACAAAACTTTGCGTTTTCCACGATTTGTGCTGCTGCTCAAATCCTATCAAATTGTAATTTTCTTCGCCGCACACCGGCTCGTAAAAAAAGAATGAACGGGAAAGGTTTCTTTTTCACCGCAGCACATAAAATTCTTCACCGAGGGAAAAAGAAAGCATATATCTTCAATTTAGTGTTTTTACATTCAACAATCTTTCCCGGCATCTCGTACGTTTACTGTTTGCTTGTTGCCCTCTTCCCCTTAAGACACACTTATTCGGCGGGTCACGTCGCCTATTTGATGCCAACAACCCACTTGGCTAGGGATGTCCCACTCCCCCATGGCAAGGGGGGCTCCTTTCCCGAAACGCTTCTATTTTGGTTCGATTCCGACTTTTCCTTGCGGCGCTTTCACACTCGATTGCCTCCGTAATCAAACAAATCCTCGAATTTCTTGTGCTTTTTTCGCACCACCACCTTGCGTCTTTTTCTTGTGCAACCCCACTTAAGAGGAAACACCGTCGCAGCAGGAGGGGGAGGCGGTCCGGATTCAAGAAAAGGGTTGCAATTTGTCCGCTCGGAGGTAAAACTTTGACAATAGTCTTGAATTATGAGATTTTAATCCTTTTCTTCCATGCCAGACACATTCGGCCAGACACAAAAGTAGTAAGCAGTACTTGTAGAGAGATTTTCTTCGCCCCAACCTTTTGCAGACACACACACACTGCACTTACGGGGTGTCTAAAGCCAGAGTCTAAGGGACCGACCGACTCGCCACTGGCAACACTTGATCAAGGAATGAGGCCTCGTCGGTTTTTCAATCGACGGACCGCGCTCGGCGGATACCTTGGGCCACGCTCGATGTGAACTACCTACAATATCATACTATACAACACACTACGACGACGACGACCGCACACAGCATCATCATCATCCATCCAGTCTCTCTCACGCCGTAATGCAAGCAACTCTAGGATTGATGAGGAGAATGAGGAAAGGGTAGTACCCATTCAGGACATGCCGTTGCATAGTACTAATACGACACCATCTCTCACAGCATCCTTGCTCACCGGGGTGCAGTCAGGGTTGCAGTTGTGATGCAGCTGTGGTGTTGCCAATTTTCGTTACTCAACTGTAAACAAAATTGGGACATGTCATTTTATGGGATATTTTATTTATTTCTCAAATCTACTAAGCTAAGCTTGTTAGCATATGAGAGCACAGAGGCATCTTAGTATGTGCTCGGTAGTTGCACAAAATTTTAAACAGGCATTTACGTGACAAATATAGAACTCATTTATGCAGATAATTAGTTGTAATTTCCAGTTAACACCGCTTTTTATACCATGGATTACACCGACTAACGAAATTTCCACGGTTCTGGGTTCGTGCTTTCCCTCAAGTTGAGCCTGCGCAATTATTTTTGTCAACTTCAGTTTCAGTGTTATACAATGCAATAGCTAAAAAAATATGCTAAAGAGTTATATACATGCACGAAATCACAAAATTTCATGTTTCAGAAAATTTATTGACTCGACTAAAAAGATGATTTCCAATCACTCTTGACAGTTTCATGAAGATTGTTCACTATTAAACTGAGTAAGAGATGATTTGAGCCCAAAATTTTGCCATGCACAAAGCGAACTGTCAAACTTTCTGAAAAATCGTGCATAACGATTTTTTTTTTTTGAAAATCGGCCTTCGTCATGCTCACGGGAACCGTTTAACGAGGCTTCACCAGCATTTAAAGCCAATTTGGTCAAAGCAGTGTTGAGATATCGTGGCACTCATTTTTTAAACTGTTAACTTCAAATAGCTATATCGCGGCAATGATTCAAACAAATGTCTTCAAACAAATTTTGTCAATAGACGAAAAGATATATTTGAATGTCTTGCAAACATATTTCAAAAAAGTTTTAATGTGTGCTTATACCAACCTCTGACATTTTTGATGATTTACATATATGTAACCCCTTAAACATTTTGCAAAGTTTTTTTTTAATGAAGCACTTCCATTCGAGCAGTTTTTGCTTTTTTCTACAATGTATTTCTTATGGAGTGAACTGTCAGAAACTGCTCGACTGCGGGTGCTCCATTCAGTGGAATTATCATTATCAAATTGAAATTTTGCTTTTTTAGACCATGACAACATGCACGATTTTTATTTCACTAGTTACTTTTGTAAATATTAATTTGGCAAATCAGCTGATAGGAAGTTTAGAAAATTTCTCAAAATAGAACCCGTATTTTTCAGCAATGAGTATTTTGTGCCACGGGCCTCTACTCTGTGTCTCTTTTCTTTTTTTTGTTTTTGCCGTGAAAAATCACTAGCCCTAGTCAAATCGTTTTGGCTTGATTCGCAATGTTGGCACTATTGTAATTAAATTTAAAAATTAAATTTGTCTTTATTGGACATTTTTATAATAATTACATTTTAAGTGGTATGGCTAAATGCTCTTCATCTTTGTTGTATTGTTCGTTTTATTATTATTGTTCACTTTCATCCATTTACTTCAAATTGTTTTACATTTTTGCATTGAATCGAATACATTTGGGTAAAAAAGAAAAAATCACTTCAACTACCAATCCCAACTTAAAACTAAAATAAAAATTCTTTTAATTATTCCAAATCAATAGAACGAGTAAACTACAAACTGTATTTCAAGATAAATCCTCCAAGCGTTCTTACTTGTTCCTGGCGAGTTTTGCAACCACGCAGTGTTGTTGTCATCTCGATGAAAATGTTCAAAAGTTCTTGTGGTGAAAACAAGTCACTGCTGCCTTCATCCGTTGATGCTGGTTGGTTTTCCCTCGGTTGCTGACTGAAGCCAGGAGTCGTTGTATTCACTGCAACTTTTTGCCGCTGATTCGCCGGCAATGGCTGCATATTTGGAACCACTCGAGCAGATCCAGCTCCTGGTGACGCCAAAGCAGGAAAATCCACGTCAGTGAATGCTGGTGGTGTTTTGCGACGATTTGGTTGGTGCCTCGTCGCCGCTTGCTGCCGAATTTTCCCAATTCAGCTCGTTTTGGGCAGCATCGATTTTTGGTCGAATGGTCGCCACCGCAATTGAAGCATTTGACTTCGATGTTCTCGTTGATTGTTTTGCTAGCTTGAGTTTTGTGCTCACCTCCGCAGGTTGCACAACGTCTCTTGATGAAACAGTTCCTTCCACTGCAAGCAGTTTGAACATTGCGTCACGTCACGGTGCACTGGACGATAACGTTCTCAAGTCACGATGATGTTGAAAATTGCCCGAACTGCTTTCAGCTCAGACGGCGTTGTCGATCCTCTCTCGAGATGAACCAGGTACAGCTGATCACGATACTTGATGTCCTTGTTGTGTCTCGTCATCTTGAAGACTTCGATCACGTTCAACTTAAATTTTTGAGCTCTTCTTTCAGCACACTCACATCCATGTCACGACAAGTTTAACGACTGTAGATACTGGTTCTGCTTTTTGTTGGCTGTGACAGTCGGGGCAAATGAAACACCGTTTTTTCAAAATTACTCGACGTTTCGACTCTCTGGTTTGAGTCTTCTTCAGAAGGATCTAGGGTTTATTGAAGACATAACTTAGTTTAATCCCTCCCAAATGTGTCCAGCCACTTACTTCGTGTCAGACAGTGTCCCAAGTCCGAAATGCTTACACAAAGCTTGGTCGGGGTGGGGTTTTGGAGATCCTTTCGTCCAGACCGGCTAGCAAAATCGAGTAGGAAAATCAACACATCGCACAAGAAGTTGTTTTGTTCCAGACTCACCCCAAAATAGTAGTGAGGCCACCGTGAAATCTGGAGTTCGCTCGATTTTGCCAGGGGGAATTGCGCCATCAACACTTCACTACACAACGGGTTTTGAACAGTGAAGGCTGGTGACGTAACTCGGGAGAAAGTTTGTAGTGTTGTGCGTACATAGCTTATTGTGTGTGTGTGTGTGTGTGTGTGTTCCCGAAAAAAAAGGGGGGGGGGTGTTTTGAAAAAACGGTGTTTCATTTGCCCCGACTGTCACAGCCAACAAAAAGCAGAAACACATCCATGTCATACAGGCCTCGGAGGACCTGTTTCATGGGGCGTTTACCTGGATCGTCATGGCTGTAGTATTCAATCTTTGTGTTGTTCAGGAAATCCCGAACGTAGTTGTAATCCTTTCTGGTAGGTAGCAGAATTTTGAGTCCATCAGCACACAAGCGAATGGAAGCTCGTAAAGCACCAGATTTGGTAAACCCGGTCAGCCACTTTCGCACTGAATCCGATGACGATGTTTTCACAAAAATGGGTGGCAACTTTTCCCGTCGTTCAACTTCTTCTTTCTCGCTCACGTCCACAGGGAGGGTAGCGAACTGGTTCCCAGACGAATTTTGAGCGTCTTTGCTCAAACTGCCTGGCTTTGCAGGTAGCGCTTCGGCGTTCTTTAGCTTCTTCAAATCTGCGCGATCCTGCTGGTGAGGACCGCCTCTTTTTCTTGCCGTGAGGCATTTTTGCACTTTTAGCACTTTCAGGAGCTAATATCGAGAAGTACCTCACTGATTGGTGGTCCACAAAGGAATGGCACTTTTGTATAAAAAAAAAACTTTTTTTAAATTACTCTTGTCAAAAACGCTGCCCTATTGTATGAGTAATTATGAGCGACTTCAGCGATAAGCCAGAAGCCGCAATAGGAAATCGACGCTGTTTTACCATCTTGTCTAGACGATTCTCGAGATTTTAAATTTCCCGAGAATCGAGAGTTGAATTTGGCCATTTCCCGGGAATTCTTGGGACCCGCAAGTTATTTTTTACCATGCTAATAGTGGCAATAATTTAAAAGAAAAGTAAAAATAAATTTTTTATGCATTTACTTACAATTGATTCTTACCAATTCTATGAAACGTTAAATAAAGTATCCTCATTACTTAGAGGAACTATATCTACCTTGTAATTTTTTTTCTAAATCGGCAGACACAAGATTGTTTCTTGAGCTTTTTGGGACTCTGGGACTGACTGGGAATTTTAGTTTAAAATGTTTACGAATATTATATAATATCTCAGTATCGGGATTTTTGCAATATGATAAAAAGCGACTCAAACAACAATTTAAACTTGTTTTGTAAATATTCATTGAAAAACTATTTACAGTTATTGGGAAAACCCGAATGTTTACAATTGGCGGACAATTGCTTTACATAGTTTGCCAGAATCTTTTCCCCAAATACAATTGAATATTGAGGTTGATGTGAAACACAACATGACTTATTGACAATTAAAAAAATATCTTGATACAGCGAAATTTACTTAGAGACTTATGAGGATTATGAGGATTGCTACATTCGAGAGAGGATATGGAAATTGAACTTATTTTGAAAAAGCTTTACCCGCTTAGAAATAATAAATAAAAATCAAATTTAAAAAAAAAACTTCAAATTTCATTTCAGAGGTGTTACTGCTTTTTATACTTTAAGGTTTATTTTGGATTCCACATTTTTTTGGCTTCTCTCAACTATAATTATTGGAATTAAAAATTTACACTTTCTGATTAAGAAGATTGGAAGCATTGGTTTATTTGAACTTAAACATCCAATGTTCAAAACAAATTAGAATTTTCCAAATAATTTTCTGATTAGTTTATATAATTTTGCTTCGATATTTATAAGTTTGAAATTTCCCGGTAGTTTCGAGCAAATTTCCCGGGAATCGAGAGGTCCAAAAATGGTCGATTTCCCGGGAATTTTCCCTCTAATCTTGGATCGGGGTTCAAACCCCGGCTCGGACCAACACAACTGGTGATCTTTTCCAATGTATCGTCACAATCTGGACCTTATCAAGACAACCTATGAAATGTTAACATTAACCTTAACATGTTAACATTAAGTTGATTAAAAAAATGTTACTGAATACACTTTGCAAATGCCGGCCCCGATACTCTTCATGGGTACAGGGAAAGATTCACTTACAAGGTAAGACAGCACGACAAAATTGAAACTTCATTCATATGAGAAGAGTGAAAACAAAGCACGCAGTTTTTCGATTTTTGTTGAATAACTCCGGATGGCAATCGAATTTTGGGGATCTGTGAAGGTGAGGCATTGAAAGATGCACAAATTGGCGTTATTAACTCAATATGGCCCAAAATCCACGTGTGACAAGATAGCACGACAGTGACTTAGTAAAATCGTAAGTTTGTGCTAATATTGTCGATTTCCTAGAAACCTTCTTTGTATTTCATATAGTTTTGTTCACAGGAATTTATTAATCCTTAAAAATCTGCCTTAGTTACAAATAAAACCTTTTTTGTTGCGGTCTGTGATAAATGACTCAGACAAATCTTCCCGTTGAACTCCGTCAACATTTATGGTTGAAACGAATTAATGTGTTTCACGAAGATTTCTTCTAACAATTAAAGACGTGTGTGATTCAACATTTTAAATGTTTCAACCCTTTTGCAGTATCCCACGCCGTTACATAAAACATAGCACGTTTGCTTGTCGTAGTGCCACATTCCGGGTACTCTGCCGCCGGTAGTACGATACCAATCTCTTCGACGATGGATACAAATTTTGTCGAAATTGCACACTTGCATCCTCTCTCTCTCTCTCTCTCTCTCTCTCTCTCTCTCTCTCTCTCTCTCTCTCTCTTCGTTTGTGAATCTCGGTGAAAATTCTTCATCCATTGCATTGCATTGCATCGTACCAACACAATGAGAGACAGCCGCGTGCACCGATTCCACGTGCTCCTTGGAGAGAGGACCTACTCTTCTCGCTCTTCCTGGAGAGGAGTGTTTGAAGAGAGCACGAGAGCTCTAATGATAAGGATGCTGGCCACGGGTGATGGCGAGAAGGTGGACGAAATCACTACAGATCGATTGCAGCGTCAGAAGGTGAATCTTTGTGAGCGCATGTGGTCAGTGCGCATGTCCACTCATCGGACCCCGTCCCCCGTGGTCTCCTCTCCGAGTCTGTGGGGATCAACATGGTGCCGAGGACAATCATCATCACGTCGTCATCGTCATCATCGACTAGTACTATATACACACACACACACGGCGCTATCAATGACCCGCAGCATCCATGAATGTAACCGAAAACGGCGGCCAGCGTAGACAAGCAGCAGCACCTTCTCCCCCTCCGGATTTTGGGAAGGATCAGTAGGGCATGTCGGAGAGGAGCCAGGAAGGGATGACAGAGAGACTTCATAAATAAACTTCCCATTCGGTCACCCACCCACCCAAAACTCACACACGCACACTGGTGTCGACAGCAGTTACCGTACGAAATCTGATAAACATCGTTTGTCGAAACGTGCCACAACGCTCTATACAGATTAGAATGTCGATTGGCGAAATTCTCGATAATATCTGGGTCTCCCTGACGACTCTGTCCTACTCTAAAGAAGCTTGAATTTATAACCCTGACTTACAAAATTTAAACCCCAGAAAACCCAAATTTGCTGCAAGAGTGGGTTGGGGCTAATGGTTCCGGCTTTGACGGGGTTGCTGTAAGCTGTAATCTTCTGGGAACAACCAGAACACTAACTAATCTGCTTAATTTGATCGAAAACTATTTCCAGCACCACAGACCGGTACCGGATGGATGTGCTCCGACCACGCACACCACCACATCAATCTGAAGAGGCGCCCGTGGTCTGACACATAGCACGCGTTCTTGAGTTGGTGATTTAAAGATTTTTGGAAAAATGAAATTTGTTGTAGGGGAACAGCATCTAATTACAGCGTGCCTCTAATGTTGGCAGGTCAGAACTTTGACATTGAAACGAAACTATTGGCACTACGCCCCCCGGGGCATGGCCTTCCTCTAACGTGGGATTTCTGCTCCAGCGCCTCTGACGAGACAGGAGAAACCGGGACCGACGTTTTACTTCACCATCCGATAGAAGCTCAGTGGATAAGGCGGGAATCGAACCCGCGTCTCATAGCATCATCGGGATCGGCAGCCGAAGCCGCTACCCCTGCGCCACGAGACCCACACCATTGACATTGAATTAAAGCTAATTAAAAGAGCAATTCCAGCCCAAAACAGGAATTTTTTAGGTACTTTTTTCTCGACCCTCTCCGATTTCAATGAAACTTTGTAGACATGTTATCCTAGGAATATATAAGCCATTTTTGTGTATATGGCTAGTAACACTCGATAATGACATTTGAGAAGGGCGTACGTGTTTTCAATATTTTTGTATTTCGTAATTTAAATATTGCTGTATCTCGAAGCCGTTGCATCGTATCAAAAAGTGGCCAAAGACAAACTTGTAGGAAATTTGACGGGCTTTCCGAAAAAAATACACTGAAAGAAAAAAACACTCCACTTTTAAGAGATTTTTTGATTTTTAAGTTTAAAAGTTAAATTTAAAGGTGAGCCCACGATTTTTCTCGCTCAAATTTTTTTTTGTGAAAATAGCCTAAGATGTTACAAAAAGACTCACAAAAAATGCAGGATGGAGCAGCTCACCTAAAAAAATACAAAAATCATTTATTGAAACTGTTTTTTTGAAAAGAGCTCTAAACGTCAAAATTTTCAAAAGCCGAATACAGGAATCGATTCTCCAGACAATTTTACATAAAAGTCTCCATATTGACCTTTGTCCTAAGTCCAATCCTTGTGAAGTTACAGCGGTTTTAAAAATAAAAATGTTGAAAAAATAGGTTTTTTGATGGTTTTTGGCAATTTCTATATGACGGACTTGATTTTCCAGTTTCGAAAATATTTTTACCGAAAAGCTCGTCCAATTTCCCATAAGTTTGTCTTTGACCACATTTCAATTGGATGTATGGGCTTACAGATATAAGCTAATTACATTGCTCATAATTCAAACATAACATTTTTTCAGTGTAGTAAAGTAAATTTACCATAGTTAATGATAATAAGGAGTGGAGGCGAATGGTTGTAAATGAATTGTTTGGAGTGATGAGTAATTTTTATTGTTTGCGTGCCTTATGTATTGTTTTTTTATTCTTGCTTAACAGTTTGCTGAAATCATTCTTATTTAGTTATCCAACAAATGATTTATTTAAACATTCATATAATTCCAAGATATTTAAGTTTCGATGCAAACTTTTTACCTTAAAATGGCTGTAACTCTTGACCCTTAGGTAAATAAATAGTAGTTTTTGCAATTCCGCTATGAAACTGTCAACTTTTTCTGTCCTTCTGGAAAAACGAAACGGCCTACTTTTCCCTACCCAAAATAACTGAATGGAAAATTAATACCTTTCAATAACAGTGCTGAAAAGTTCTACTTTTCAGCACTGAAATGGGTGCTGAAAAGTTGAACTTTTCGACACTAGTATCAAAAAGTGACATTTTTCAATATTTTTTTGTTTTGAACGGTGAATTTACTAAACACATGAATGTTTGACATAAAATTCCATTCAAAAAGGGTAAGCAACTCGTTGCAAAACTTGATTTTTTCAGCACTCGTCGTATTTATCCAACTCGGTAAACCTCGTTGGATAAATGTACGACTAAACTACTATTATGCAACAAATTGCAAAGAAGATTTTTCAGCACGAGTTGTACATTTATCCAACGAGGTTTACCGAGTTGGATAAATATGACGAGTGCTGAAAAAAATCAAGTTTTGCAACGAGTTAATTACAACATTTCTTGCAATTTTGAAAACGCTTCTTAAATGGAATTTTTTGTCAAACATTCATGTGTTTAGTAAATTCGTCGTTCAAAACAAAAAAATATTGAAAAATGTTACTTTTCGAAACAAGTGTTGAAAAGTTCAACTTTTCAGCACCCATTTTAGTGCAGAAAAGTAGAACTTTTCAGCACTATTATTGAATGGTATTAACCCAAGCAACACACTTTGTCAGATAAACGTATTTCCTAGCTGTTTGTATAACCAATTCGCCTCGTTATCACAACTTGTTCTACAACTCCTGTGAACTGGAAAAAGCGCACTTTTTTTGTTGTATAACTTGCCAGAAAAAGATGCAGGTTATCAGAGTAAGTTATACAAATGTATTTGACAACACTTTGCTATCTAACAAGAGATTCAACGAAAAAAGAGGGCGTGGTTTACGGTTGTGCTGTCAAATCAAAGCGCACACTGGAAAGGAAAGTTAGATAGAAAACAGCTATCTAACCGTCGACTAACTTACATGTAAACAAACGTTTCCTATTAGAATTTCAATCAACGACGAAGCTAATAAAAAAATTGAATAAAAAAAAGAAAAACAATCATGGCGCGCATGTGATTAGTGTGAAATTCCCTGCATGGCGAACTTTTAGATTTTCCTTTTTTTGATGAACTTCCTCTTTCCCAAGATTCGATCCGACGACTTCGACGACTTGTTGTTATCTCCACGGCAGGTCCAGGCGCTCTTCCGCATTGCTCCACGGGGCTTCATAGTGAATAAGCTGACCTAATCGTCAATAAGAAGGTTGCTGTCTGTTTTGTTAGCTAAAGAACGAAGGCTGTCATTGAAATTTAAGTTATATAAGTTTGTTTCAAGTCAGTTTTTATAATTCCATTATATAAATTTGTTATAACAAACCGTTTCAACTGTCATTTCGATTACCGTACCACGGAGTAATATTGAAAATCGGTTTGATTTTGATTTGTTGTTTTCTCTATCATAAACTCTATAAGCTGATAATTTTTGTAGCTTTTACAAGCGACATGTTTACAAATTAATCGGTCAACAATCGAAACTATTGTAATCTTCAATGAATACACATTGACAACAAATTCCTCATGTACAAATTTACACCACCTAACAACACGCAATGTCAAGTTGAATATGTATGTTGCGCATCAGTTATATTATCTATTCTCCGATAACATTTGTGTAACAAAGCGAGAAAACCTAAGGTTATTTGTAGAATGGTTGGCCACGCCCATTTTTCAGAAGATGCCGTCACATGACAATGTTGGATAAGCAGTGAAACAAACAGTGCAATATTGTTTTTATTCAACAAACTGTTTTCGTGTCAAACATTGCAGATGAGGGAACAGCATCTTGGCATATCAGCACTTTGACATTCAATTACAGCTCATAAAAAGTGTTTTCAAGTGAAATAAAGTGATAAATAGCTCAATAGGAAGTGAGCAAGTAAGTTTCTATCAAAATTGTTCCAAAATAAATTGTTTTAATAGTGAAAATAAGCAAATTGGATGAAGTTAGGAGCGATTGCATATTCCCTATGTTGTGTATAAAAGTTGGACAAGAGTGAAGTTGACTTTGTTTTAACACTTGTATGGCACACATCTCATGAGTTGCATTCGTCAGTTATACAAGTAGTGAAACAAACTGATATTTAACTAACGTTAACATTTTTCTCATATGTTGATCCAAAACAGCTGTCTAACTATTATTCAACAGTCGACAAGTTATGAGTGCTACTTGGGAATTTTCCATTCTGTTATTTTTGATAGGGAAAAGTAGGCCGTTTCGTTTCTCCAGAAGGACAGGAAAAGTTGACGGTTTCACAGTGGAATTGCAAAAATACTTTTTTGCAATTCCGTCGTGAAACTAAATACTTTTCCTGTCATTTTTGAACGACGAAACAACCTACTTTTCTGTATCAAAAATAACAGAATCGAATAGTAACCCTTTTCAAAACAAATGCTGAAAAGTTCTACTTTTCAGCACTGAAATGGATGCTGAAAAGTTGAACTTTTCAGCACTTGTTTCGAAAAGTTATACTTTTCAACATTTTTTGAATTAAACGATTCATTGACTCAATGCATGGACATTTATCCTATAATTCTGTTCAAAGGGTGTTTTCGAAATTGCAAAAAAAACGTTGTATGGAACTTGTTGCAAAACTTGATTTTTTCATCACTCGTCGTATTTATCCAACTCGGTGAACCTCGTTGGATAAATGTACGACTCGTGCTGATAAAATCCTCTTTTCGCAACTTGTTGCATAAACTACTATTTTATAGCTCTAAAAGTGTCCCAAATATTTCTCTGTTATCTTTGAAACTTAACCCTGAATTGCTACGTTAAATAAAATGGTTTTTACAAGTTTGCATAGATGTTTTTTTCTAAATTTGGTCGTAGAAGAATGCGAGATAATAGTGGTTTATGCAACAAGTTGCATTTGCATGAAATTTTTTTCAGCACGAGTCGTACATTTATCCAACGAGGTTCACCGAGTTGGATAAATACGACAGGTGATGAAAAAATCAAGTTTTGCAACGAGTTCCATACAACGTTTTTTGCAATTCCGAGAAACACCCTTTTGAACAGAATTGAGTCAATGAATCGTTTGAATCAAAAAAATTTTGAAAAGTATAACTTTTCAGCATTAGTTTTCAAAAGGGCTTTTATTCAATTCTGTATAACTTTGTAGAAGACAAAAATAAAAATATTACTGAAAAGTTAGATTTTCAAAATCATCCTAATAGGGAACCCCCCTAATTTTTAACCAAACCAAATTTTGCCCCTTTCCATTTGCAACAACTCTTCTCAAGGCACCTAAGTCCCAAAACTTCACCATTTTTCGGAAAATCAATGTTTCACTTGATTTTGCAATCTGGACCACTGTGCATTGGTTTTAGCGATTTCTAAAAAAAAACTATCGAAAAAAACTTTTCTAGATTAATCCACCTGGTATAAGTCACCAATTTCAATGTTGTTCTAATATTGAAAGTGCATCTTGATCCTTAATTTGCGATAAAATAAGCATTAATAAATAATTTTGCAATTGATTGCAATAAAATTTCGATAATTTGTTTAACAAATGTCTTTATCAGTAAGTAAGAGGGGGTTCAAGAAAGTATTGTATGATTTTCTATTGTCTAAGAAACGTTTCTATGAACAGTTGTCCACAAAGGGAGATGGGGAAATGTTACAAAGGAAGAGTAGGGTGTTTAAAATAAATTTGTTCACGTGTTAAATACAATGTTAAATAGAAAAAGTTTCTTTATATAAATAAATATAACATTTGTTTAAGAATGACATTACATTTATTGTATTTATTAATACGTACAGGGAAAAAGTTAGATACCAACTACAACATGAATTTATTACATTCATCCAATGATTATTAGGAAAGCCTCTCAATTATTAACAACATAATAAGGTCCTATGCTGCCAATGGGCACATTGTACGACGAGAATCTGTCACTATATCCTCGGAAAACTTTTGGTGTCGCCAAAGCCCGTTGGTGACCCCGACGGTAGCTGTTTTGCCTCTGTTGATTATTCGTCAGATAGTAACTGACCGCTGGAACAACCTCAATTTCGTAGCCGATCCCTCTACTCCCGGTAGAATAGGAAGCGGCAGGTTGAACGAAAATATCACTTCTGCGGGAAACCAACTGTGGCTTCGAATATCTCGTTGAACCAACTCTCGACACTGTACTGGTCGTGGTCGGAACAAAATAGCTCGGATTTGGGTAGTACACTTCCGGCGTAACAAAAGCCTTATTTACGCGGTACACATTCTGTACCGTCACCGGGTTTGGATTTGGATTGTGCTGCACTTGGTTGGTTTGAATGATTTGTGAGTTGGGAACGGCATTCGAAAGAATTCTCCTTGAGTTGATCGATGCCGTAGAGGACGGTGGAAGCACTCCCGACGGTGGCAGGATCGGCGCAATCGGTTGATAGCTGGGTGTTGGCATTTTCGCATAACCTGCCGCGGTCCACATTTTGAGCAATTTGGCCATGATGAGCTTCACTTCGACGTCCGGAATTGGCAGGGAATGGATCTGGGGGGAAAAGACAAACGTGACTCTGTTAAATATTTTGAAACAAACATCTTTCCATGAATACGACTTGATGAAGCTGCAAATTTAGCAGTTTTTGCACTTCCACCACCACTATTTAAATGAAGACAAAAAGCACCAGTTGATTGAATTGAATACATTAGCGTTCCACATTAAACTCTTTTTCGTTCTAAAGCAAAAGCACAAACTCTGTCATGCTGGAACCGTTTTTCTTGGAGTTTAAAATTTGCTCGAAAACTTTTCGACGACACGCTCACTAGGGAAAATTGTCATCGACAAAAAAAACACTTTTCGTGAAAATTCGCTTAATTGAAGTTATGGGTATAGTTTTTCGCTATTAGTGCAAGTGGTCGGAGCTCAATTTCTAGTTCGTTCTTCTCAAAACCTCAACATCATCGAAGTGAAGGAGAGTACGACACAGCTATTCGATATTGTCAGGACCTCGTTCATTAGACAGTTGGTTCGGAATGTAAAAATTTGGCTCAGTTGCTCCGGTGCCGGTGTCATCAATCATTGATAAACACTTCCGCTGAAAGAATGCACGCTCTATCGGCTATGCTAATGAGCTACTTCGTTATTCGAAAGGAACAGCAGGAGGTAGATTAAAACATAGGAGAATCATTTTTTTGATATAAATTCATGCCTTTAAGAATGCAAACTCAGAACCGAGAGAGGCAATACAGACAAATAGGAATTGTTTAACAGTACCTTAAGTTGAAAATGTAAGCATGAAACATTAACCAAATTTATATTTTTTTATCGTTAAACAAATTGATCAAATTTGTAAGTGATCATAAACTCTAATATTTTTTCAATGAAGTCATCTTAAGCAACCATGCGCACCCATTTCCAACTCCTTATTTTTACTACCCCCTCAGATACACGTCAATTTCAGTATAAACGAGCACCACTCTCTCCCCACGTTGCTGACAGAATGGATTATCTGTATTTTTGCTAACATAAGGAGGTAGAAATGGGCACGCATGGTTGCTCAACATGATTCCATAGTATTTAAACCCGAAATATAAACGTTTATTTATTGTCACTTAAATATAATTCTGTCGTATGGAGCGTGTTCAGGGAGTTCAATACAAAAACTACACTGAAGCTTATATTGACATCAACTTCAAAAATGTCGAGTTGTCCATCCCTATTTTAAGTGCCTTTACAAAACAATGAATTTATATGAAAACTTTGCAACATAATGCTTTGAGTCCAGCTTAAACATCTCCTCAAATCGTTATTCACATAAACTTGTCAGCAATAGTCAGCGAAGACATCCGACAATTGCCCTATCACGTCAAGCACAGCACAACTTCAGGTAGGTACAACATGCAACTTCAAAAACCGCAAGATCACATCATTCCCACGTGGCAGTGCAACGAAAGCATCTCGTCCTTTCACAACACTTTTATACAGCTGAAAATGCAACCATCAGGCAGCGCCGGAAAAAGCAAGCTCGGGTGGGTAAACTTTCGCGTGTCGTCGCAACTTGCAGCGCTTTCTGGTTGGGATGGCTCAGCTGCAAAGTCTACGCGACTCGTCCTTAAGGAACAGAATAAGAAGAAGAAAAGTACGAGCCAAGAGACACATGTTGAAAGGAAGCAATCCAGTGCCATGACAAACAAGCTTCGTAGTTGGAGCACTTTGCTTTCCCTTTTCCACGACCACCCACCCAGCATGTCACTCCGAATCAACCCGGGATGGAACCGACCACCCACCGCAAAAAAAGGACGGATGGTACCGGGTGGAAGTAAATTAGTCGGTAGAATGAACCTACTTCGTCTTCGTACCTTTTCTGCCGTCTTCTTCGTCTGCATCTCTGGCTGGCAAAGTCTCCCGGCTCATAACCTTGTTGCGGGAGCAAACTTTTTGAGCAAGTGTCTTCGTCAGCTTCTTGCTTCTTCAATGAGGAACTGAGGGTATGATGTCCCAGTTTAAGTCAAAAATTAAATGATTGAATTTCCTTTTTATAATAATTCAAGAAAAGCTTAACTTTAAACTTTGAAATCCAACAAATAATACAATTTTAAGATTTCAAGTAAATTTGAAGCGAAGGCTCATTTTTAAAAAGTCTGAAAATACCGTCACCAGGGATGACATTGGGTCATAAAAATTACTGAAATTTGTATAACCCAATATCACCCCCCAGACTCGATGTCACTTCTGATGATGGTAATTAAGACCATGAATATGCAGTAGGGTGACAATAAAAAAATCGACATCAGGGATACCCCTAGATTCGATTTCTTAGCCAAAAAATAAGTTACTGTGAAAATTTTGAGCGAAATCGTTAAGGGTAAAGATCGCTTTTTATCGTTGAAGCTGGTAAAAAAATCTTTTCATACAAAAACGTCTTCTTTAAATCGTTAAGAACTCGTCAGGGTTCACTCGGATCGATTTGGGGTCTTCGACAAAGTTGTTTGTCATAAAACTTTGAATAAGAATCTCAAACTTGACAATAATCAGACACATTTTCGTTATCTTTTGGCGAAAGTGTGATTTTTTTCGCTTTTCCCCATACATTTTTTCGAATTTTCCCATACAAACTTCAACGATAAAATAAGCACAGTTACTTATTTTTACCAAAAAAAACTAACTTAATCCACCTATGTGGTTGATGCCTTCCTCTCTTTTACCAACAATGGGTAATACAGGGTTGCCAGATCTTCAATGTTGTGGACTCGTTAGAAGATTCAATTACCTAACCAACGATGTGTCGGATGATGGATCCGGACATGGTTTACATACATTTAAGTGAGATCCGGCATCAAAAAAGTACATAAATATCACTTAAGTGGTCATAACTCGAGACACGGTTGCCAGTTCTTCAATGTTTTGGACTCGTTGGAAAGGTCTATCGATTACCGGACATCGTTTACATGCATATAAATGAGATCCGGATATATGTGAAAACACATTTTTATACTTAACTTTTGAACAAGTTATCGAAACTTCAAACAATTCAATATCGATGTATGGGACCCTAAACCAAGTCGAATGCAACTGGTTTGGTCAAAATCGGTTAGGCCAGTGCTGAGAAAACCCAGTGAGAATTTTGGTCACATACATACATACACACACACATACACACACAGACATTTGTTCAGTTTTCGATTCTGAGTCGATATGTATACATGAAGGTGGGTCTTTGAGCTTTAAATAAAAAGTTCATTTTTAGAGCAGGATTATAGCCTTACCTCAGTGAGGAAGGCAAAACTCGAGCCATGGGGTATCTCTTACGATTTTACAAAATTTTCAATTTTTTTTTTGTTACTCTTACGATTTTACAAAAATTTTTAAGCATATTTTTATTTGTGTCCCAGACTGTGCGTCTACGCATATTTTTTACATTTTAAATGATGATGTTGCCATTTTATTGCAGAAAATGTGAAATACAAACAAAAAGTTGAAAAAGTGACTTAAAACATGAAAAATTAGAAAGGCAAAATGTTATGATAGAAGGTGGTAAAAAATGCCAAACACTACCAAAAACAAGTATAAACTGAACAAGATAAATGCAAATTAAAATACTAAAAATAAAACAAGAAAAACATGAAACAAGAGAAATAAAGTGTCGAAAAATATAATAAATAATAAATCTGAGCAGTATAGGATTAACCGTATGCTGTTGATAACGATGAAGTTTTCTCAAAATCTATTTTTTGTCAACTTGTCACAATTTCAGAATATATCATGATTGCATGGTCTGATCGGTACTACATTTCAAATTAACAGTATCAACATTTAACGAAGTCTGTTTTTTGGTAGAAAAGTTATAATTGTGAACGAGTTTTAGGAGGTGTGAAGTTTTAAAGGTAAGGTTTTGAAAGCTACATAAAATAGCGTTCTTATTCAAGTCAAATAAAAATTGACATGTGTCTAAATAGCACGATTATAATAAATTTCTTCTAAACTCAAAAGAAAATCAATGCGTCAAAGTTATTTCCTTACACTTAATATGTTTATTTAATATTCTTAACATAAATAGAGTATCGGCGGAAAGTGACAGCTCGTTTAGTGGCGTCGGAAATTTTAACTCAAACTATGTTCGTGAACCATAAATGATACATTCATGATAAATGCAAATTTATATGTTTGAGGTTTGAATATAGTTGTACAACAATCAAATTGGTTTCATTTCAAAATCGCTTATCGCTTATGTCCAAATTGTCATTTTTATAAAAAAAGATTTCTTTGTGATTTAGTTATCGAGCTGTTTTGCATATATTTTTTTTAAAACCAATACATTTTTTACAGATTCCCCTTTCGTTTTTTCGTGGATTTTTAACATTTTTATTTTATGTCGGTGCAAGTATTGTCCAATGTTAACAGTCCTAAAAAGGTTGACCAAAAAACGAATTTTCTTATCAAACTTCCAAAAAATATAAAATAAAAATCAAAATTTACATGTATTTTAAATTATTAAAATTGATATTGTGACCAATCACTCCATACTGCCCCACTTCCAGTGTGCACGTGTGTGTGCAGTGCGCGCTTCTATCAGAATCACGAAGAACTGTTTCAAGTCGAAGTTTATCGTCGGTTTCTTACAAGACGGATCAGAAACGCAAATATTTGTGCAGATGACAATGAACACTTAACTATTTCGGTTGGTTAGCAGACGACGATGATGTCGTACATGGAGAAAATTGAGTGACTTACCTCTTCGTCAAGACGCTGTCGATGTACTACACCAGGAGGCTGGGCTGGGAGGGCTAAGGAGGGTTTGCCAATTTCCAACTTGGGTGGTAACAGATCACGGCCAATCGGCGAACCAAGGAAGGCTGACTTGGTCGGGTCGAACCCGGACTGGGGGTCGGTGGAAAGTGTCCCCAAACTAGACACGTACACTTGCCCCGACACCCGAGAAGGAGGAGATACCAAGCGTGACTGTTCCTGCCCTCCATCGCCTCCGCGAACCCCGTAAGTGGTGGTTCCCTTATTGAATTTTGATTGAAAAACATCTCCCCTTCCAATCTCCGCCAAAGGTTGAACTCCTTGCCCTACGAATCCTCCATTAAAGCCAGAACCGAACACGTTCGCTCGGTTTGCCTGCTGCTGCACGTTGGGAGGAAAATCTAACTTTCCACCCCCCTGGCCACCACCGTCATCTGCTGCCAGTAACGAGGTCATCATCGGGAAGCTCACCATCGACATTACCGAGGCCATCATTTTGCCGAAGTCGGCAGTATTTTTGCTGAGTTGCTCATTCTTTGCATAATATCGCTCACTTTCACCGCACTGGACGTTCATGTACCAATCACAGACAAAGTACCGCTGGTTGAAAAGTGTCCCATTTGGGCACAGAAAGGCAAACCCGTTGCCCGATTCGTCCGTGTTGGCGCACACCTAAACACCTGGCAGCGGGCCTCGACGTCGGCGTAATAACCTGGAAAAGAAAGTGCGAGAAGGCAAATATTAGAGATTGTGTGCAACGTCAGCACTAACGAAGAGATATCTTCACTTTACTTCATTGGGTTTCTCTTTATTATGCTAAAAACTTTACCCATAATATACTGAGAAAAAGACTATGACCATACACGGTGTGGGAGGAAGCAAAATGTTTTAAATCGAGAACACTCATGGGAGATTTTTACGTAGAAAATTTTGTTTCACCTTGCCGAATAAAAATATGTTCGATTCAAAATATTCTATCGGTTACAATTGCGTTTTTCAACAAAAAAAAGTGTTTTTTTTTATATTGAGTGAGATGCCCGGTACAAAAACAAATACAAATTGATCAAAAAATACTATTTTCGAAAATTTATGCTAAGCAAAGGTAAAATAAATGTAGAACATTTTGAAACACGACATATAAAAAGGCGAATCTATGACATTTCCCCGAAACCCATATTACCGAAGGGACATTTCCCCGAATGCCACTTCCCCGAAAAGACACTTCCCTTAATATTCATTTCCCCGAATTCCATTTACCCGAATTTCCCATTTCTCCTAATCGTCCACATCCCCGAATGCCATTTTCCCGAATGGGCCACAATCCCGAATGCCACTTACCCGATTAGTCATATCCCTGAATAGTCATTTCCCTGAATGCCATTTCCCCGAACGAGGTCAAGCGGAAATGCCCGGTGCCCCGGAGCGCGCACGCTCCTGGGCACCGGGCATTTCCGCTTGACCGCGTTCGGGGGAATGGCATTTTATAAGAAAAAAAATGATGACAATTTTTATCACATCAAACAACATATTTAAAGGTTCGTATTGGCCTTGAATGATCAGCTTTCTTTTTGGCTTCATTCAGAACAGACGTAGCATTTTAGGGGGGATTCAATACAATGAATATTGGTACAGATCTTTTTTATACATATATTCTCGAAACAAATACTGTTTTCTTATAGACATGATAATAATAATGCAATAGAAGTTTTGTTATTTTTTATGATTCAAAAAACATACCCTGCGATTTTCGTAGTACAGAACCCCGTACACACTGATCATTTTATTCGCATTGCTGGTTTGGGATTTGGCGAAAGACACAATCAACGAAAACTTTTAAAAAAAATTGAACCAGCCTTATGTACCTATTTGTGCGATTTTTGGGTTCTTTGACAAAAATCGAAAAAAGACAAATTTCCTTGCAAATTTGTCAAAAACAACATCTAATTATATACGGTTGAATACAAATGTTAATTGAACAAAAAAAATCTAGCACAGTCCAGACTTGATTATCCGAAGGCTTCGGAAAAATTTCACTTCGGATAATCAAAACTTCGGATAATCGAATCACGAAAAAAAAATTGTTATGCCTATTTTTTATTGTCGAGCGTATGTCCCCTAAACTACGTTAAAGTGATTTAAAACTTTTAAATCCAAGGCCAATATGGCGGTGTTGAAATTTTGAAAAAAAAAGCATTTTATTATTTAATAGGAAATCAACTATTCAAATTTGACTAAAATGGGGTTGCAGAACTCAAATTTGATGTTTAAAACAAGAAAAAGAAGAAAAAAAAAATTGTTTTTGATTCGATTATTCGAAGTCCCATACAAACCTTCGGATAATCGAAACATCGGATAATCGAGTCTGGACTGTAATTGGGGCCTAAAATTAAGCTTAAATTTGTTGTGGTTTGGTTGAGCGTTTTAGCAGAATGCATTACTATGAATACAAAGAGACGAGTTGTTCCTTTTAATTCCGCTATAATTTGTGATATTATTGTTCACAACGATAAGGCTTATATTTCTAAGTACAATGATCCTTTGAACGACCGCAAAGGATTTAAAATGGATTTTTAATTCAATTTTTAAAAAATCACTTCACGGCCCTTCTTGGCATAAAAGCTTCTACTTGACAACTCGTTCCAAGGGGACCATAGTTGATCCATCGAAAAAAAATTGTCTTGTCAATAACTTTTTATTTGCATAAAAATGAAAAAAAAAGTTATCAGAAATGGTTTTTAATTTTGTTTTTTACCGTTGTTCATAAAAATTGACAAAGAGCTTTACTACCCAATTTACAACATTTAATCAACAGCATACCCAAAAAGCTGTTTGTTCGGTAAAATTGAGAAAGAAAATAACTGTTAGTCATGGAAAAGGCTTTAGCGAAAATGATGATTAGGGGATATGAAAATTTAAATTAAAATAAACGGCAATTGGCGTAAGTGTCACTTCGGGGAAATGGCATTCGGGAAAATGGCCGATTAGGGGAAATGATATTCGGGGATATAGCCGATTAGGGGAAATAATATTCGGGGAAATGGCATTCGGGGATGTAGCTGATTAGGGGAAGTGGTATTCGGGGATGTGGCCATTTAGGGGAAATGATTTTCGGGGAAATGGCATTCGGGGAAATGTCATTCGGGGAAATGAGCTAGACCCAAAAAGGCTTATTAACAAAATATTTGATTTACTTGAGCCACCTTGCGCCTCCTCTCATGGTACTCTCATGGGAAACACATTTTTTCTGAAAAACGCGATTTTCACCGATAGATAATTTTGAATCGAACATGTGATCTCGATTTATAATATTTTGCTTTCTCCATAATGTGCATAGTTTTATTTTTAATCCGTTTTATACTGATCAAAAGACAATCTATTTTGTATGTTATCGAATAAAAAATAATTTTTTTGTTCTTCAGCATTGCCTTGGCGTTTTCGATTGCGAGATTCCTACTCAAAACGAGTAGGACCTTAGCTTCCATCCACCCCGGGATTCGAACTGACGACCTTTGGGTTGTGAGTCCAACTGCCTACCAGCGGACTCCACCAAGACAGGGCCCAGGAGACGACTCCTACGCCTGCACTGAGCTAACGACCTCAGCTCTAGGTTAGACCGGGACCAACATTTACTGCCCCCTCCCACGGAAGGCGTGGTCAGACAAATCTAGTCTTAAAAAATGCTACCAGAACCTTCTGGGATCGAACCCAGGCCGACTGGGTGAGAGGCAACCACGCTTACCCCTACACCACGGGTGTTATCAAGTAAAAGTTAAAAAATAGTAAACGTAACAAAATTCAAACAAAACAGAAAATTAAACTTCATATATTGAAACAATTTACCAAGCGTGTTATGCGAAATCTGCATAATTAAAAATTTGAGGGATGCACATTTGAAAAATTCAAAATGATTTAATCAAATTAAATATGTGTAAATGGAATGGTATGAATTGGTAGTTGTATAAATACTGATAGAGAAGTCTTCAAAGTATCTCGAGAAGAAGTCTTCATTAAAGTTGGAAAAGTTTTAATGGTTAGTTAAGAGAACTATGACAACATGATTAAATAAAGAAACTTATATACTCTCATGGTATGTCATGGTTATTTCAATAAAAACGAGTTCGAACCGGAAAAAGGAATGCTCTGTCGGATTCTTTTAACATAATAGTTCAAATTTATTTCTAAGTTATAATTATTGATACGGAATTCAAAAAAATCTTCAAATTCATAGCCGAGTTTTTTTTTTTCTACAAAATTGTTTTTGGTGATGATTTTGATATCTTAAAAAATCGGTTTCCAATTAATTTGGAGTGGTTTTGTAACTTTTTAAGTACTTAACCTCAACTTTAAAAACATTTCATTAAAAGATAACGTACTCTGTTAAACAATCATTGAATTGTGGATTTTCAAATGAAACATAAAAAGTAGCCTATCAATTAACTTTTCACACTTTCAATCTGAAATTTGTAAGGATTTATCAAAGTCTTCAATTTTAAAAATAACAATTTCTAACGCAACTTTTATAAAAGCACTATTAAAAATTTGTTTGAAAGATACTTGCATGGAAAATGTGTGGCCTTCTCAGTACATGTTTTAAAAATATAAATCTTGAGACAAGTCTTACCGCTTCAATAATATTATTTAAATCATCCAATCGCGTTTTATTTTGGGATTTAAGCTAAGTACACTTCAAGAAACAATCCTTGAAATTTTAACATAAAGTCAACTTATGTCGAACTAATATTTACATTTAGGAATACTACCCTGTAAAAATAATAAAATTATTAGTTTAAAAAAATAACTTCTCAAATTTCCATTGATTATATAAAGTCATAAAATATGATCGATATGAAACTAACAAAAAGATGTTTAAAACGAGCCAAAATTGGGCTATTGAGATCATTCAACTGTGATTCTTTCCCGGAACTAAAATACTAAAAATAACTTAATATTTCTTCAGGAATCTCCCATTAGGTAGCAAATAAGATCTCATCAACAGAACACGTGAGACCAAAACTGAAATCTCAACAAAAGATCGTAACTCATATAAAAGAAATAAAATTCATCCACTGTATGGCCAAAGATAATCTTTTTAATTGATATCCCAGAGCGCCGACAACTCCATTCCTAGCTTTAGTATCCGAGGAATTTTCCCATCATCCCATGCATCGCAGAAATGACCAAACCTCCAAAGTTTTAGATCGCCAAAGATACGCCTCATAAAAACAAATTAAAACCCGCTGAGATCCTGCTGCCGCTGCTACTTTGCTGGCTGTGATTCCATCAAATCTAGCTCATGCCAGTATACTCTTGGAGCGCGAAATTTATGCGCGTCTATAAACGCTTTAACTTATTTTAGTGTCTAGTTCTTGGCTAAAAAATTACCGTAAAATTAAACGTTTGTTTTGTTTGAATTATTTTGCCACTCTCAAGCTCGCTGAGCAGTTCTTTCGAAAATCAGAATTTTTATCAATTTTTATTTTTTTCGTTTACTACGCCAATTGAGTAAAACTTGAAAGTCTGGAACAACATTTGAAATGGTCGTACACGCATTTTGACAGCTGTAACTATTTTGCAAGTTCCGAAATAACAAATAATTATTTAACAAATCCAGAAGTGTTGAGGAGTAGCTGGGGAAGCCACCTATTGTTTAACACCTCGAATTTTGTGAAAAAGTTTCCTAAAGCTTAAGAATTAGCAAACTAGTTCAAATTGTCAAAATGTTTATCCGCCCTTTTCAGATGTTGCTCCAGACTTTCAAGTTTTACTCATTTGGCATAGCAAATAAAAAGAAATAAAATTGATAAAAATTATGATTTTAGAAAAAAACTGCTCAGCGAGCTTGAGAGTGGCTAAATGTTTCAAACAAAACAAACCCGAGCATCCCAAGCCAATGACTTTTTCCATACAGATTTGTAAGGAGAAAGTCACATTTTTAGTTATTTGAATTTAAACGCATCAGACAGTTTTGCAATTAATGCCAACGTTTTGTCGGTTTGTAGGACATTTCTTGCTAAAAATTGGATTAATATAACATTGATGCAAGGAAAACAAAAAAATACAATAAACAAATCCGTTTTGCAAGAGAAATACTCTCACAACTCCTACTCACCATCGTGCCTTCCTTGGCACTTGAAGCTCGTCTCGGGAATCCGTCCCAGAATGGGATAATCGACATCTGGCTCCCCGGGAAGCGTCGAGCGTAGATTGTAACCGTTCTGACCTCCACCACCATCATCACTGCCTCCCCAGCTACACGTCCCCATAGAGAAGAGAAGAAAAACGATTTGAATAGTAACATAACATATTCATCTGACTGCGCTGCATCTCCCGCATAAAGATGAACGAACGTGTGTCACAAAGATGACAAAAAAAACACGCGGCAGGAGGATGTAATTAAATTTCCGGCCATCAACGGCCATGCACACGTACCTTGTGCCGGGACTTGCCCGGTTCCGATCCCCCGGAACGATTGACGATGTCAAAGAAGAAGTTGAAGGTGCTAACGACGCCGCTGGCAAGGACGTCGATTTGAAATTTGTTACAGCATTTTTCTCTAATGCTCCGCTTCCTTTATTGCGATTTCCGGCGCCTCCGTTAGAATACGAAATCGAGTTGGGTCGGTGCTGCTGGAGCCGGGTTGCGGTTGCTGTCGATAATGGGGTTCGACTGGCGTCGTCGTAGGCGGCTTCCATCATAAGTTCCAGATTGGTGCGGAAAACCTCCTCGGGGTTGCGGTGGCCGCTGTCGAACACGATCGACGAGTAAAACTTTGGCGGCAGGAAGATACGGGCCGGTTGTCGCGTGTCGAAGCCACCGTTCCGCAGCATCTCGAGCAGGTCTGGGTTCAGCATCACGGTACTCATCAACCCAAACGGTGACGAAGATGCTCCGGCGCCGGCTGTAAGAATTGCGCCCAGGAGACAATCTGTGGAGGTAACGGAAAAAGGCAACGTTATTCTCGGGATGATTTAAATTTACATGAGTGCTGTTCAATCAACACCGTCGTAAAGATGTAGAATAGCAACGTGTACGTGCTAATGTACCGTTTGAGAAATTGATTTGATTATACACGCGTTGGTGGAGGCGGGTACACGTGTAACATGAAAGACGATGGTTAAGAAACCTGCCAATTCGGTAACGTTTGGTTGGAAGGGTAAACGAGCTGTTGAAATGTTTGAAGAGTTTAACATGACTTGGGTTCCATTTTCGGGGGTTTTCATCGACTCATGTTTCATTTGTTTGGCGATATTTAATGGACTAAGGAGCAAAATTAGGCGAAAGCTCGTTTTCCTAATATAAATATTGTTTTGTGTTACTACCCTTAAAAAAAGAATATTTAAAGAATATAACAGTGACAATGACAAATTATACAAACATAATAAAAAATATAGAATTCCTTTATTCTGGGAATTTTGCAACCTTTCTTTATTTAGTAATTCGAAAAGCCCAATTACTAATTAAGGAAAGGAGGAAAAATTGCAAGAATGAAGTAATTTAATACTTTTTATACTTCACACGTCGTCTCACATTCTGCTACGAGCATACTTTGTTAAAATTAGTTTCTGTTTGATTTTATTTGGCACAAATTTCTTGAAATCGTTTAATCTTCTCGATACTTTTTCCTCATTGAGGTAAGGCTATAATCCAGCTCGGATAGTGAACATTTTATAAAAACGTCCCAGACCTACCATGATGTATAGGGGGAAATATACCCTTTCTAATCAAACACCTATCTTCGTCATATGGAGAGTTTGATGCTCGATTAAAGCTCCAAAAATACTATTTAGGCTGTAAACTTACCACTAACAGCACCGCCTCGAGTAAGCACGCAAATGTATGCCACTTACTGGCCAAAAAGATCAAATTTAATGCACTTTTGATCATAATTTCTTTTTTTTGCGAGACCATAGGGCTTGAAATAATTCGAACTGTCAAAAATCCACCTTAGCATCTACCGGTGGATACTTTTCTACCACAGAATTTTTTGCGATCAATGTGGTAGATGCTTTGGTGGATTTTTGACAGTTCGAATTATTTCAAGAAAATCCACCGCGGTTAACCAAATCAAATTAACAAAAGCCCTCATTTCTCATCATTTTGGTGGCACACACATCCACACGCAAGATCAGAGGTTAACTGCTTAACGAAATGCGCCATCAATATCTTTTCACTTGCGCTAACGATTTCAAAGCGCTTAAGATATAAAATCGCTTCCAACTACCGGCTACATGTTCTTTTGACCGTTACTTAGTCACTCACTTGAAAAATAAATAATCCCGAAACATGTAAATAATTAGCAAGCACCATCAAAAAAACAAACGCGCTAAGTCTTTTGACGTTTCAATTTTGACTATCCATTCTAATCGAAGGCTGAAGAAAACCGAGCGAGAAGCGAAGGCAAATAAAGAACAAGGGGTGGCAACCAACACCACCAGCAGCGCTTGTGGTGTTGCCAGGAAACTTTCTCGTGATTGTTCGTTCAAAATTTCATCAATTTTGGCAGCACGAAGTAGACCCAAACGAGCGTTGGAAGAAAAAAAGAACTAAGCTGGAAATACAAAAAGGGGTGTGGCCCAATCCACACGACTGATTAGAATGCGCTTTTGAAATATTTTTTTTAAATGCTTGTAAAAGGAATAGCATAACTTCTAATAAAAGTGAAAATAAACAGAAATGTTCACAAAAAGTTGCTCTACTCGTTGGTGTACTTGGTTTTATTGAATTTCAAGGAACACTCCAGATTATCCAGCATCATTCAAACAAGACCGCTTATTAGGCTTAAAATGGGTTTATCTCCCTACATATCGACTCAGAATCGAAATCTGAACAAATGTCTATGTGTGTTTATGTATGGATGTGACCAATAAACTCACTCTCAGCAAATCTCAACACTGGATGAATCGATTTAAGCTAGATTGGTCGCATTCGATTCGGTTTAGAGTCCCGTAGATAAAGTTTAATTATTTTATGAAATTTTTGAAAACCCTATTTAACGTCAAACCATATCATATTACATATCATTAGAAAGATAAGACCTTTCATATGACTCATAAACTTTTAGGATTCGGCGAGCTTATCTAAAGTTATGGCTCTTAAGAGATATTGATATTTTATTGCGAAAGGGTAGTTGATTCCATCACTCGAATCAAGGAAATTGAAAAAATTTTCAAGTGAACTGTAAAGAACCCTTTAGTTTTGAAGTCCAAATTCATTTCACGACACATCTTTGGAAAGATTCCAGGTCAATCGACTGTCAAATTATTGTTTAAAATTAATCTCAACTTACTCTCTTACAAAGATAGCAATTTGAAAAATGTGAGGAAGGCATTTACCACGTAGGTTAGTTTTTGTTTGAAATTTTATTCATGCTACACGTTTCCGGAGGTCCAAATTAAGGGGTTGGCTCATTTCAGCTTTCAGCTCTTTCTACCACAATTCTTCTAGAAAAGACTAAGCTTTGATTAGAAAATAGCTTTAAAAAAAAATTAGGTTAAAATTTGTTCTAAATATGAAAGTTAAGCAACAAGTTTACATTTCCGCAACACACACTGGAAACAATTTATAACACTGACCTACAAAAATGCCAAAAATAACTGAGCAGGCCCAACTCGAGGGGAAGCATAAAGTTTGGGGTCCTCAGAATCAAAATGCACGTGATTCTGGGGACCCCAAAGTTCATGCTTCCCCTCGAGTTGAGTCTGTGCAGAAATTTTGTTGGTCGGTGTAACTTGAGAATGGACTTCGTCAATCGTGATTCGATTCCTTAGTAAAAGGAAGTTAGAGTATCATGTGGTATCATCACATGATGGACCTTATGACCACACCTTAGTAATGGTGACCTATGTAATGTTAACATTCACCCTTAGCAATGGTAACATTAGTTGAATAAAAATTGCTACTGAATCCGCCTTGTTAATGCCGTCCCCTGTACTCTTCAAGGGCGTTCCCGTCTACGTCAAATTTTTCTTCAAAATTAATACTGGATAAACGTTCTACGATTTGTGGTTCCAGAGATTTGAAAATTTGAAAATGGATGCTTTCACAGTTTTTGCGATTAAGGTTAAAATGGAAGGGGCGGTCCGATTTGGATCCTATTCTTGCTTGTGTTGATGGTATCAACAGTAACTTCTAATTTGAGCTTGTTCGGAAAAAGAGTGCTGATACGTTTGAGGTTGAATGACCCGTATATGTTGCACTACTTTAATGATACTAAAAATGTAATACAATAAAGACATTGTCCAAAGAATTCTGTTCACATTTGAGAATCAAATGGTATGTTTCACCCTCACGAAGTATAACGTTGGACTAGCTGTTTTCCATGAACCACATATCTAAGCACATCAAAGAAAAAATTTCAAACCTATCCCAACAGTTATCTCGTTCACCCCGGTTTGGATGTCTTCATCGAACAACGACTTGGTCTGTCGATGTGGTGGAATATGGTGTACGGAACGTGTCTGTTAATCTTTAGTGCTGGCAGTAAAACTTTATAATCTGCATATGGTTAAATATCTCCCTCTTTCTCCTCCTCTAGCTCCCCCAAAATCTACAGCCGACACAATAAAGGCTTTAATTTTCCAGCTTTAGCCTTATAGAACACAAGCTCGTATTAGTTAAACGTCCCGGATCTAATCCTCACAAAGTTCTCCATCTACTTTGCTGTTAACAAGATAATCGGGGACTCTTGTTTCAGTCCATGTATTTTCCAAACCTAAATTATATTTCTTTTTTATAAGATCCCATTTGGAAACCTTCTCACAAGTAAGTACAACTTTAGACAATTCATTTGCGTTCCGGTGTGTTTCAGTTAAAACTGAAAACACATTTTGTAAAAAGTTACTTTAATGTAAAGTAATATGCTGATTCATAACCTGACTCAGGTTCAGCATCAGCAACCGTTCGTATATCACGTTACTAACAACCCAAATTTGTAAACTAATCGTTTTTATCGCTCTACCAAACAAAAACGTTAAGCTGACCCTGAGCGGAGCTTTGCTCATATCGTAAATAAGGGGCATTAAAGATCAGAGTGCTCACATCGGCGATGCCCTAAACTGGGTGGATGACCGCTTGTTTGGCGTTTGGCGCCAGTTGAAGAAGCTTTTCGTCATAATATGCATACAGTGACAAGGTAAACAATAGCAATTATAGATAAAGGCTCCACAGTAATTATGGAGTTTGGAAGAATATTGTGATCTGTTGCATTCTGTTCCGATTTTTTGCGTGTTCGTCATCAGCTGTGTCGTTGGGGGGTGTTGGATTTGGTCATACAAAAATTATGAAAATTGAATGACCCAAACGCCCACCCACCCCCACCCACCCAATGTCACCCCTGATGACGGTGCATGCTTTTCTTGTCATTCTCGAATGCCAAAATAGCATACTTTTCATTGCCAAAATACAAGTATGAACAGTGCATTTCAGTGAAGAAAAGTTCAACTTCTCAACACTTGTAACCAGACATGCATTGGCTCTAACTCCTCGTTTAGCAGAAACTTGTTTGGCATTTCGCGTAGTTGATACCCAGCATGTTGTGCCAGCGTAATCAGTCCATGAACCAATGTTTTCTACACAGAAAAAAAATCATGGTAATATTACATCTGGGAAGGGGTACATCTTTTATGTCAGAAAAAAAGGTTTAATTTTACCTCTGGAAATGTGTAATTTTAGCACTTTTCTGATTTAATGTCACTTTTTCAGTCTAAATTGAGGTAAAATTACATCATAAAAGAGGTAATATTCAACCTTCCAAAATTACAGCTTCCAAATTTACATTATTTTGTCTGTTATGTATTATGCCAAAAACAAGAGGTTGTGAGGTACATTATTTTAAACGAAAATGTTATCTAGAACAAGCTGAGTGCCGTAAATAACAGCTCTTAGTCCCGATGCATGCCTGCTTGTAACGAAAATTAATTCTTTTCGATAAAGTTTTTGAGTTTGACACGTTTCTTGACGGCAAATAACATTCAGGTAAGAAATAAACGTTTCAATGGAAATAAAACAACTCAACGAGTGTTTTCCGCAATTCGTCGCCATCGTGCTAACTTGTCGTACGTGCATTTTGGGCCAAATTGAGTTAAGAACGCCACTTTGTGCAGCTCACAAAGCCTCACCTTTTGACCTTCACAGATCCCCAAATTTCGATTTCAATCCTGAGATATTCAACAAAAACCGAAAAAACTCCGTGCATTTTTGTCACTTTACATATGAAAGTAGTTTCAATCTTGTCGTGCTATCTTGTCACTCCATGAAAATTGATGTAAGTGCGACAAAAGGCCAAAGGGATTTCAGGTCAGGATGCGTTTGTCGCACGTACAAGCTCGACAACCGTAAACATTTGTACCCAAGTAACCACAAGCACTAGATCAAAACTCTACATTCACTCTAAATAAACATGTTCGAAGCTATGTCACTTTAAAGAGACTTTGAAAATGCTTCGAAACATTTATAGCATGAAGCATTATTGCTAACTGTATAATTACATTTAGATCATCCTATTAGAGCTTCGAAACATTTAGCACAATAATGCTTCAAAGCATTAATGGTATGATTTAATATCTCTATAGAGTAAGCCTTTAATGTACCATAACACTAAATCAACTTCTAAAAATGCTTTGAAACTTTGACATTTCTTTTAATGTTTCAAACCACCAAATCAACTTTAGTAGCAGCAATAAATGTCGTAAAGAACTCGATCATAAAATGTAAACATTTCGGAAAATTGTTCCGTGCGGCTTTTTGGTATAGGTAAATTTGGATTATTTGGGACTATTTCGAAAGTGATCAGTTATGTTTATCATTCTGCAGGATCTGGGTGTTCATTTGAAGAAATTTAAATTGTTCGCGAGCACCATCCGTACAGGAAGAATCGGTTCAAACTGTGGCGGCTGTGCCGGAACCACCATCGTTGCCGACCAGTGCCGCAAGTGAACACGAAACTCACCCGTCGTAAGCCGGAGCAAGAGTTTGTTTTCCTCCGGGACGGGTAATGTGCTTGCGAGGTAGCTCAGTTAGCGGAGGAACCTCGCCGGCAGCGGAGGACACTTTAAAGACTTGAAGGAAAAGTTAGTGGCCAGCAAAAAGGGCATCTTAATTTTGCAGTTTATATAATCGTGAGTGAGGAAAAATAAACGAAGATTTTTTTGTTAACTATTTAGTGTTTTATATACCCCGAAAAAGATAAAGAAAGCCACACATTGTGCATGATGGTATCAGAAGATCTGATAAACAAGACTACGCAATAACTCCAAATTGAACAAGTTTTGTTGTACGTGAGAAACATATCGATTAAAATCTTTTCCTAAAGCATACTCCTAGACAGGAGAGATGATCGGCGCGTGAAAACATCAGGGAACATTTAACATCAACATCTAGGTTCGATTCTTTAAAGTGAGGCATTGCATCAAAAAATTGTCCAAACAAGCTGAGAAAGCTCCTTCAAGTAAAAGAGAAAGAGAATAAAAAAACAAAGAGAGCGACGTTGAAAAGCTTTTTGGATTCCACGGCCAAAGTGTCGGTAAAGTAGTATTTGTTGTTTTTCTTTAGTGTAGTGTTACTCTATATCAACATTTTCCAGGGTTACTGTATATCACATCTGAACGTCGCCACTTTTAGCTTTTATCCCACTTTAAAAGGGAATATAGAGTTATGTTACCGTAAATGGCTTATTTTATATACCGATATAGAGTTGATGTAATGTTACTTTTTAGTGTCCCGTGGTTACTTGGGTAATTATAACTCGGGACTCCAGCAACCAACTTCAACCAAACTTTGGGACAATGCACAAAATGGTCAGCCAAACAAAACGTGTTTGTTATTGTTTACATTGCGTGCTCTCGTTTTTGTATATTCAAGGTCAAACATTATAACGCGTTTTTCTCGGAACGTCAAAATGGCGGGTGCGACAAGATAGCATGACGACGTCGAATTGCAAAACATGTGGTCAACTCGATTCAAAACATGATGTTTACAGCACTCGCCTTATTTATTCGACTCGATGAATCTCGTTGGATAAATGTATCATGAAAAAATCTTCTTTTTACAACCGCAAAACTAAAAATTTACAAAAAAAAATCAATTAATACTAAAAAAGCGCCGGGTGTAGCAAAACATGCTAACTTTAATTTTATTATCATATTCTATGATACCTTACGGGAGACTCCGTTATGAAACGGATCAATCCCATTCCACATAGTATTTACTTTTCCGTGTGTCCCATACTTACAATCCCAAAATCTGCATGTTCCAAAAAATGTCTACGATATCTTCCATGATGTCCCGCTAAACACACAATCAATGTTTAATGCTGCTAACGAAAGCGTTGGCCATTTTTGGACACTTTTTTTTCCATGCTCCGAGTGTCCCCCGATTTGCACTCGTGAATCTATGTTTATGTTTATTCGTTTTTCATGTACAAAAGGCAAGCCATAAAAACCATTTCGGATGTTGATGCCGGCTCGTAAAACGAAAGAAGGCAACAATTTTTACATTCATCCCTCCAGAGCGGAGCCCCTTTCCACCGAATGTGTGCTGCTAGCCAGGCGCAGTTTTCCGACCTTTAATGGTGGAGCGCCTTTTTTCCCAGGAAGAAATTGAGACAACTCGTTTTCGGTTTAATCAATCTGCTGCGCGTATTGTTTTACGAAGTGATCGTAAATTTGTTTTATAACCGTTTTTTGATACAACACAGATTATCGATTATCACCGGGCGGGCCGGGATGCCGGAGCTGAGTTGTCACCATTTTTGCTCCCTGTCGAGGCACACACTATCGGGTAACAGGTGAACGATGGAAGGTTCCAGCAACTGGACAGGATATCGCACGAGAGTCTAAAACGCCACCTGTCAGTATAGACGAGACGGACGAGACTCACAGCTCGGCACTGTCTATTTCTGGAAGATCGTTGACCTTGTGTAATAAAATGGGTAGAATCATATATGCAAATTTGCACGCGCGTTTGTGAACAACTCAACAGAGATAACTCAACATTGTTTAGGAAATGTTCACACATTCACAACATTCCGAACAATATGATCACGAGTAATTTTTCAAAATGGAAATGTGAGCTCGCATCTAACAATGAGCTGCTGAAAATCTGTTGGCGTAACATATGGACACTATTAAAATTAAAATGTAAATTCATCGTTCGATTTGGATGTCGTAAAACTTGCGTAAAACGCTCGATGGGAGGGTCACCAATCCACGGCAGGAGGCGTCCACTGTTATCGTTTCTAATTTATCAATTTTGGCTGAAATCCACAGGCAGTTTAATCACCATTCGGAGAACTGCTGCCGAAGTGTATCGATTTTGATTTGAAAGATTGTGCCAACACCCATTAAAGACACTCCGTTTCGCAAAAATGTCCCAAAACAGCCCATTCCAGCTTGCGATCGAGCTTCGTTTTCCCTCAACCCAAGATGAAGATAAAGTAAATCTTTCCCAGTTCCTGAGGGGAACACCCTTGAAGAGTATCGGGGCCGGCATTTACAAAGCAGATTCAGTGCCAGTTTCATTCTCAACTTAATGTTAACATGTTAAGGTTAATGTTAACATTCCATAGGTCGCCTCCCTAAGGTGTCGTGATAAGGTCCAGTTTGTGACGATACACTACCTTCCCTTTACTAAGCAATCGATTCCAGAAGGGAAAAGATCACCAGTTGTGTTGGTCCGAGCCGGGATTTGAACTCCGATCTACCGCTTACGAGGCGGAAGCGTTACCACTGGGCTACGTGGCTCGGTTAGATGAAGATGTTCCACCAAATTCCTGATGAGTTTACAACTTCAAAAAGAATCTGCTTAAGCTGCGGCTCTGTCGGTCGAAATGACCCATTACCAGTCATGGATGATTTAGAAAAATAAAAAATCTCAATTTATCCCGCGCCAACTCCGGTGACACTTATGCTCCATAAAAATACCTCGAAATGATTTTCTTCAAAGCTTTTCACGCCGACCGTTTTGGGGGCCGCTCGCGGCAGGACGAGATGGCCAATGACTGACCATATGAGTAGAATCCCGCCAAAAATCTAAAAAGTAAAAAAACGCCGCCGCCGTCCCGTCAGTCGAGTGTCTGTGCCGCGAGGGGTGCGATGTATATTCAATTATCATTTAGATAAGCTCAGCACGGCAGCTTGTGGCGAGCGCTGTAAAATAAGGCTTTGCATAAATTAGCAAACGGCGGGCGCGACCAGACCAGAGAGGAACTCCGGCGCGGCCACACACTGATGGCCAGATATGGCGCTGAGGCGGATCTGTCGCTTGCTCGCTCGAAACGATGTAACGACGACAAGTTCCGCGTATCGGGCTGCAGTAGCACGAGAATTGTTGGGGGAATTTATTTTTGGCGAAACTCTTCGGTCAACCCGTGACGGATTTGGAAAGAAAAAAAACCCAATCATTGAAGATTGAAGACCAATCCTTAAAAAAATTTGAATAATCGAACAAAAATGGGTAAATAAATTACAGAAATCCACAAAAACACATCCACACAAAAACACAAAAACACATAGGGGTTCGTTTAAATGCCAAGTAACAAAAAAAACTCGAAGTTCTCAATTTCTTTCACGCCTGTTTATCATTATCAAACCAAAAAATGTATAGTAGGGCAATTGTGACCCTGGTTCTTCATAAAAATTTCAATCCCATTTTTAAGTAAGCTTCTTTGGACGTAAAACTATGATTTTCAATACTAAGACTCTATCCAGCACAAATGTCAGCTTTTCCATTATAAACAGATCAACACTGCTCCTTGAAGTGAAAAATAGTGTCGCACGGTGTTATCAAACGAGATAAGCTCAACGAAACACAAAAAACAACATTAATGGCACAATAACTGTGAACTTTTAACAACATATTTAATTTGTTTTTGTCAGTAGCCAGTGATTTGCAAAATTTAAGTTTTTTTTTGCGTGACAAAAGCAAAATGTTATAAACAGAGGACACCCATCGAAGATATTCACGTAGAAACTTATGTTTCGTCTTCCTGATTGGGAATATGTTTGACTCAAAATACACTATCAATGAAAATTGATACTTTTCACAATGCAAATGAGTAATACTTGGAACCACTTTAATTAGAACTTTGAAAAGTAAGGCTTGAATTCCGAAAATTGTAAATACTTTCATTGCAGGGATAAACAGTTGGTGTCAATCTAACGGGGTTCAGTTTTTTTATGCCTACTGATATTTTGATAGTCTTTGAAGGGAGGGGTGCTAAAATTTCAAATATAATTAGCAATGCATTAGGCCGATGCAATGTTTTGTCCCTCGGATCCACTATGGGCCATCCCCATACAAACAGGCGGCCAAATTATGTTTTTGCTTTTTAAATGTTTTTTTTCATACAAATTTGGGTAATTGTATGGTATTGAAATGGTATACGTCGATTTTTATGACTTTTCATGTTTTTCAATAGTTGATTGTTTATAATAAATAGTCTTTTCTCGTAAATTTGCAAGTACAACAGAATTGCGTATACAGTATGTAAAAAAAGTATTTACACCCCTTGAGCACTATGCACATTTTGTGATGAAACATGTAAAGAATTTAAAGTTTGACAGGAACCTAGTACTACGTTTTGTTCAGAAACTCATGCCAAACATTTTGCTACAAACAGCTCATGAAAAGATGATTTCTATAAAAGTTATATAACAAATACTATTACGAAAATAAAAGGTGCAAAAAAGTTTGTACACCTTTCGAAAAATTAACATAAATAATGTTATTTGTTGACAAATCACCATAAATCCAGTCTCCCAACTCCAAATAGGCATCCTTGACTGATTAAAAATGATTTGGATTGAATATAAAGTTTACTAACTACTTAGTATAAAAGTTTATATAACTCTGAAACTCTATATAAAACTTATCTAAACTTAATTTTGCAAACTTTTAATTCAACTAAATGTCAATATATTACCATAGAATTGCTAAATAAACATTTTGGAGTGGGTATAACACCGTTTTGGGGTATTTGTATCGATAAAATAGATTTTCGTTGGAATTTCGTACCAACCCGGAATTACGTCGTCGGAAAATCCGCCGGCATTCGAACCGGTCCATAATTCTTAAGTCAACCTATGAGGCATCGAAAGGGCATAAAATTTCCGATCTTTGATACCCATACATCTAGGTTTTCTATAAAACTCACGTTTTTAAATACCTGGGCAAAAAGTAAGTTTGATCCACGAGAACAAAAATTACGAAATTCCATACATTTTTGGCAGATTGCTCAAACAAAACCATAACAACGTTTTTACCTAGATATTTAAAATCGTGGGTTTTATAGAAAACCTAGATGTATGGGTATCAAAAGATCGGAAATTTTATGCCCTTTCCGATGCCACATAGGTTGACTTAAGAATTGTGGACCGGTTCGGATGCCGGCGGATTTTCCGACGACGTAATTCCGGGTTGGTACGAAATTCCAACGAAAAATCTATTCTATCGATACAAATACCCCAAAACGGTGTTATACCCACTCCAAAATGTTTATTAAGCAATTATATGGTAATATATTGACATTTAGTTGAATTAAAAGTTTGCAAAATTAAGTTTAGATAAGTTTTATATAGAATTTCAGAGTTATATAAACTTTTATACTAAGTTGTTAGTAAACTTTATATTCAATCCAAATTATTTTATAAATCAGTCAAGGATGCCTATTTGAAGTTGGGAGACTGGATTTATGGTGATTTGTCAACAAATAACATTATTTATGTTAATTTTTCGAAAGGTGTACAAACTTTTTTGCACCTTTTAGTTTCGTAATAGTATTTGTTATATAACTTTTATAGAAATCATCTTTTCATGAGCTTTTGTAGCAAAATGTCTGGCATGAGTTTCTGAACAAAACGTAGTACTAGGTTTCTGTCAACATTAAATTGTTTAGATGTTTCATCACAATATGTGCATAGTGCCCAAGGGGTGTAAATACTTTTTTTACATACTGTATATTGTGGGTCTCGTGGCGCATGGGTAGCGGCTTCGGCTGCCGATCCCGATGATGCTATGAGACGCGGGTTCGATTCCCGCCTTATCCACTGAGCTTCTATCGGATGGTGAAGTAAAACGTCGGTCCCGTTTTCTCCTGTCTCGTCAGAGGCGCTGGAGCAGAAATCCCACGTTAGAGGAAGGCCATGCCCCGGGGGGCGTAGTGCCAATAGTTTCGTTTTATATTGTATTGCAAGTTTATATTATTAAATTATGGATAAGCTAATACATCCCCACATTAAGGACATAACCCCTCCCCTCTCTTTCTTTCACCCCCCCCCCCCCCTCCAACAAAATTTTGTTAAGCGTAATAAATACATTTTAAGTCAAATATGTATTATTTACTGCTGTGTGTTTCTGTTTGTGAGTCCATGCCATATAACTTGAGAGCCCCGCCCCCCCCCTCCCCCACCCTTACGGGCATAAATTGCGAAAATTTTATTTGTTAAATCAAATAACAGAAAAATTATTTATTTATTTTTCAAAATATTAATTATGAAGTAAAACTATAAAATACAAAACTAACCCTACCGTTCTTGTTCATGAAAATTCATTTGATTATAGAGTTTCTGACGGCTTCAGGATTTGTTAAAGGTACTTTTTATGACGTTTTGTACTTACCAACATAGAACTTCAATGTTGATCAGTTTCATGGATTGATCGCAGAAATTCATCATGTTAAGTCAATATTTTGCTGAATACTTTTTTCGGTGTCAAACTGAGATTCTCCATTCTCCAGTTTCGCTTGAGAAACTTTGGTACGAATACCTTATTTTGACTAAGGTACTCAATTTCAAATGTAGGCAACAGAAAATTCCAATAAAGTCATTTCGAACTTCTTGAAACCCGGTATTGATTTTTGAAGCGACGATGAACACGAAGTAGGTAGCAAAGCAAGTGAAATAAACGGGCACATATGTAGATTGTAGCAAATTTTGATAAAACGTAAATGTTAAAAATGGCATATCTCCAAAAACGCAAAAAATCGCAGGCTGGAAATTTCAGCAATGTTAGATTATGATCCAATCTTTCAAGAGATCTTAGTTTCATGTTTAGCATCGGTTAGCAAAAAAAGTACTCGATTAAAAAACACAAAAAATAAGTTTTGTCAAAAAAATGCTCCAGTTATTCGATGAAAACTTTAGTTTATGGTTTGGAAACAACATGTTATCTATTAATAGTTTCAAAGCTTATCTCATTACCTTTCCAACGATGCATAATTGTCCTAATAAAATATTTAAAATGGCTAAGCTATGTTAAAATTAAACAATCAGCCTTTTTTACGAAAAACGCTAGTTTTTTTACTCCATTTTTTGACTTTCAGCTTGCGTATCTCCGTAATGAACAAACTTAGAGCTTTGAAAATTTGGATTTTTCTTAGTTAGAATGTTTACTTTCGAGAAAAAATACCAAAATATATTTGGAGAAGGTCACTTTTTTGAAGCTTGGCCACCTAATGTACCATAGTGGGATCTAGCCGAAGTCGAGGACCAAAATTTTAGCAAAAAAATAATTGCAATTCTATTTTTACAATGCATTTTTTACCAGTTTTTCGAATGTTAACCCCTTGTGCTTTTAAAGTATTTTGAATATAGACAATGTTTTTTGAAGTTTATGTCCCTCGACTCTAACCAAAGTCAAGGGGAGGGGGGAGCAAACAAAATAAATGTATAAAATTAAAATACAGGCCAGGGTTCCACTTTTTGAACGAAAGAAGGTTTTTTAAAATGCACTTTACACCTGTCCAGTTGATTTGCAATCATTAGTTAGAGTAGGAATCTCGCAATCGAGAACGCCAAGGCAATGCTGTAGAGCGAAGTATTGACGAAATTATCGAATTTTCTGAAAAATTCAAATATTTTTAAACAATCTCTAACATTATAAAAAACGCGGGCAAATGCACTTTGAAATGTTTTCAGCTGTTTGCGCGTCCATTTTCATTGAAATTAAGTTCTTTAAAAAAATTGCCTCCTGATTTTCCGGCCCGATTTTGAACCAACTTTAAAAAATATTTACAACGGCCTAACTCGTAACGAATGCATGCAAACCACTTATGTTCATACACCATTTTTTATTTGTTGAACTTTGTTACACTCTAAAAACTCTGCAAAGTTACAAAATACCATTTTTGACAGTCGATTTTAATACTTTAATAAATACGTGTTTTCGGAATTTCGAGTACGTCATCTAGTTCAATTTTACACAAAAATACCTTTGACATCAAATGTCGATCTTGTCACGGTTTCAAGCTACAAATCACTGAAAAACGTGTCTAAAATGAAAGGGGTCGTACCGCCCCACCGTCACGAGATATCGAAAAATGGACCTCAGATTTGTGATCAGGGACAAAAGTTAAACCTCAAAACAAAGTTTCACGAAAATAGTAGAGGGGTCGAGACAACTTCTGTGGAATTGGCGGAGAATGACCCAAATATGTGTTAAAATAAAAAACTGAGGAAATTTTAATAATATTCATTTTAACATTTTCAAAACATTTAGAGTTTTTTTTTTTCGAAAACACAAACAAATTTATGTGAGGATGTACTAGACTTTACAAACACCAAAATTCAATTTAAAATGTCCCATATACTTCGAAAAAAGTATGCATGTCTCTTAAATGCAACTCATAATCCATAACATAAACAGTTATATTAATCCGTATCACATGTTAGTAACACTTGAAACGACAACTTACATCTGGCTAAGCTTATATATCCTCGTGGCATTGTTCGTTTCCTGGCAGTTACTTCCATGGCTTCAACACTTGTAAGATAGCGCGGATTTTCCTTTTTCCCGGCAAATATGCACCGTGTTCACACTTCTTCACCGTTTCTTTGCGTTTCCTTTGCAAAAACAACTCGACAAAGAATGGAGTTGGGGAATACTGCAGCTGCAGGAAAAGCTCGAGGGAGCCCACGCAAGCCGAAATCGCGTACCCGCAAATCTTTATACAATAAAGCACTTAAAAATCCATAAATCTAATTTTGGTATCTCCTCTGCGCTATCTTCCGCTTTAGTTCAGCTTTCGGCACGAACAATCTTTTTCGTGTAAAATGTGCTTTCCTTCCTCTGTTGCCATGAAAAGGGGTGAAAATGGCACATTTTATTTTATTCTGCACAGCTTTTCCGACCGGGGCTTGATTTCACTATTCAAACAAATTGACTCTTCGTTCTACACAAGATTTTAAAAGCCTTTTCAAGCACACGCCTAGATCCGCGTTCCTAAAATGGTCAAATCCGTTCCGGGCGGCCGATTTTTATTCTCGAACTGATCGTTTCAATTGATGCTGACCGGTCGAAAGGCAGACTCCGACTGGGTGATGTATCGATCAAACGATTTGGTTTTGATTTTTTTCTTCTCTAACTTCTCGATCTTGTCCACGAGTGTCGTGTCACCAAGCTATCGAGAACCACCAGAATTTGATGACACCGCATGTCAAACAAGCTTTTTTCTTGTTTCTTCTCCTCCGCCGACCGACCAACTTTTTTACCATCTCGAGTTTCACCCGTCTGATGATCCACGCGAGACAAATTCATAGACCACAAATTTATCACTATATATATCGAGCTGGATGGCGACACGGAACTGTGCCACATGCTTATTTGAATTTAGCAACGATTTTTTTACGTCTAGAATTTATTCGCACTAACAAATTTCAGTTACATTATGTATTAATATAAAGAAGTTTCAAACTTCTTCTAAAAATATTACCGCTGAAAATACCCAAAACGATATGACAAATGTCCCCAAAGCATGTTTCCTGGGGTTTTACACGATAAAGAACAGTAGAATGTTGAGCAAATCAATCACAAATTGAAATGCTCGCGGATGTTTGTATTTTGGCAGCAAAAGCAGCAGCAGCAGAAGAGTGCTTCAGCCGCAAATAAAAATAAGCAGCTAAATAGCTAATTTGTTTGGATTATCGCCGTAAGAACAACGCTAAACTGGGAAGATTTTCAACTTTAAAAATGTATTTAAGATGCTTAATTTTGTTTTCATTACTTTGCGTAATCAAAAGTAATTTATTTCCTTATTTGATACGTGTTTCAGTATTTTGGTATATGAGCATAAATAAAATAACAAAAATCACCAGAAAACTATATTTTATTTTATAATAAGTTGAAACTTGATTATGAAATTCGTAATCATACTTTTAAAAATGTTATTCAATGTTTTGTAGCTTGGTCCAGAACAAGGTCGAGGGGGGAGGGTAACTTAATATCAAGCCTAAATTTTTATTTTTCAATTATGGTTCTATCCAAAAGCTCCAAAATATTTATCGAATATGTACCCAAAATATCCAAAATATGAACATTCATCTGACATTTTTTTTTCTAATGTAAGACAACCATCGTATTGTATCCCGTCTCTTTTTTAATATAAACGTATTATAAATTGGTTGTTGAGAGTAGTTCTCTAGAACTGTAAATTATTTCACGATTTTTAAATTTGTATTTTTATATTTGAATGAAACATTCTCCATACATTGCCAGCCAATATTTGTACGTAAATGTATGAAAAAGATATATGGATAGAATTTTCTGATCGATTTGGTGTCTTGGGCAAAATTATAGATTATAATTAGGACTTTTCAGAAAAAAAGTTACACCTTAAAAATACCTATTTCTTTCACTAATACTTGGGTTCCCAGAGTAATATTTTTTTTTATTTTTTTTTTTATAAATTTCGAATAAAATATAAATACAAAAAATGTGTTATGTAACTCATGCATTTGAATGAATAAAAAAAAGGTTTTTTGCAATTCCGCTATGAAACTGTCAACTTTTCCTGTTCTTCGGGGGAGACGAAACGGCCTACTTTCCCTCACAAAAAAACAGTGCTGAAAAGTAGTACTTTTCCTCTAGTTGATACATTTCGTTTTGAAATGTATCAACTAGAGGAAAAGAATGTATTTCCATCGGAACCTGATGATGGCATATTCGCTTATAAAAATCATTTTCACCGGATATCAAGTGGGAATCAGTTTTAGAGGAAACAAGCAAGCAAAAATCTCTAAAAACTAGAGGTGGGCAAAAAAAGAGCGAGCCGCTCAAAGAGCCGTTTCACAAAAAAAGAGCGAACGAACCATGGCTCACAAAAAAAGAGCCGTGGTTCTTTTTGAAACTCTGGTCTTTTATAGATCCGTTCCAAGATGGAATCATTCTTAAACTTTTGTCTATTTTAAAATTTATAAATATTTATACATTGGAAACGTGATTTTAATATTTCAACGCTTATAAATTTTGTCAAATTTGTCAGAACTATGTACCAAAGTACAAATTTGTAAGTAAATCTTTCCCAGTTCCTGAGGGGAACACCCTTGAAGAGTATCGGGGCCGGCATTTACAAAGCGGATTCAGTGGCAGTTTCATCCTCAACTTAATGTTAACATGTTAAGGTTAATGTTAACATTCCATAGGTCGCCTCCCTACGGTGTCGTGATAAGGTCCAGTTTGTGACGATACACTACCTTCCCTTTACTAAGCAATCGATTCCAGAAGGGAAAAGATCACCAGTTGTGTTGGTCCGAGCCGGGATTTGAACCCTGATCTACCGCTTACGAGTACAAATTTGAGTAATTCAAAATGCTTCACTGGGAAAATTTTGCCTAAAAAGTAACTAATAACCATATCCTAACTCCTCTTGTCCGATTTGACTTTGGCATTTATATACTTTTTGATTAAATAAAAATGTAGAAAAGAGTTCAAAGTAAATTTTTTCATGATAAAAATGTATTAATTTTAGCAGAAATAAGCGCAATTTTGTAAAATTAATAGCATGTTCTCCAATACTTTAGATTTAACTTAGGGTGCTTCTCCTATCCAATTATTCGAACGTTTAGATCTATGATTTTGAAGCGAATCTTTTCGTTTTTAGCTTTTTTTTAAATAATGTCTAATAAAGTCTAATAAAAAACATCAAAAATCACAATTTTTTGAAAAAGAGCGAAAGAACCGTTCAAAAGAGCGGCTCATTTTAAAGAGCGAGCGAAGATGAGTGGCTCCTAAAAAAGAGCGGGTTTGCCCACCTCTACTAAAAACATAAAAAAAAGTTGTTTGCACAGTGAAATCTGCAAGTAGCGAATCAAGAGTACCCAATGTACTGCTCGGCCATGCTTCCTTCGGAAGAAGCGCCTTCGGGTTTCCGGAAGCAGGCCATCCATTGCTGCTTCGCCCGCCGCTTCAATCTTCACAAAAATCAACTTCATCCGACGGTTGTTTGAAAAAATATGACAGAACAAATTATGTCAGTGCTCAGAGACTACTGAAATGTAAAAATGGCTTGGTTTCTTTTAAAAAAAAAAATTGTATGGAACTCGTTGCAAAACTTAATTTGCAAAACTTGTGTTTATCCAACTCGGTAAACCTCGTTGGATAAATGTACGACTCGTGCTGAAAAAATTCTCTTTTTGCAACTAGTTGCATAAAGTACTATTTTAAAAATACCGAAGCGTGGTAAAAAAAAATCATACCATATCAAAATTGCAAACAATAAGTAGAGCGAATAATTTGATTTTTTTTATTACTGATGTGCCAACATAAGAGGCACGATGGAGTTTAGAATTATAGGCACTTTTGGTAATAATTTTCAGAGATTTTGTCATTTTTTCAATATTTCATGAGGGAAAGACACCCATAAATATTTCTGAAATGCTGAGAAAATTTCATACAATTTTCTTCTCTAAGAAATTTAAAATCTGACAATAAGTTTCTGAGACACATCCTCATAAAGAATTCGAATCGATGAAAATGAGTGTTTCTAAGCATAGTTAGCCTATAATTTTCAACTTGAGAAATCTCGGAAACTATTTGTTTGTTATTTTTTTGTGTTAAAAAACATTTGTAAAATTTTCTAAACTTTTCTATAAAAATAATTTCAAAATTTCAAAATTTAGTCTAAAAAAGGATGTGAGTAAATTTCGATTTGTAGACTTCTTCAAAAGTTATGCATGATTGCTTGATCGACCCCGTTTTCAAATATGAATTGTTTAATTTTTATTTGTTGTCAAAAGTGTATAGAAAACTATGGAAAATTCTTATTTTGTTATACAGAACATACTTTTAAAAATAAGTTTCTTAAAAGTCTAATCAAAATAGTAAGAAAGGCAAAGAGTTACTTTTTAGAGTTTAAAAACTATATTTTCATAAAAAAAAAACTGTTAAGCAAATTACCCAGAGAAAAACAAGTAGTTCAAGTTTACTAGCATTTTTATTGAAATGTTATCCTTGAACCATGCGTTTCCATGTCGGAATGTTTGAATTACATACATGTTTAGCACACATTATGTATCAGCGTACCCGACTAGTAAAAGGAAACCTCCAAAATTGACTTTCCCATCAATTTCCGTCATAATAGGTCATTCATTGAACTTAGAAGTTGTCATGAAGATTCATTAATTATGTAGCATTTTCAATGATATGTCTCTAATCTTATCGTATCCACACTTTGAAGTTCAATTACACCTCATAAAAAGCATTTTCAACTGAAAACAAGTGATAAATAGCTCAATAGGAAGTGAGCAAGCAAGTTTCTATCAACAGTTTTACAAAATAATTTGTTTAAATAGTGAAAATCATCAAATTGGATAGAGTTAAGAGTGAGTGCTTAACCTGCCAAACATACGAGAATTTCTCCTACACATATCTAGATCTCATCGAGCATTTATGCTTTTTGTAAGCTTTTTCGACCAAAAAGCTTTCGCGCAATATTGAACGCAATCTTTCTAACAAGTTTTCTATCCACCTTTTAGTTTGGTACGTTTAATTTTTAAATGTTTTCGTTACAAAGAGATCCATTTTAATTATGTTTGCATTAATAATTAAATATGATTTTAAAATCAATTCAAAAGTAGAATGTAGCTGCTCCGACCATTGGCCTACAAGAAAATATCTGGAGTTTTTTTGAAAAGGTCCAATAAACCAAATTTCCAGTTATTGGACCTTTTCAAAAGAAACTCCACATTTGCTTAAAATAACTGCTAGATTTAGAGTCTGAAACAATAAATCATTTGATTAATGCATTATATGTTATATTTGTAATGCTTCAAATTTAAATGAACTGCCAGGAACACGAAATCTATATTTTGGTATAAAAAATAGTTTTGATCCTTTTTCCATCTGATTTGATTTTATTCATTATTTTAACATTCCAACGCCCAAGGCTCCAAAAAAGTTGGAACGGTAACTGCAACTCGCTGGTTCTCGGCCCTAACTCACCCAATCAAGACAATTACTTTTTCCAGTGATTTGTTAGGATGTCTAGATGATCCTAGAACTTTGCAGAACTCAATTTGATCAAATCTGTAATTTTTGCGAGCAAAAACATCGTTCCAACTTTTTTTTTCGCGTGCAAAAAAAATCGCCGAAAATTCCGCGGAGGCTGTCGTTTTTAAAAAGGTGGAACGATGTTTTCAGTCTCAGAAATTACAGATTTGTTCAAATCAAGTTCTGCAAAATTTTAGGATCATCTAGACATTCCTACAAATCACTGGAAACAAGAATCGTCCCGATTGGATGAGTTATGCCCGAGAACCAGCGAGTTGAAGTTACCGTTCCAACTTTTTTGCGAGGCTTGGGCGTCCGTGTAAGATGGACATGCGTTGGGCGTTCCAGTGTTAATAAAATATTTTGCATAACTTTTGCTGGAAACTTGCCTGCTCACTTCCCCCTGAGCTATTTATTACGTAAACGTAAAACAGGGGACTCTCTCGATATTGAAGGGACCGTCGAGAGTGGGAGGTATTCAATTATAGAACGATAAATCAAAGCATGGGACTGAACAAATTATTGACAGATAGAGCAATATTGATATCGAAAAGATCGAAGGCCAGAGAGTCGACTGTAATATGCCAACATTAGGTACACGTAGGATTTAGATGCTGATCATGTTGTTTTTTTCTACCTTCCGTAATCAGTTCAAAACAATGTTGATAAGTGTATCTGACAAACGGAAATTCCATTCATGCTTCGTCCACGGTCAGCTGCATGCTATCACCACCACCACTTTGAAAGGGCAAAGGCATTCACTTCAAACTACATAATAAGTTTGCCTCCAACGGCAAACCACCACACAACATCACAACTGTGGGGATTTCCCCAACGAGACCGAATACATCACCTTAAATTCTGAGAACCGACCACGGCGCGAAAGCATAACTTCGCATAGCTTCGACGAGGTCCGGGAGATCGGGTAAAAAAGTGAGCCCACATGTGTTCCTTTTACCCTGCTTTGCTTCTCACACGTTCGGACGCGTTTTATTCGTGAATGGCGGGAACAAATTCCGTCATTATCAGCAAAACAGAGTGTTAGGTGAAGAGAGCAGAGACGAAAAACCCGATAATGACGAAAACAACCTTCCCAGCCGAGATCCAGTTTGACCAACGAAGACGACGACGACGACGCGTCGGATGAGTCATCACTGACGTCAGTGATTGAAGTGATCGTTAAGGTTGTGGTGTCTATTTCTCCGATGAAACTCAGGTACCTACCTGTTTTGGATTCACTTTGCTTGTACGTGTCCGTTCAGGTCGTTTGGTTGTCCTCTTGGGATGGCTTCGATTAGGAGTTACTGGTTTACTCAGGCTAACGAGGACGTCGAGCATTTTTTGGCGCCAACAATGAGCGCAATAAACAACTGGGTTGAGCCCAGAGCACTTACATCCGGTTGCATTCCACAGATTAGATACATTTGAAACGAGTTAATACTTCATTTTTCGATTGTTTCCAGAATGACTTGACTTGATTATGTTTTAAGTGTATTTCTGGAGCTCTATTTTTTTTTTTTTGAAATGGTCCAATAAATTAAATTTTCAGTTTTTGCTGATTCAAGGCGGTTTCAAAAACACCCAAAAAGAAAAAACTGAAAATTTGGTTTATTGGACCTTTTCAAAAATAACACTCCAGATTCTATGAAAACAGGTTAACAGGTTTGAAAAAAAAAAACAAATTTCATGTTTCTATTGAAAAATAACATGTGATAACTACAACCAGATTGAAAACTTGTTTTAAATGCAATTCAAATCGTTAAAGTTATCATTGAGATGTAAAAAATTGCCAAAAATTCAGCAGGTTCTCACATACTGAAAAATTCATTATCATTTTGGGTGGGAAAACGACTGTTTGTATCAATTATGGGTTTTTTTTGTTTCGGCTGATCAGTCAATTAATAAGCGGTTGGTCCGTTTTATACCAATGCCAACGTTTCGATGCTACTGGGGGGCATCTTCATCAGGGCCTATTTATTTTATTTAGACAGTTAGGACATGAATTTTGACGTGAGAACTACAACAGAACTTACTAGGGCTTGACCAACTTAGTCAGGTTTCGTCGATCGGGCGATGTACCCGAGCATGGGTAAATAACAAGGGAAATACGTAATAATACCTTTCTCTGGTATCAATACCGAGTTTTGGTGCTCCTGGACCCTTTAAAATTTGTCTTGAAGATTATGCAAGAGCAAAATGTGGTATCATACCAACTTAAGGTATTGTTTTGATATTGCAAAATTGCAGAATTTGTCAATGGTCGAACACCACATTTTGGTATTATTGTGGTATTACAATGTTTTATCGAATTCCTCTGAAACTATGAGAAAATTTTGACAAATTTTGACAAAATAATTAATTTTGCGCTAAAATGATGTCTCAAAGCGAATGCTTTTATTGAAAACCGGAAATTTCAAACTTGATTTTAAACATTTTTGATATACCCCTAAAGAAATGACTTGAAATTGTGGAAAATTTTCTAAGTCAGGATGGCACATTTTGGTATAATTTTGGTATTGAAAGGTTTCATCAAATTCCTCTGAAACTATGGGATAATTTTGACAAAATAATTAATTTTGCGCTAAAATGATGTCTCAACGCGAATGCTTTCATTGAAAACCGGAAATTTCAAACTTGATTTTAAATATTTTTGATAAACCCCCCAAAGAAATGACTTGAAATTGTGGAAAATTTTCTAAGTCAGGATGGCACATTTTGGTATTATTTTGGTATTGAAAGGTTTCATCAAATTCCTCTGAAACTATGGGAATATTTTTTATAAATTTTGTTGAGAAAATTAATTTTGCGCTAAAATGACTTGAAACCCAAAAATGTTAAAGCTGGTTTTCAATTTTTTTATATACCCACTAAGTTAAAAAAAACGTTGAAATTTCTCTAAGTTGGTATAACCAAATACTTCAAAAAACGGGTTAATCCACAGGTTTTTTGAATTTTGGTGAATTTCAATCCAGTTTCATTTTAATAACACTTATTTTTCAATCTTGTTATTTTTTAGAATCTTCAAGAACTTCAAGCACAGGCCGTTCATCAATGACAAATGCATTCGATATGATGAAGAATATCACTAAGAACAACATGGAATCATCAGGTGAGTAGATTTGGTTGTTGCATATGGATCATTTCAGTTTTTTCACTAACTGCAATTGTTGCACTAAAAATGGTATGAAAATACCAAATTTTGGTATTACTTGGGCAAATAACAGGGACCAAAATGTGGTTGACCAGTAATAGATGGTAAAATACCATGAAATCATACCAAAGTCTTGTATGTAGAAGGGCACAACAATACCAAAATCTGATTTTCCAAGGGCGCGGGAATACCTAAAAATAAAACCATGGCAATACCAAGTTTTGGTATTCAAGCAATGTTCAAAAATCCAGAAGACTTCAACTTGGTATTGAAAAGGTTTTATTTTGAGGTATTATTTTACCCTTGGAATAACATGGTTTGGTATTGTTGTGCCCTTCCTCATACTAGACTTTGGAATGATTTTATGGTATTTTACCATCTATTACTGAGCAACCAAGGGCACATTTTGGTCCCTGTTATTTGCCCAAGTAATACCAAAATTTGGTATTCCCGTGTTATGTACCCCTGCTCGGGTAACATGTAACGGCAGAATATTCGGACATTTTTAATTGGTTTACAGATAGAACAGACACAAAACAACAAAAATAGTGCATTGTATTCGATATTTCAAGTTTAACTATAAAAACTGCTGTCCCTATTAAGACTGTATTCTCCATCCGCACAAGGTTAACGGTAGTGCAGATTTCAATAGTTTTCACTGAATTCCGAAAATTAACACGGTTTACAAAAAGTAGCTCTGAACCAATCGTTCCCAAATATTGTGGTGTTGTGTTGAGGCCTAGATAGGACCTAGATGGGTCCGGGAAATCGATTCATTAGCAAAGATTTCCTATGCAATTGTCAAGCTATCCCAATGTCAGTTACATACAGCATAGTTACGCCTGAGACAACCCGCAATCGGATCGAACTACAGTTTGAAGAGGGAACACAAAAAACTATGCTACGACGTAAATTAGCTAACTTGATTTTATGCCAACAAAACTTAATTGAATTGATAAAAATAATGGTTTAATCACCCCCTTCAATTGAATTCAAAAATGTAAAATATCTGATACAATTTTCACACCATTTTTTTGTCTCGCAAGTTATATTAACGTTCATCGACAGCTGTTTTTGCACAATATTTTGATATTTTTGAATGGTTTCGGCCAGAATAGACACAGAGAAACAATATTTGTAATTAATTTCAAAGTTAGAAGCTTTCAAGTGCCCTAAAACTGCTCTCCCTATTAAGACTGTAGTTCCGATGTGCCCTAGATTGTGGTGCACATGTTTTATTATTCTTTTTAAAATCGGCTCATGCTTTTGATCTTTTTTTTTGTAAGGCCATTGGACATTTTATTTTATGTTTTTGCAAAATACTGTCCAATCTCAATTATCATGATCAGTAGTGCTGGAGAATATGACGGTTCTGTTCAGCAACGGAGGGCAAACATAAGTCGTCTCTTATGCTCATGTAATATTGTAATATGGTTGTATGGATAAAAAATAAAGTTGTCCAAATTTAGTGAGCACAGCACTTTTTCAGTGCCTTTTGGGGTCCTCAACAACTCCCCATAGTTTGGGAACGATTGGGTTAGTCCTCATTTTACGCAAATCGATTCAATTTTCCATATAAATCTTTCCATTTTTTTTATTTTTGATATTTCAAAAATCCACGATTCACGTTATTTTAAAACCAGATTTGTTTTCTCTAGAAGGTGCTCTACAACTTTCCCGAAGAAAGTATGGTGTTAACTTGCTTCTATAAAAAGATACAGCGTGTTCAAAACTCGTCTAAAACGTGTTTTTTGCTCGACAATCACGTTTTTGACGAGTTTTGAGGACGCTACATATTTCTTCTTTCAGGAGCAAGTTAGCACCATACTCTCTTCGGCAAAGTTGTAGAGCACATTCAGAGCATCCGAATATAAGTCCGGTTTTGATATAGCATGAAACGTGGATTTGATAAATATCAAAATCCAAAAAAATGTTTTCCCCATGCAAATTTATATGGAAAATTGAATCGCTTTGTGAGGACTAAACCAATCGGTCTTAAACTTTGGAGAGCTGTTTAGGGCCCCAAAAGGAACTGAAAAAGTGCTGTGCTGGAAAATCGATTCTTGATATTACATCCTAATGCTCATGCTCAATACAGTCCAGACTCGATTATACGTAGGTTTGTATGAGACTTTCTATAATCGAACCACTATTGTGTTTATTTTTTATTTTCCTAATTTCAACATCCAATTCGAGTTTTGCGACCCCATTTTAGTCAAATTTTAATTGTTGATTGATAAAAAATACCAAAATGCGTTTTCAATTTATAAAATCTAAATAACTTTAGAGTAGTTGAGGGGTCATAATAGAGCTCTGGAGTTTTTTTTTTTTTTGAAAAGATCCTATAAACCAAATTTTCATTTTTTGCTTTTTGGGTGTTTTTGAATACCCCTGACTCAAGGCGGTTCAAAAAACACCTAAAAAGCAAACATTTAAAATTTTGTTTATTGGACCTTTTTAAAAAAACTCCAGAGCTCGACAATCAAAAATAAGACAAAAACAGATTTCAAAATAGTTTTTTGACGAAAAACCCGATTACAGTTAAACCTAACAAAATATTTGTTGTTGATTTTATTTATGACTTTATAAGGTACAATAAATCAAATATTAAATAGGCTCCCCTCCCACAAATATTTACACACAAAATCTTCTGTTGTTATTAGCTTTAAGAAAATCGAAAAAAGGATCTAATAAAAATAATTTTATAAAAAAAAACCCATTTTAAGGCATGGGTATTTAAAAAAAACTATAAACAAAAAAATAAGAATTTATTCAAGTTAAAAACAACGGATTTTATCATTTTTCTATCGCCAAATCTCCTCCGTCAAACCAACATAACTCATTCATTGTTCCACACCCGACAGTTGAGGGTTCGTTTTCCGAATGAAACCAACATTTCTTACGCTCACACACTCACACCATCGCCATTGACGTTTCGGCAGCCAATGGGCACTCGCAGGGATGACGACTCGGGCTATTTTTAGCACCATGATTCATGAAAAGCACCCAGTACGACTACGATTGCCTCATTCGTGCTTCAACCGTCGAGCGGAGAACATCGTCGTCGATTTCGTGCCACTTTTATTGGACGGCTCTCATTAGACGTCGAATTGTGGTATTTTCGTGATATTCGTGCTAATATTGTGCTTTTTGTAGAGATAAGAATATCGCCTAATTGCGTTAAAAATATATTACGACGAGAGTGAGCATGTGTGTGCGCAAAAAAGGTGTGAATTGTGAAACCTCACTCGAATGATTTTGTGTTGTTTACACGCAAAATCGTCACAAAGAAGAAGTTTTTGTTGAGTGTGTTGGTAGAAAAATTGGAATTTTTCTGCGAGACATTGTCACCGAGTAAGTGCAATAAGTGTAATGCAGATCCAAGAAGCCTAATCTGCAACAAGAAAAAAGAAGAATAAATGTACATCTAAACGAAGCAAAAGGCATCCATAAAACGATCCAAGTGACCTTAGGGAGCAAAAGGCGAAGCATACTTTGATAAATAAATACAATATTGGCTGTGCTGCCTTGAGAACGATTACGGAACGTGGATTTTTTCCTCCCAATCCAACTGCAAAGCCTGCTGTGTGTTGGTGTGAATAAAAGCCTGTGGCGTAGATCGCGAGGGGCAAAAACAAACAAGTGTCACGCGGTGAGAGTGTGTTGGTGTGCCACATATTGACGCATACACACACGCACCGACTAAACCGATAGGGGAAAAAATGCGGAATAATATCAGCAGCAACAACATGGAATCCTTGTACGACGATAACAACGCTCAGTATGTTCCGGCCACGAGTCAGGCTCCCGCCGGTACCACCAACACCGGAAATGGCCTGAAGCGACCGGCCACGTTGGAGCTGAACCCGGGCAAACGACGCAAGCCAATGTACAATGCGTCCGTCACGGCGCCACCCGTGCTCACGTCGCCGGATCTGCAGGTGCTAAAACTTGTCTCACCGGAACTGGAGAAGATAATCATCAACAATGCCGCCCTGCCCACGCCAACGCCGAGCAGTATCCTCTACCCGACAAAGGTAAGCAGCAAAACGGGGGTTTCGTCTACCTACCTTTAAATTGAAATTTCGTTAGGGTAGACGATTCGAACTGTTATAGGGATCTTATGTCATGACCCCCTTCTAAATTATTGTGCAGGTAAACAAGGGCGTCTATGTTGAACTTTAATTGATAACATGCGTCAAAGAGTATAACAAAAGATCGAATTTCATTAACAAAAACTACACTCCTTCACCCTTTTACATTATACGCCACAAAAAGAGCAAAAACTTTATTGCTAAATCGTAAATTTGGTGCCTTTATCCGATTCTGGATACTTCCACAGCAGACAACGCTTGAAAGTTCGGGTTGTCGTATTGGTGTTCGTTCGCAGAGTATCTACTCGCTAATTTATGCTGTTTTGTTGACTGGACTGCGGCGACGTACGTGCACATACTACGGTGACTTGTCCTGGGGCGAAACGAAACACACAAAAAATACACCCCCTTTTGTTGGGTGTCTTTTGTTTGTGCCACATGGCTTCAGTATTTTTCAGTGAATGTATGTTTCATGTATGTACATAACTTTTGCAAAATGAATGTTTTAACAAATTTTCACAAATGAAAAACAAGAAAACTGAATTTTAAATGCAATCAAATTCAAGGAACAGCTGTCTACGACGACGACGATACGAAGTTGACTTTATAACTGTCGGTCACCAGTGGCTAGTACCAACCACTAGTGTCTTCCTTTTATCTACAAGGACTGCCATACTATGAAAGTATGGCACGGAGCGACGGCGCCGAATACCCATACTTACACAAAGAATTTTAGAGAGCCCGCCGACCGAACCGGCGACCTCTGGATTGTGAGTCCAGTGCGCGGTCCGATTGATCCACACGGCCGGGACAACCGCTGTCTACCAAATTATTTTATATCAAAAACAATTTTCATTAGAAAAAAAATAAACATGTGTAATAGATTGTAACTACTAAGAACAATGCAGAAATAAACCATTTTAAATCAAAATGGCACATCAAAGATGTTTACAGCAAAAATGTTATTATCATAAATTCATGAACACTTTGAAAATTTTGGATTGTAGCACAGCTGTATAAAACATTTCGTAATACCTATAGACTAAAAAATTAGTAGTAAGTAGTAAACAGCACGTTTGATATTTTTTGGTCACGACTTTCATCTTCCTTGTAAATTTATGAAAATCACCATTAATCAATGATTGTCAACCAGGTAGTCAAATTGCTTCACCAAATTATATAACTTTTGAGATACATTTGATTTGGATCAGGATTTGGAAGGCCATAGCTGGAGTATGCTTATTCATGTTGGTTCAAGAATTTGTAAAACTATAAACAGAGCATTTTACTCAGTAAAAAAATCATGGTAATATAATATCTTTTATGCCAGTAAAAAAATGTAATTTTACCTCTGAAACTTTGTAAGTTTACCACTTTTCTGGTGTAATTTCACTTTTTCAGTGTAAATTGATGTAAAATTACATCATTCAAGAGGTAATATTCAGCCATCAAAAATTACACCTTCCAAATTTACACATTGTTTTTTTCTAGGTTTAAGGTTAATCCGTCAATCCTTTTCAAAGAAAATTGATCATCACTCTGCACCGTTAAAAATGTGTAAATTTGGAAGGTGTAATTTTCAAAATGCTTCAAAATTTCCTCAATAATCAACACCAACATAAACAAATGTAACCATTTAGTGTATCCCACTTACTACGAGGGACATTGACATAAGGCGTGATAGAGAAACATTCAATGTTTACATTTTTTGTATGACCTAATCTAATAAAAGTCTTGAATTGTTATGGAGGGAATTTTTGCTGCATTCTTTCCACGCAAGTAAAAATAAATACATTTAATTTGATTTCGTAAACATCAAATTTTGGTTCGCAAATCCTTATGCGTTTTTCGGATATATGTAGTGGTATTTTAACATTTCCAACGATATTACCGACAGCTGTATTGCGAAAAAAAAACAAGGTGGAATAAAGATTGAACCATTATGGGCTATCTACAATCACTTAGCATAGAACATCTAAGTAAAGTAGTTACTTAGGAAAGTACGCAACTTACGGCCGTCATCCACAATCAACTTAGAAATTTTGCTGGGCTGATATACGTTGCTATGCAGTTGTTTGTTTACCTTTGATATTGAAACGTCAACTTACCTTAGATTTTGAAATTTTTCAAACCATACGTCAGTTTCTAATTTGATTACTTTTCCATTGTAGAAGCTCGGCTTCATTTCCATTGATTCAAATTCCTAAGCTAAGTGAAATTTTCTAAGCTAAGTGATTGTAGATAGGCCATTATGGCCATTATGGCCTATCTACAATCACATAGCTTAGAAAATTTCACTTAGCTTAGGAATTTGAATCAATGGAAATGAAGCCGAGCTTCTACAATGGAAAAGTAATCAAATTAGAAACTGACGTATGGTTTGAAAAATTTCAAAATCTAAGGTAAGTTGACGTTTCAATATCAAAGGTAAACAAACAACTGCATAGCAACGTATATCAGCCCAGCAAAATTTCTAAGTTGATTGTGGATGACGGCCGTAAGTTGCGTACTTTCCTAAGTAACTACTTTACTTAGATGTTCTAAGCTAAGTGATTGTAGATAGCCCATAACTTCTTGGTTGGTAGTCTAACACATTAATACGGTCCTGTGGCAAGCTGCTGCAAGTCCGTCTCATATGTAATTTTGAAGTAATGATGCTGTTTGGTTTGGAATCATGTGAATTATCAGATGAACCAATAAAATTTAATATTTTGTTCCAGAAATCCGTAGAAAACCCACTTTTTCGCCTTATGGGCGGTACAAATTTGAAGTGCGTTTTTCTCGGCTTGCTAATTTTACATATGGGACGGACAAGATTTGAGCGGCAGTGCAGAAGATCGCTGACATTTTTACACAGGGAAAATTGACATTTTCTGCAGCAAAGTTAGGATGAAAGATTTCGATGTCCTACAATAAGGGGTTAATAATGTATTTTGATTGTAAATCATGTGAACTATAAAAAAACTAGAAAACGGTACAAAATCCAACTATTTAGCAAATATTTGAGGAATTGATAGGAAGGGCCGAATTTGCCTTACGTTTGCAGTTTTGAGTAGCAGTCTACAAGCTTTAACAATAAACTTTCTAAATATATTATTTATTTATAATTAATAATTAGTTAAGAACATTATGTTTAAATATCTTATGCAATACTTAATTATTTCTTCTTCTTTTTTCCACCATATTCAGGCCACCACCGAACAGGAACAGTTTGCCAAAGGCTTCGACGAAGCACTTCTCTCTATGCACGAAAAAGACAACATCAACAAGATGCACATCACCCACAACAACAACAACAACAACAGCACCAGCAATAACAATAACAATAGCAGCAGTAATAGCAGCAGCAACAGCAGCGGCAACAGTATAGTGGCAGCCGGGTCAACCTCCGTCCCCACCTCAGGCGTTCACAGCAACACGATGAGCGGCGGTGACATCACCTACACTGACCTCGGTGAGTTCAACTCGTCGTTGAGACAAGTGACGAACTGTGGCTAATTATTGTTTCTTTCTATCTCTTTACAGACAGCTACCCGGGAGTCATCAAGGAGGAGCCCCAAACCGTGCCCCAGTCGCCGCCGGTCAGCCCGATCAACATGGAAAACCAGGAGCGCATCAAGCTGGAACGCAAACGGCTCCGGAATCGGGTGGCCGCGTCCAAGTGCCGCAAGCGAAAGCTCGAACGAATCTCCAAGCTCGAGGACAAGGTGAAGGACCTCAAGACGCAAAACACCGAACTGTGCAGTATCGTGTTCAACCTGAAGCAGCACGTGATCCAGCTGAAGCAGCAGGTTATAGAACACCACAACTCGGGCTGCACCATCACGCTGACGGGAAAGTTCTAAAAAAAGCGCTTCGAGCCGGTTATTTATTTAAATGTACGCAATCCTATTTCAACTCATACTTGTTCTTCTTCTTTGTAACCACGCCCATCTTCCTGTTTTTCTTTGTCCATTTTCATCAAACTTAAGTAAGACAAGAAAGAAAGATTACTAAAACATGCTACTGCAAACCGCTTAAAATACGACGACGAACAGAAAATGCCTTACAAAAAAAAAAACGCGAATGGAACGAGCGTTAGTGTTAACCATTAGCAATTTATGTCCCCCCCTCCTTAATTCCTTAGAGAGTGTCGTCCCAGCGAGTGAAATTTTAAAATGCGCTAGAAAACAAGACGGAACCAGCAAGCAACTCTAGTCTCCAGATCGGGAATGCCCAATGCCAAGCAATAAAATTGTGTAACGCGTTTAGGCATTTTTAAACGTTCCACTTTGGGTAACTGCAACAGCAGATTCGCACGTGTCATAAAACAAACTGTTTCGGTCCCGTTGTGCGTCACAAAGTATTTGTAAAGTTCAGATTAGCGAACGAAGAGCGCCAATTAAGTTGAGGTTATTTTTTGCTACACTAAGTTATTGATTTTAGAACGCAGAGAGTCCACACGAGGGGCAAAGTCTCACTTAGGTTTTTTGTTTGTTTTTATTTATCAGTTTTGTGCGCGAAAAGATTTGGCAGAGTAATATGCTATTTGTTACAATCAATCAATGAAAACAATGCTAATTTAAAAAATGCAAATAAATGTAAACATTTGAAAGTTATTTACAATAAAGATTTTTTATTCTAACTGTTTTATTTAATTTTTACATGATCACGGACGAACAGACAATACACAAGGAGCAAGTCACTAGTTAGTTTGCAATACGTCGTAACAGCCATCGCGATCCCTGACACTAACTTGCTTTTTTTCTCTTATCGTGAAGACTTCCATCATTGCCATGATTTTTCGTTCAAAGATATAAATTTTGCGTCGATATCAATAATTTGACAAAATTCCTTCAACAAGTTGTTAAGAATAGTGCCCTACACATGCTGATTCCTTTTGGTAACTATTGTCCAATTCCTTGCAAATCTATGGAAATCGTCATCAATCAATGATTGCCAACTAGGACGTCAATGATTTGATTTAGACCAAAAAAATTTTCAGTGGCTCCAAGAAGGCACCAACCGGCACATGCTGATTCATTTTGGTGCAGAAATTCGTTAAATTGAATTCAATCGAGCTGTCAAATCTGCAACATGGAGTAAAACTCTCTGTGAAGTTGCTGTGATGTTTTCCATGGCACTTCGAAAAGTTTAACGCACACACTCTCACTTTTAAACTCTCGATACAGAAGTTTTTAGAGTGATGATCATTTTCCTTCAAAAATGATCAACGGCTTCACCTTCAAGAAAAAAAAACTCAACTTTAAAGGGAAAATTCAACTTTATTCAGCAATTATCACAAGTCAAGAGAGTTTTCCTTTTCTTAAAGAAGAAAAAAAATCAACTTTTGTCAGCAGTTGTCACAATAGAGGCGAAATCTGAACACTTCACACTTTAAAACTGATCACTTTTTGAAATAAAGTACATTCATAATAAAAATAAAACTTTTCTGGGGAATGGATCATTATGGGGAATTGGATTCTGGGGAATGGGATAGAACCGCTTCTTGGCTCAGGTTCAATCGGTTGTGTACTGCTTTTATGGTTCATCTTTTTACTTGATTTCGCACTTTTTTAATCTTTGCTTTAATATTGCAATGCAATTTTGAACCTTTTATAATCACTACTGCAGCAACAGAATTTACAGTGTTTCTGTTTGTGTTTTTTTTGGTTTTGGTTTGGTTTTGTTTTTTTAATTTTTTTAAAATAGATTCATATAAAAAAAGGATAATTTTTAACAAGAGCTTTGAAACTCATAAAGGTTCACTTCTGGAGCAACACGAGAAAAGGGCGGATAACCCCCCAGCGTACTCGTATGTGAAACCGGATCACAAATAAAACAAACACAAAGTTTCAACCTCGCGCCCAGTCCTCACACAGAACAAAAATTCAGAAAACATCGACCAGCAGATATGTTTTTAAGTTTTATAGATTGAATAAGGTAACTAGGTAACTTCAATTTTCTTAAAACTGTTTTCCACATTTGGCCCACATGCTCACATGAGCTTCAGATTTAGCCCGCCATTCAAAAACTTTGAACAACGTTTGTTAAATTGCATACTGGCCGGGCGCAACCAGTGCGAAAAGCTTGGACGCCCACCTTTCTTTGGTCTGTTAATTTTTGCCTAAAGGGTATGCAACAAGCAGTGAACTCACTTAAAAGCTTGTGGAAGCGAGCTATTCAATAATTTTTAATTCAAGTTCCACATTAATTACGTATTTTGAAAATTTTGTCGAATAAATTCCAGTTATTGTATTATGAGTTATGTTCATTAAACTGGGTTACAGTTTGAAAGGGGATCTCAGTTTTCAAAAGCACTTGAATGTTTCAAATGAAGTCATAATAATTTAAATGTATGAACATAAATGTAAATACTCATTTTGCTATTTTGCTGTCATGCATCTAGTTGAAACCAATAAACAAAAGAGTTGTCAAAATGATTTAATAAATAAATAAAATATTTTTTTCCTTAGTTATGTTGACACAACGTGGTTAAAGAAAATCAAAAGAAATAGCTTTTTTTTACACTTTATTCACTATATTTCCGTAATGTATGTTGGATTTGTATTTATAACATTTTGGTAGTCTGGCTCACAAACAGTGCGCGTGTGCATCGTTCTTTTCCGACACATAAGACAGAAATTCTAAAACAACGAAAAACAAATTTCATAGACGACGACCGGAAGTGTGAGGAATGTGGGGCTTACAATCTTCTGGGGCTTAAGATTTCCGCACGGGAACACAATCTGAATCCGTTTGTTTGTATGTTGATGTAGCGGGACGCGCGTATTACAGAAGAAACGAATATTTACAATCGCTGATTTTACAATAATTACTGATTTTTTAAGCCCCGGGTAATGGCCCCAGGGAGGATGAATGTGGCCACGGAGCGTTTAAGCCACGGTCGTACGGCTGTTGGCGTAAAATTGCTGGCCGGAAACCACCAAAGTTACGACGTAGATGCAGGCTGCGATCCAGCAGTTGTACGCATTCTGCAAAGAAGGAAGAAGTATTTTAGTAATAGTTTTCATTTCTATGTAAATAATATTTGTTAATCACCTGACTGTAGGCACGATCGGCCGCTGCGTAAAAGTCGGCCGGAGTTGGATAATGAGCCTCCAGCGGAAGATCCTCAATCAGGGCCACACTGTGGATGTAGTAGAACACACCCATCAGCAGCTGGAAAGTGAAGAACGAGAAAACAAAATCCAGGTAAATCCAACTGGTCCTCCCTTTTCGATGCAAGGCCAAAATCGGATCGATGACTAACTTTGGCGACGACAAAAAGAAAATCCACGAAAAACTCACCAGCTGGATGATTCCCCACACGGAGATGATCAGTCCGCACAGGGACAGTTTTGGTCCACAGAAGGGCATGGCTGCGACGCGGATCAGAAGCTGGTTCGCTGGGAAAACCCGAAAAATTCAGCAAAACTCGCAAAAGTGCTCCAAAATTGATCACAAGACTCTCCTCCGTGGACCTCCAAAGTGCAGAGATAAAGGTGTCAAAAATTTTAGTCATGTGACAGCTTTGTCAGCCCCGGTGCGATTGATACGGCGGCGTGTTGTACGGTAAAAAGAGTTTGCACAACTTAATGCTAAACAGCATCTTTTCACAGAAATGTAGAGTCGTGCTATTTGTAAATACCATTACACATACCATCGTAGTTCCAAATGTTGGATACCTCTATACATCGAGTACTTTGGCAGGGAGTAAGTGTGGAGGAGACAGAGAGTGTGAGTGAGTGGATGACGCAGGACGCGGTTCTGGAGATTATCCGAAACCTCCGAAACCTTACGGGCCGGAAGCGGCCTTCTTGCACTGTCGGTCAGGGATGGTATTTGCTCGTTTCCTCGCCGATGGCGAGGGCTTTTAGATATCGTCCCTCGCTCAAATCATCAAATTTTCGGCATTCTCCCAAAACTGCATCAAGAGAGCGAAGCGAAAACTACGCCGATGAAATAGCGAGCAACGAACAAACCGACGCGTAAGATGGAAAAAAAATCTCTCACACAGCCAGTCCCCTCGCTCAAAAAGCAAGAGAAAGAGCAATCGTGAATTTCTCTCGCACGTAAGCCCTGTAGAAATGCGTTCATTTGTGTGCGTGAGCTCTAGTGTATGTATACAGCAATTTCGTGTGCGTGTCTCTCCGGTTGGAACGATAGTTCCATCGGAGCCAGCGATAGTTTATTTCTTGTCGATGTGATGGGCTTTCGGTATTCGCGATAGCAAGCCGACCATCACTCGGTTGCGAAAGAGAAGAGAAATTTTAAGAGACGAGGAACGCACCGATATATGCATCAATGATAGTGCGATGGTGATGGTTTACCTACCCTGCTGTCGGTAAGCGGGTGGACGGGAGGATAGACCGGCATCTACAATGCGCATCCGCGCTACTACATCTGGCGACGAGGATTAAGCGGTAAGAGGATTGAAAAGAGATGTTTTCTTGGGGCGAGGGCGTAGCGCTCAGTGATCACAGTTGCTGCGGGGAGGATGAAGGTTGACAGGAAGGACAGATTTTCAGTGTGGTAGTGCGGTTTTTGCCTTCCTCACGTTACTGAGGAAAGGCTATAAAATCACTCAAAAAATGAACTTCTCAATTAGACCTCCTAGACCCACCTTCATGTATACTAGGGTGGGTACGTTTTTCAAAAAAATCTCGGATCAAGTTTTAGTATCCCAGTCAAATCAATCCGAATTCTGAAACGGAATCTAATTAGAATCGTATAAAAATTCCGTTTCAAACGCAACAACCGGTTCCGTGTTCGAACCGGTTGTTGCGTTTGAAACGGAATTTGTATACGATTCTAATTAGACTCCGTTTCAGAATTCGGATTGATTTGACTGGGATGGTTTCCCTTGTAGGGCATGCCCATAGGGACTTTCATACCAAATATCAGCTCATTTGGTTGTAAACTGGCTGCGCGCATCAGGGTTAAAGTTTACATGGGAATTACTATGGGAAATTTGAACTTTTTGTTAAAACGCTAGTACAGGTCTGAGAAAATCTTGCGCCGACTTCTGGTATGGTCAGGCCTATGGGGAATGGTCTGGAGAACACTTTTCCCGAAGAGAGCATATGGATTCGTTGTCCCTAGACCTGGCGCATCGGCAAACAATGCGATGTCTCCGGAATCAACGGTTTTCCCTGAAAAAGCATAAAATTTTCCTTAGCATGCTATGCAAGCTTGATGAACACCGCGACGCCATACGTCAGGCAGCTACCACGTGGTTGAAATATTTGCAAAAAAATACGAATTTGCTATGCATAGATTCAGAATTCGACTAAATAATATCAGGACTGCTTGAAATGATCATTTTCTAGTTAAAAGATGGTTTGCAATTGAAATGTCCAGCCGTTTCTCACCCACGTGGTAGCTGCCTGACGTATGGCGTCGCGGTGTTCATCAAGCATTCATAGCATGCTAAGGAAAATTTTATGCTTTTTCAGGGAAAACCGTTGATTCCGGAGACATCGCATTGTTTGCCGATGCGCCAGGTCTAGGGACAACGAATCCATATGCTCTCTTCGGGAAAAGTGTTCTCAAGACCATTCCCCATAGGCCTGACCATACCAGATGTTGGCGCGTGATTTTCTCAGACCTGTAGGAGCGTTTGAACAAAAAGTTCCAATTTTCCATAGTAATTCCCATGTAAACTTTAACCCTGATGCGCGCAGCCAGTTTACAACCAAATGAGCTGATATTTGGTATGAAAGTCCCTATGGGCATGCCCTACAAGGGGAACCATTCTAAAACTTGATCCGAGAACTTTCTGAAAAACGTACCCACCCTAATGTATACCTATCGACTCAGAATCAAATTCTGAGCAAATGTCTGTGTGTGTGGTGGGATGTTGATCAAAAAATTGTCACTCGATTATCTCGACATTGGCTGAACCGATTTTGTCCGTTTTGGCGTCGTTCGATCCGTCTTGGGGTCCCATAAGTCGCTATTAAAAATTATGCAGTTTAGTTAAGTACTTCAAAAGTTATGCTAAAAAACGATTTTAGCAAAAGTCCGGAAGATTGTAAAAAGGGTGGTTTTTGTAAGAAAACCCGTCATGCTATACATTTTCAGAAAGGTATTTATAAGACCTTTCCAATGCGTCAAAGACATTGAAGATCTGACAAATCTATCAAAAGTTATAAGCACTTAAGTGTTATTTATACGCTTTTTGGAGGCCGGATCTCAGATATGTTGATGAAAACGTTGTCCGGATCTCTCATGCGACCTTTCGTTGGATAGATATGCAAAAGAGCTTTCCAACGCGTCAAAAACATTGAAGATCTGACTACCCTATCAAAAGTTATAAACACTTAAGTGTTATTTACGCACTTTTTGCATTTTGGGTATCGCCCTTTAAATGTGAGGAAGGCGCCAACCACCTAAGGGTGGATTAAGTAACGTTTTTTTGGTTACATTTCTGGATGAAATTTTGGGGCACTGTTTGTTTTTGTTTGCAGTTTCATGGCAGACGAAACATTCAACGAAAGATTTATTTTTCTCTGTACGAGATATTTGCAGACTTTTGCTTTGAATTACCCAATGTTGGGTATGATTATTTCGTTCTAAACGTTCTTACAATTCTGTAAAAAATGGGGTAAACTTTCAAGCTATGCAATTCACGTTTCGATGATGTAGACATTCATGGAGAGTTTTCTGGCCCTTTGTCCATTTGAAAATAGATATATTTACTACGACTCGATGAAAGTTTATGAGTTGAAATTATTCGAATCAATACATTCTTTTTCTTGAAGCGTTAGTTGAGTACAAACTGAATTGAAATTAGACTCTGAGGAGCTGGCTGAATAGAAACTCTGAGGAGTAGAATTATTATTTTTCTTGTGTCTTGTGTCAATTTTAGAAGTTCAGATATTATGTTTCAAGTAGAATTTTGTTTAAGAATTATAATGTACAGAATTGCATTCATAATATCATATATTTTTCAGAAGTTTTCATAGTATCACATATTTTTAGGAACATTAACAGTTTTTTCAAGTTTCGTTTCAGATTTACTCTAGACTAGCCGTGGGAAATCTGGAATCCCGAGTTCGTGTAGCTGAAGAAAATTCAGCATTATGGAGTTTTACTATTTCGGGTGAAATGAATCTCCGAAGAGTTCATGGAATGAAGTTTGTGCATTTTCTGAGGAGTTTGCATGAAAATTCGAGGTTTGTTTTTACAAAACTCTGAGGAGTTAGAGCATTTTCAGAGGTACGCGCATAAGATGTTCAAAGATAAACAAAAAATTGAGGATGGTGTTACAAAGCTCTGAGGAGTTGTACTTACACAATCTGAGGAAATGTACTTTCAAACTCTGAGGAGTTTTACTTCTAAACTCTGAGGAGTTGTACTTCCAAACTCTGAGGAGTTGTACTTCCAAACTCTGAGGAGTTGTACTTCCAAACTCTGAGGAGTTGTACTTCCAAACTCTGAGGAGTTGTACTTCCACACTCTGAGGAGTTGTGTTCCGAAACTCTGTGGAGTTGTACCACTGACGAACTGACGTGCCACCCCATACATATTTTTGAGAAAAATCTGACCGCAAATTCGCCAGCGAACACCAACTCCATCTACCTTCAGGTTCGCTGAACTAATTCTCTCTCCCACACGTGTTTTCGATATTGCGACTATGCTTCAATTTGTAATCTGCGTCGTTTCGAAAAAGTATGCGCTCAGAACGATTTTGGAGCGCGCTGTTCGTTTCGGCGAAAGCGTTTGTCAGTTTATGCTGAATTCAACAATATATTGTATGTAAACATTGGCGCGAAGCGAGAGAAGAGAGCTAGTGAAGAGAGGGAAGAGAGAAAAATCGGTTGACAGATTGTTCGCTAGAAGCAAAAACGCCAAACAAGAAGAAGACGACTGCGGTCAAAAGTGGTTGGCTCGTGGCACGTCAGTTCGTCAGTGGTTGTACTTCCAAACTCTGAGGAGTTGAACTGAAAACTCTGAGGAATTAAACTGCCAAACTCCGAGGAGTTGAACTGAAAACTCTGAGGAATTAAACTGAAAACTCTGAGGAGTTGTGCTTTGCGGAGTTGTACTTCCAAACTCTGAGGAGTTGTGCTACGAAACTCTGAGGAGTTGTATTGAAAACTCTGAAGAGAGGTACTTAAAAACTCTGAGGAGATGTTATACTAATTGTTATGATGAGAAACTCTGTGGAGTTGAGCTGAAGAATTTTTGCTGAAAAATAGAAAATAGTTACTGAGCAAGTACTGTAAATGTTATTTGTGACTTAATAGTTTTTGATGCTCAGCGGTAGAGTTTAGTTAAATATGCAGTCTTTATTCCCAGATATTTGTATTGACTTCATTTGGTTGTTCTAATCAATACATGTTTTTGAAATAAACGTTCATTCTAACCTCACTTAAGGTTCATTTTTGACTGGAAATACACTATATAAGCTTTGAAATTACTGAATAGTGAAGTTACGAACTCTGAGGAGTTGTAACTACAAGCTTTGAGTAGTGAGATAAGATTAACTACTATGAGTTGCAAGAGAGTATGCTCTGAAGAATCTTCATCGAGAAGCTGTGAGAAGTTGTTTTATATAAATTCATCCTGTACAAACAAAAAAAAAAAAAAAAAAACTCCGGGCGAGGAATAGAGCTGAAGAAGGACGGCTTACTTCTGAAGTGAAAGACGACGAGCGACCGGAGCAGGAATGACTTAACGGCCTAACAACAACCAAGGCCGGGACCGACGTTCTACTTCCCCATTCGATGGAAGATTGTAGCAGATGGGAATCAAACCCATGATCATCCGCTTATAAAGAGGACAGCGTAACCATTCGGCCAAGCCTGCTATCGAGAATATTTTCAGCATATGATATGCAGCATCTGTATGCAGTAGTGATTGCCTTTAAATTTTTGAGGAGTTTTTACTGACTGAAATCTGAGGAGTCAATCTCAAATGTTTTAGAAAAAAATTATTAATAATTGTCCTCAAATATTACTAATCTATGGAATGTGCTTGGAGGAGTTGCATGAAAATTATGGATGTGAAAATTGAGCAGCTAAAATAAGTGTATTTAAGAAACAATTAAGGTGATATCCTGATGAGTGTAATTTAAAAAAACGAGTACAATTACTAGATTAATTCTGATTTCGATTATTTTTCCAATATAGTTTTGCATTGAGTGTGTCCTCCCATTTTATAATATAGTCTTATATGAAACAAAGACGACATATTGAACGAAGGCGAAAAAAGTGGCAGGGAAGGAGCTGGAAGGAGTATATTACATACAAAGATTTATAAGCCTAAGGACAACAGTCTGATTACGTGATTCGCCAAAAGTCAGTGTAATTTGAATTCGTTCGTGTCAGCGGTTTACAAATTGAACTGAATATTTGGTATTTTAAATCAATGCGATTAAATGATTGTACCTGAATTTTGAGGTTCTCTGACTACGTTTAAGGACTAATAAAGTAAGGGGGGAATGTAGAGTCGTGCTATTTGTAAATACCATTACACATACCATCGTAGTTCCAAATGTTGGATACCTCTATACATCGAGTACTTTGGCAGGGAGTAAGTGTGGAGGAGACAGAGAGTGTGAGTGAGTGGATGACGCAGGACGCGGTTCTGGAGATTATCCGAAACCTCCGAAACCTTACGGGCCGGAAGCGGCCTTCTTGCACTGTCGGTAAGCGGGTGGACGGGAGGATAGACCGGCATCTACAATGCGCATCCGCGCTACTACAAGAAACTCAAACTAGGGTGATTTTAAACCAGACGCATACGCGGCCTTTGTAAAATAGGGCTTTCTAGTAAAAAATGCCGGGACCCGTGGTGTAGGGGTAAGTTGGCCTAGGTTCGATCCCAGAAGGTCCCAGAGGCATTTTTCGAGACGAGATTTCGACGCCAACATTTCAAAAAACATCATGTACAAACCGTGCGTTTCAAGAAAAACGAATTTGAATGTTGAGCAAGGTTGAGCATCATATTTCAATTGAGTACTAAAGCCCTATGTCAATTTTTATGTACAACGGTAAAAAACACGATTAAAAACCATTTCTGATCACTTTTTTTCATTTTAATGCAATTTTTTTTTTGACAAGACAACATTTTTTTCTATGGATCAACTATGGTCCGCTTGGAACGAGCTGTCAAGTAGGAGCTTTTCTGTCAAGAAGGACCGCGAGGTTAATTTTTCAAAATTGATTTAAAAATCCATTTTAAACTCTTTGTGGTCGTACAAAGGGTCATTGTACTCAGAAAAATAAGCTTTATCGCTGTAAACAATAATATCAGCAATCTAAGCTTCATTTTAGGACCCAATTCCCATTTTAATTTACAGTGGACTCTCTCGTTGTCGATATTGAAGGGACCGTCGAGAGCGGGAGTTTTCAAAATTTTAGAACGAAGATTAAAGCAATCTATTTGAAGGGACTGAAAAATTAATTGACAGCTGGATCAATATTGATATCGAGAAGATCGACAGCCAGACAAACGATGAAAAACGTTGCTTTTATTGATACTTGATGATCCTTATTCAATTAAACATTATTTCCGTCATTATATTTAAGAAAAACAAACATAACTTCTTTTAAAATCACCAACGTCTATTTCACCCAGCTATTATTGGAAAGGAAGCTTTGTTATGATTCTTTTTTTTTCGCCGAATGTACATGGTGCCTTTTGCAAGTGGAGGGGAAGTTTTGTTATGATTCGTTTTTCGTCGGCAAATGTACATGGCGTCTTTTTCATGATGCTTTTTTTCGTCACGAGGTTCATGTAGTCTTTTATTTGACAGGTTGTATAAACAGGCTATATAAACAGGCACTGCTGATGCCAGAGATTTGTTTATGTTACTTTATTAATAATCATTATTAAACAGACTTTACTGGAGTAACTTTTGCACACTTATTGTGGAGAGGTAGCTTATTAGAAGTACTTTAAGAATTTGCATTAACCCAGAAAGTGTCAAAATGTACATGGTGCCATTCAAAATGGTGCCGTTGATTTGTCTGATCACGCCTTCCTTCGGACGGGAAGTAAATGTAGGCCCCGGTCTAACCTAGATGTTAGGTCGATAGCTCAGTCCAGGTGTAGGAGTCGTCTCCCTGGGTCCTGTCCCGGTGGAGTCGCTGGTTGACAGTTGGACTCACAATCCAAAGGTCGTCAGTTCGAATCCCGGGGTGGATGGAAGCTAAGGTGTAAAAAGACACCTAGTTTCAAGTAGGAATCTCGCAATCGAGAACGCCAAGGCAAAGACTTAACGGCCTAGCAACAACCAAGGTCGGGACCGAAGTTTTTACTTCCCTATTCGATGGACGGTTGGAGCAGATGGGAATCGAACCCACAATCATCCGCTTACAAAGTGGACAGCGTAACCATTCGGCTGAGCCTGCGACTCTGGTAACTATATGGCCTAAATAGTTTTTGAGAGCATAAATCGAGCAACAAACTTTCCATATGGCGAAGATAGGTGTTTGTTTAAAATAGGTATTGCAGATTGCAACGATTTTTATACAATCGAGCAAGTTGTAAAAAGCTCTTCACAAATGTGCACACCTCCCTGTAGGGATTATGGGTTGCAGGATTGAATATGTAATAAATTATTAAATGAGTATTTATTATAAGATTGATATAATTCATAAATAAGAGTTAAGAGTGCAACAAAAAGTGCGCACCTTCATGAATATTGCCTTGTTAGCTAATTGTGGATTGAGTGCGAGAGCGCGCTAGCGAGCTGCGAGAGAGAACAACGAGCGAGAAAACAACGAGATGCGCGCGGCCGGCGAAAAAGAGAATGAAGATTGTCAAATCAGTTTTGTGGTTAATTTCTGTGGAATAAGACGTGTTGTTTGTTAATTGCAAAATATCTGTGTTTTTATTATAAAAGAAAGTCCCCGATCACGACAATGGCACAGTCCGGTAAGTCGAACCTTTTGATTTTTTTGTTGTGTTGTGAAATCTAACAGTTTTGTTTACCTGCCAGGATGCAGGTCCAAAGTTTCGCTTTGTTGTTTTGCCTGTGTTTTGAAACAGGTAGATTTTTGCTTGAACTTGTTATTTGAAATTGATAAAAAGGCATAAAACTATCTGCGATAATTGACGGTCTTAAATATAATGAATGATTTGCTTGTTGTTGTGATATTGGGAACGAATGTTTTGTTTTGAAGTAGTAAATTTTGCTTTTCGTTGTGATAATTGAAAACCAATGTTTTATTCTAAGTTTATGGTGGAATTTGAAGGCAAATAATTTGCTCAAAATTTGATTGTTTTTTTTACAATCACATTTTTGCTTTAGATTTGATTGTTGTTGTTTTGATTGACGACCAATGTTTTGTTTTTAATTTGATGCAATGTTTAATCGTTGTTGTGGAAATTGAACTCCAATGATTTGTTACGAATTAGACTTCATTTTTTTTCTTATTTTTGTGATTGATAAAAATTCAATATTTTGTTTATAATTTGACAAAAGATTTGACAAGATTGTGGAAATTGAAAATCAATATTTCGTTTTGAATCTGATGGAGGATTAGTTTGCGATTGAAGGTAGATAATTTGTTTTTAATTTAGTTATTGTTTTGGTAATTGAAATCAAATTTGTTGTTTGAATTTTATTGTTATTATAATTGACGACCAATGTTTTGTTTTGAATTTGATGCAAAATTTGATTGCTATGGATTGTTGTTATTATTGATGATCATGATCATTATTTTTATTTTTATTTTGGATTGGATTCTGGTTACTTTGGTAATTGAAGACCAATGTTTATTTTGAATAAGATAAATATTTGCTTCTTGTAAGTTTTGTTTTAAATTTGTTTTTTTGTTGTGGCAATGACTTAATGCAAAGTCCAACAAAATCACAAATTACAAAATTTACAGGTTTAATTTTGATTGAAAGATTTGATTGTTGATGAGGGAATTAAAGACCAATGTTTTGTTATGATAAGATGACAAATTTGCTTATTTTTGCGATAAATGAAAACCAATATTTTGTTTCGAGTAAGATACGAGGTTTGATTGATATTGTGGTAATCGAAAACCAGTTATTATTTTGAATATGATGATAGATTTGCTTTTGTTGTGGCAATCGAAGGCCAAGATTTGTTTTCTGAATTTGAGTATTGTTATTATAGAACGGTATTTTTATTCGGTTTTACATTTCATGCAATATTTGATTGTTGTTTTATGATGGGCAATTTTGAGTTTTAAATTTGACGCAATATTTGATTGTTTGTATGGTAATTGATGACCAATGTTTTGTTTTGAAGTTGATGCAAAATTTGATTATTAATTTTATGGTTAATGAAAAATTTTTAGTTCTCATTTGAATGAAGATTTGATTGTTGTTATTATTGACAATAAATTTTTACTGTGAATTTGATGCAATATTAGATTGTTGCTTGATGCTGTGGAAATTGAAAACTATCGTTTTAAAATTCTAATGAAAATTTTATAGATTTATGCAGAAATTGACAAACAATGTTTTGCTTTGAAATTTTGAGCAACGTTTTTTTCCGTTATAATTGATTAGTCATAGTTAATTTTGAAGTCTTTTCTGTGTTGGAGGCTGACAGACCTCTGCGATGGTAGTCAGAAAAAAAGTCTCCCCTGTGTTGGAGCCTGACAGACCTCTGCGATGATAGTCAGAAAAAAAAGTCTCCTCTGTGTTGGAGCCTGACAGACCTCTGCGATGGTAGTCAGAAAAAAGTCTCCTCTGTGTTGGAGCCTGACAGACCTCTGCGATGGTAGTCAGAAAAAAGTCTCCTCTGTGTTGGAGCCTGACAGACCTCTGCGATGGTAGTCAGAAAAAAAGTCTTTTCTGTGTTGGAGGCTGACAGACCTCTGCGATGGTAGTCAGAAAAAAAGTCTCCCCTGTGTTGGAGCCTGACAGACCTCTGCGATGGTAGTCAGAAAAAAGTCTCCTCTGTGTTGGAGCCTGACAGACCTCTGCGATGGTAGTCAGAAAAAAGTCTCCTCTGTGTTGGAGCCTGACAGACCTCTGCGATGGTAGTCAGAAAAAAAGTCTTCTCTGTGTTAGAGCCTGACAGACCTCTGACATCATCAGATAAAAAAAAATTAATAATCTGTGCTGGAGTTCTTTGCGAAAGCATCAGATAACAATCTCCTCGATAAAGGAACCCGACAGACTTTTGTGATGATTTTTTTAAAAATAACTTTGCAGAAGGAGCCTTATGGATTTTATTGTTCATTGTTATATTGTTCAGCAAATATTTTCATTCAATTAAGGACCGTCTTTAACATCACAAAATAAATTGACCTAAGAAAATGAATAAATAAATTTAAATGTGAAAGTGAGCACTTTTTGGTATCCACAGATAAAGCAATATGTATTTTGGCGTTATTTCTGTGAACTGCCTGAAAAAAAGATGATTTCAAATAGGATTAAAACGCTTGTCACTATAACTAACACTGGAGTTGTCCTCTCTTGAAATATAAACCTCTAAATTGAAAGACGTTAATGATTAAGTATTCCATATTGATAGTTGTTATGGTTAATTGTTACATTAATCGATTTACTCAGCTGTGATACAAAAGTTGCTTGAAACCCAACATTATTTCACAGGAAGGTAAAAATTTAAGTAATCGTTAACATGAACAATACATTATTAGTTAAAAAAAGGAAAAATAATTCACTTAATAATTAATTTGATGCAATTTTTAATAATAAATAAAGGAATGATTAATCATCAGAAATGCTTAAAATATAATTTAAAGTGTGAGAGCGTTGCGTCACATGAGAAAATAATACAAATATTTAAATATTAATTTTGAATTGAGAAGTATGAGTGACAATTTGAGCAACGAAAAAAAAAACATTATTTAAAAAAAAAATAGGAAATATTTATATTTATTTTTATTTTTCAATGCAATATCTGTTATTTGTATCAAAATAGTTCAAAATCATTCATTAATTTCGATAGAAATTATATTTTAACACTGTATCATTTTATTGAGTTAAAAAAACAAAACTTTCAGAATTTTAGTAAAGTAAATATATCAAAATTCAATAAGGAGAAACATTATTTTGAAATAAATTAAGGAAACTTTGGGGTTCTTCAATCGATTGTACTTAATTATGAAACCAAATTTTATCAAATTACATAACAGGAGTTTATCAGCAAAGAAAAAGTTAAAATTTTAAATAAGAAAAGAAATTATTGACAGGGATCGTAAAGATCGTGATTAAAAAAAAAAAATAATTAAGTTTCTGTGAACAATCTACTCAAGTAATATATCAAAGTAGCTTTGAACACATTTTACATTACGAGAAAAATAAAACATTAAAAAATCTTTCAGCTGATTTTAGATAAGCAAGATACGTTTTGAAAGAATTTATGGTTAGGATATTGTCTCCTCCGTGTTGGAGCCTGACAGACCTCTGCGGTGGTAGTTTGAAAAATGTTTCGCCTGAGCTGGAACCCTTTGAGAAAGTAGTCAGATTGGAATCTATACATCTATGCATTACAAGAATAATTGATTAAAATATGTTTTTGTTGTTATCTGATAAGCACAGTACATTTTGAAGGTATATATAAATAAAATGACCCTAAACATTGTTTTGATCATGATTAAATGTAACATTGAATAATCTAATCTACGGTAATATCAAAAGTGCTTGAATCCATACCTTTAGCTACAATAAATACAATTTGAAGAGAAAATTAATTTGACATATAATAGAAATCGAATATAGCGGAACGGCATTTATTTCAGTTTATATATTTTATTTTTATTGCAACAATTTACCACATGATTTTGTTTTATTCATTAGAATAATATTTTTTGAACTATGTTTTGTTTCAAGATAAACAAAAATATTATTTAGTAGACACAACAGAGAAAAAAAAACTATTCGGTAAAAACTATCGTTTGTCTGGTTAAAAGATCGCGTAAGTGAATATTTATAGAAAGTTCAAAATTTTTAATATAAAAGTTGAAAAATTTTGATACTACCATGCATTTACAGAACAAAATCGTTAAATCGGTAATTTTTTTTTTTAAGAAAGCTTTTGTGGCAAGAATAAACATCATTTGATTTTATTTTTTTATAAAAAAAATGTATTTTGTGCAGAAAAGCACATTTTGAGCATTAATTGGGTCCTAAAATGAAGCTTAGATTGCTGATATTATTGTTTACAGCGATAAAGCTTATTTTTCTGAGTACAATGACCCTTTGTACGACCACAAAGAGTTTAAAATGGATTTTTAAATCAATTTTGAAAAATTAACCCCGCGGTCCTTCTTGACAGAAAAGCTCCTACTTGACAGTTCGTTCCAAGGGGACCATAGTTAATCCATCAAAAAATGTTGTCTTGTAAAAAAAAAAATTTGCATTAAAATGAAAAAAGTGATCAGAAATGGTTTTTAATCGTGTTTTTTACCGTTGTACATAAAAATTTACATAGGACTTTAGTACCCAATTGAATTATTTATATTATTTTTGCAATTTGCCTCATTTATTGAGATTGCTTTTCACGAAATCATCTTAAACTGAAATATGGACTATTTTTTATTTTATAAAAGTGTACCGGTACTGATGAAAACAAATTCTTCGAAAATATTACTGATTTTGCATTTTAGTAATTTTTGCCATGATTTATTAACAGTTTCAAAATTAGTTAAAATGCGGTAATTTTTGATACAATGTTAAGCGGTGTATGCACATCGGAAGGAACCGGTCAAGAAAAAATTCAAATGGGCAGCAGTGGAAGCGAAAGCAAGCCAGATAGGGTGAAGAAAAGCCCTAAGAAAACGCTCGCTCTCCTTTGTTCTGCTGTTCGTGAAGCTGTTTCTTGACCCCTTTCCTTCCGATCTCCATACTAGCCTTTATTTAAAAAAAAAATGTTGTTTGTTTTAGCTGTACAGCTTGGTTGGGAATAAATTACAGAAAAGTACAGATAAAAATATTGAAAATGAGGAAGGAATAAGCCTGCTTGTAGATCCATTTTGGGTGTTTTTGGGTATTAATTCTAAACATATACTCACATCCGTGGAACTCTGAACAAATTTCTGCTCAATAAGTGTGACGAGAAATCAGTTCATGAGTGTTCTACGATAAATTTGTCCTGGATGATTTCTCAGCACACTACGATCTCATAAAAGAAAATGTATACCAGTTAGACTGACATTCGTGGCAACGAATCAAAACAAACAAGCTCATCACGATTTGCACCTTTTTATCAACTAAAAATTGAGTGAAAATGTGTTTCCGTTAAAATGGCCATCACACGCAATGTTAAGCGTTTTGCGTTTTGCGTCTTCCATAAACAACCAGCTTAACAAGAGTACAGATCGAAAGTTGAAAAAAACTTGGCCTGGTGACATCAACTAAGACAACAGAAGTGATCACTTGGAGGCACATTTAAAATTGCTTCATTGAACCATTTGTTTTCAAATAACTACCGTACCTTTCAATCAGTGTTACCACATGCTCGTCTGTATCAGAGGGTCCAAAAATCTGTCTTATCTGCACCAAGCATGGCGAATATCTGTACCATTATCTGTACGGTATATTTTTTGTAAATAACATTTTTTATTATGCATTTTGAACAATCTTATGACAACATTATGCAGCTCGGAAGGAACGCAAAACTGCATATAAAAACACACAAGAAACGGCCAAGGAAAGACGTTTCTTCGCGTGACGTTCCTTCGCGCGATGTTTGTTTGCAAAAGTTCTAGTGAAAAACTTAAATATTCAGAATTTGTTTATTTTATTGCAACTGAAAGTCATAAATGTATCAATAATTTTGTAATCGATATTATAATATTGAAAATTCCGAATTGCCTTTTGATGCCGAATCTCAAAAGCAGAATCTTGAAATTAAAAGGAAGGATTTTGTATTTTGCTTGAAAAGAAGTTAACCAACACAGCAAAAATCCGATGGTAAAATCGCATGCAAAAGCATGCACATCACCTTCGTCAAAATAAACACTTAATATTACACACTGCATGTACAATTTTTCTACTCACAAAAAAGTTGCAGCCAACGGGATTCAAACCCAGCACCAACAGTAAGGGCTGGCGCCTTAGCCCGCTCGGCCATCAGACCGATGAAGAATTGAAAGGATAAACGCATATATGAGCTTGACATTTCGGTCAAGTAGGTTTTCCATACTGATGGGCTACATATTTCAGGGTGTAATATTACATAGAATTTCATAAAATAATTCAACATTTATTTTACACCCAGGCCTTTTACACGCAGCTAGATTACTACTTTATTTGCTGTGAATCTAATCTAATCTAATCTAACACAAACGCAGCCAGTCCGATGAAAGCATGCTGGAAAGTCTTGCGATTAGATTACGCCCCAAGCACTCATTATTAATAATTGCAGTACATCCGAGAACACCCGAAAATGAATTGCAAAAATTAAAGCGGCCAGCCCTACTGCGTTGTGTTTACCGCAGAGAAGATTCTGTGAACGGATCACATTTCACAGAATCTACAGGGGAGGAAGGATGCGTGGACATACCGTACCAAACGCTCCGAATCAGTTGTGGTTGGGTGTGTAAGTGTAAATTTGGCAAATAATGGGGTTCGTGGAAATGGAGAAATGGGGATTGGGAAAATGGAAGATGGAGAAGGGGTAGGAAAGATATTTCATTTAATCAATAGAATATAATTTATATTGGTATGGCATGGAAAAAACATTGCAAAAATTATGGAAAGATCTCACCAAAACCTGGATATCTTCAATAAGCAGCTTCAATCTTCATTTTCCTGCAACCGGAATTGGACATAGCCTGACGTCACCTTCTCTGGGTTCTTGATAGTTTTCAGTCGACGAACCGAATCAAATAGAATCTGCTTCCATTTAGGGGCTGTATAAGTGAAGGAACAGGCTCCGCAGGTTGCAAATAGCTTCTGGCTTTGCCGGAAAGGCTGGAACCATCAGGAAATCTTCACCGTTCCGCCATACTAAAAGGTTCACGGAGAGCTTCACTTTTGCCTTCAGCCACAGAAAGATTCTCTTACAGAATAAAGTCAACCGAAGAACAAATCCGAAACCGTCGTGGAATTTTCTAAAAATTGGCCAAAATATGCCAACGAGAAATAACTTGAAAAAAACCCCGAAGAAAACATCAAATTTACGGCAGCGAAAAAAATTACGTCCAAACACGCCCATGGCTACTGCGATCCTCTCTTTGCTTCAAAAGAAGTTAACCAAAGAGAAAATCTATAAACACAAATACAAATATTAAAACTAAAAAAATCTAAGATTTAAAAAATAAAAGAAATATATATACAAAACAAAATTTAAAAATAAAAAATTCAAAGCTTTAAAATTCTAATAATTAAAAATTAATAAAATTAAAATAATATAATTTAATAAATCATATATTCAAAATCCTTCAAATTCAAAATAATAATCCAAAAAATTTCAAATTCTAAATAAAAATCTAGAATTTCAAATCATACCCAGATTTAAAATTTAAAAAATATCAAAGAATTTAAGAATTTAAGAATTTAAGAATTTAAGAATTTAAGAATTTAAGAATTTAAGAATTTAAGAATTTAAGAATTTAAGAATTTAAGAATTTAAGAATTTAAGAATTTAAGAATTTAAGAATTTAAGAATTTAAGAATTTAAGAATTTAAGAATTTAAGAATTTAAGAATTTAAGAATTTAAGAATTTAAGAATTTAAGAATTTAAGAATTTAAGAATTTAAGAATTTAAGAATTTAAGAATTTAAGAATTTAAGAATTTAAGAATTTAAGAATTTAAGAATTTAAGAATTTAAGAATTTAAGAATTTAAGAATTTAAGAATTTAAGAATTTAAGAATTTAAGAATTTAAGAATTTAAGAATTTAAGAATTTAAGAATTTAAGAATTTAAGAATTTAGGAATTTAGGAATTCAGGAATTTAAGAATTCAGGAATTCAAGAATTAAATAATTTAAGTTAGACTGTAATCCATATTCATACAGACTGCAGTCCTGATTGACCCAGTTGACGGTACAAAACATGATTTATCGAAAACTTTCAATAAAATATACTTTGATCAGATTCCACTTATTAAAAAGTTTAATGTGACATAATGGCGTTACCTTTCAAGAAAAAAAAATAATATTTTGAAAAACGAGGAATAATTTTTTTAATATTCAGGCAACTACAAGGTGGTTGTAAATATTTTTATATTTAGGGCATGTAATGTATGGAATGCTAAAAAGATATTTTTATTATCAAACTTTTTTGCAAAAATGCTTTAAATGCAATAAGCAAGATTATGAACATAAAAATCATGTTGTTTTCATATAATTTAAAAATATACTCAAATTAATAAAAAAAATACAATAAACTTTATGACTCATTATTTTCTGTATGATTCAGTACAACTTTTATTAAATTTTTGAAGTAGGGGAACAGCATCTAATTCCAGCGTGCCTCTAATGTTGGCAGGTCAGAACTTTGACATTCAATTAAAGCTAATTAAAAGCGTTTTCAACTGAAATCGAGTGATAGATAGCTCAATAAGAAGTGAGCAAGCAAGTTTCTATCAAAAGTTTTGCAAAATTAGTTGTTTAAATAGTGAAAATCAGTAAATTGGATGGAGTTAGGAGCGAGTGCTTAACCTGCCAAACATACGAGAATTTCCCTATTTAAGATTTTATTTTACCTGTGTTCTCCTTAATTTCAAAATCATTTTGGGGAAATGCTGGAAATTATGTTATAACTTTATTAGAACGAAATGCTATAAATTATTTTTATTAGGTCCTTGTCGGTACTGAAACCTGGTTAGCAATGAGTCTGCTATTGTAAATGCAGTTTTCTTAAACCTAAGAAAAACCTAAAACTACAGAGGATCTTGTGTGTAAATGTTAGTGGGAGGGAGCCAATTACCCGCGGCGTACTGGGGGTTAGTATTAAGAGAGACTCCTAGTTCAAAATATTCTAGCATAAATGGATCTAAGATCGTTCAAAAATATAAGCTTGATCCTAGGCTTGATCCATTTCTAAATGTTTCAAAAGTTAAACTAGATTTAATCAATGAAAAGTTCTTAAATGTTGAGATAATTGCAATAACTTAACTATTCAATAATATCATTTTGAGTAAGAATCTGTTTTATCTGAAAATCTGTACAAATCAGTACGGTGACCCAAATATCTGTCATCTGTACGTACAGATTCTGTACTCAGATCTTTGCTGAAAATCTGTACCATGACAGATAAATCTGTACATGTGGCAACGCTGCTTTCAATCGTAATGTTTATTTCAGTTCAACTTATGTCTTCTTTGTACAAGATTCATAAAAATAATGCCCGTAACAAATCCAACTATCCTTAACTACCGGAAAATAATCCATTCAGATGGCACTTCTCTGGTTCTCGATCAAGTGATGTTCACACTAAACATTTTTCATCAGATTTGTTTTATGGAAATCCGTTTCTTTTAGGACGCAATGGAATATGAACGAAAATGGTTCCTGAAGATGGACGGAAACTTGTAAACATTGGAAAATTGTTTTTGCATGGCCAGCTACGATGTTGTTTTCTTTTATGTGTATAACAGTTTATGCCAGTTTCTATCAGTCAAGGGGTTCTAAAGTTGTGTTTCGAGTTATTTGCTCAGGCTGGAGAAAAAATCGTGCTGTTGATCAACCCCTCGGTTAAATCTATTATAAAATCTGTTATAAAAGTTGGAGCTCTCCACCGCTAGAGGCAGCACTGTATAAATCCCTCTTTTTGAATCTCAAGTTCTACCGATGTGATATACTTTTCGTCACGTCTGCATTTAATATTAAAATCAGTTTATGTTTACCTTCAAGTCCCGTCTGGTGAATCAATCGGACGTGGCACTGGGCTTGGGCTCATAATCCATAGATTGGTTTGAACTCCGTGGCGGGCACACATAAATTCAAAGTGTAAATTTGAGTCAACACAATATCTGTGTGTGCCTGACATAGTTTTTGCTTCAGATTTTTTTTTTAATAAGTTAAATAAATTACCACATTGTATATATTTTTAGAAATGTTTATTCTTTGTTTTTGTATGATACACATAAATTTAAAACTTTAAAAACGCCAGGATTATGCTTCATTTGTTATTTAAGTCAGCAACATGTTAGATTTTTTGAATTTAGAACACATTGTTTTATATTTCATTTTCACAAAATGATAATAATTAAAAATAATGTGATTCCATTTTATTCGAAATGTAAAAAAAAATAAAAATTGCTTTTGAATTTGAATTATTACTTTTTTAAAATCGTGTTGTGTTGTTTCAGCAATGTTTGTAAAATTTGCTTTTAATTTTAAATTACATAAAATTTAAAGAAAATCAGGTAAACAATCACTAATCTCGTATTGCTTAAAAAATTGATAAACCTGCGTTTATTTGAGAAATATTTGTGGTTTTTGTTTTTCTCCTCGTTTTTTTCTATTTCTAATATTTTCAGGTGTTTTAAATTTTCAACCTCATCAGCGCATTCCATTTTCTACAACTCCTGCGATCGGATGTCAGTCTCTTGGACAACATAGATGAAACATTTCGAAGACTGCGCTTTAGTATTTAGATCAGCATGAAAACAAAGTCGAGGAACCCGACGAAAATCTTTTAGGAAATTGAAAAAAAAAATAGATTGATTTAGCATACATGCAATTTTTCTGTTAGGAATTATGATTGATATTCGTCATCTTGAGAGTAGAAAAGAGGGAGAATGTAGGGATTATGGGTTGCAGGATTGAATATGTAATAAATTATTAAATGAGTATTTATTATAAGATTGATATAATTCATAAATAAGAGTTAAGAGTGCAACAAAAAGTGCGCACCTTAATTTTTTTTTTGAATTAAATATACTTTATTGAATCTTTCTTATAATAATTACATTTGGTTTACATAATAAGTGGTCAGCTGTGGCTCTTCAGCTTTAGTTTGCTTTTCGTGATTTAAACACTGTTCTTTTTCTTAACTTTAAAAGTATATGATTTATCATTTTTGTAACACTAGGTACAATGAGGAAAAAAAAAATGTTAAGAAAACATAACCTAACCTAAAACTAACTTAATCTTACCATAAACTAAACCAATCCTTGAATCAAGGGGTATTCAGATATGGCACATTTTTCCCTGAATTTCAAACATTTTTCTTGAATCTTCTGATCCAACATTTTTACTTCTGCTAATTCATGAACCTCACTTGAGGGCTTTTGTTAATTTGATTTGGTTAACCGCGGTGGATTTTCTTGAAATAATTCGAACTGTCAAAAATCCACCAAAGCATCCACCACATTGATCGCACAAAAATCTGTGGTAGAAAAGTATCCACCGGTAGATGCTTTGGTGGATTTTTGACAGTTCGAATTATTTCAAGAAAATCCAACATTTAACTTCTCTAATTCATGAACCTCACTTGATCTTGTCCAGCCAGGAACATTCAAAACCATTTTGAGTACCTTGTTTTGGACACGCTGGAGCTTCAATTTATGAGTTCTAGCGCAACACTCCCAAACAGGTACTGCATACTCAATAACGGGGTAAATTATTTGTTTGTAAACTGCTAACTTATTTTTCAAAGAAAGCTTTGATTTTCTGTTAATTAAAGGATACAAACACCTGATGAGAATGCTGCACTTGTTCAATATTTTATCTACATGCTGCCGAAACAATAGTTTCGAGTCAAGTATGAGACCTAAATAGACAACTTCCTTTGACCAGGGTATCGAAACATCATTCATTTTATCAAAACATCATCCTTTGGGGCAAATCTGGCCGATTTGGAAAGTGGAAAAATGATGGTTTGAGTTTTGGCTGCATTTATGCGAATTTTCCAGTCGCCAAAGTATTCGGAAAGAACGTCAAGACCCTTCTGAAGACGGCCAACTAAATATCTGGTTATTTTACCCTTATAAATAACGGCAGTGTCATCAGCAAAAAGTGACAACACACCATTACCAGGAAGAGTAGGCAAATCAGATGTAAAAATATTGTACAGAAGTGGGCCAAGAATACTTCCTTGGGGAACCCCAGCATCAATGTTGAATAATCCAGAAGCAATCCCATTCAGAAAAACCCTGAACGATCTCTCCGAAAGATAGTGCTGGATAATTTTGATAAGATACATTGGAAAACCGTATAAATACAGTTTATGTATCAAACCATCATGCCAAACATTGTCAAAAGCCTTCTCAACATCCAACAAAGCCATAGCAGTTGATTTAGACTCAAGCTTGTTCTGCTTGATGATTTTAGTTACTCTCGTAAGCTGATGAGCAGTATTATGCCCTTTCGGAAGCCAAACTGCTCATTCAAAATTATATTATTATCGTTGGTAAAATCCAAAAGCCTTGAATAGATGACCTTCTCAAAGAGTTTGGACAGACTACTCAAAAGACTAATGGGACGATAACTTGTTGGCGATGTTGGATCTTTTGAGGCTTCAAAATTGGTATGACTTTGCCCAGTTTCCAATTGGTGGGGAAGTAACCAAGTTGCAAACATTTATTGAAAATATTGGCTAGATGTTGAAAGAACTGATCACTCTGTTTTTTCAACACTAGATTAAAATGTTATCAAAGCCTGGAGCTTTCATATTTTTCATTTGTTTAACTGCAACTTTGACTTCCTCACCAGAAACATGGGAATCTGCAGGAAATTCAAAGGTAGAGTCATTGATTGTTGAAATACTATTGGCAACTGATGTTTCTTTACGGCTGGTCATGGAAGCGCCAAGATTATGTGAACTAACAAAATGAAGCCCAAGTGCATTTGCCTTTTCCTCGGATGTAATCAAACGAGAATCCTCAACAATAAGAGGAGGAATAGGCTTTGGTTTGTTTTTAAGAACTTTTGAAAGTTTCCAAAATGGTTTTGAATAATTCCCAAGCTGGCTTACATGTTTTGAAAATTCTTGATTTCTGATATTGTCAAGTCGGTCTTGTATGATTTTGTTCAAATTGTTAACTGAAATCTTTTGTCATAGTCCCCAGTCCGTTGATATTGTCTCCTATAAACATTCCTAAGTCTAATCAAGTGTTTAGTATCTACGTCAATATCAGTTACCTTAAAATTAACAGGAACCTCCCGAACGTTGGCAGCCTCTGCTTGGTTGATAGCCTGCTGGATCACCTCCAGCGAACGATCAATATCGGCAGAAGTTTCCGGGTGTTGATCATAGTCGATGTTGCTGTCGACCACTTGCTGAAACTGCTGCCAGTCAACGTTGTGGTAATCTTTCCGGGTTGGTTGCCGCTGCGGAGTAACGGAAGCTCCAACCTCCACAACCACCGGATAGTGATCAGAACTCAACTCTTCAAACACCTCAGGATGAGCCACGTTCTCAGCCATATTGGTAATGAAGAAGTCGATGATTGAGTGATTCCCAGACCGAGCCACCCTCGTTGGACGATCCGGACTCACAACGTTGTAGTATCCGTTTTGCAGATCGTTGTGCAGAATCACTCCGTTCCGATTCCTCCTGCTGTTGCCCCAAACTTCATGCTTCGCGTTGAGGTCACCAGCGATGATGTACTTTGCGCTCCGCCGTGTCAGCTTCTGGATATCGCTCTTCAGTTTTGCTGCTGAACCATCTCTGGAATTCACCTGACGTGGGCAGTATGCAGCAATGAAGAGTACTGGGCCAACCGAAGTGGGAATTTCCACCCCAACGGCCTCGATGATGTCCAGCTTAAAGTGTGGCAGCCGGCGTGGCTTGAGATCACGATGAACAGCGACAAGCACACCTCCTCCTCCAGAGGTGGTCCTATCGAGCTGCGTCGCGATCTTGTAGTTTTGCAGATAAACTTTTTCACCGGGCTTCAGATGAGTTTCCGTGATGGCAGCTACGTCGATCTCCTTCTCGCGAAGAAAATCCACCAGCTCTAAATTCTTCCTCCTAATGGAGCAAGCGTTCCAATTCAGCAGCTTGAGGGACCTACGATCCATACTGGATGACGAACGAGGTCAGCACTTCAATCTGCTGGGTCTTGGTTTTGCATCCACGCAGTGCAGCGGACATCTGTTTGAAAATATTGAGGAGTTCGGTTGAGGTGTAAAGATCATTACCATTTTCCTCAACTGCTGGTTCTTGGGTTGGTCTTGGCTCCTGGCTGAAGCCCGGTGGTGGCGGTCTCGGCTCCTGGCTGGAACCCGGCCGTGGATGATTCATCTCAGCTCTCTTCCTGGGATCCAACGGCAACGGTGCCAAGTTCGGGACCTGGCGTCGCGGTTGAAGAGGTGGGAAATTTTGCTCCACCAGGGCTGGAGGAGTTCTACGACGCTGAGGCTGATTCTTCGTCGATGCTTGCTGCCGAATTTTCACGAACTCAGCTCTCTTGGGGCACTTTCGGTCGGTTGACGAATGCTCACCGTTGCAGTTGAGGCACTTCACCAGCGAATCTTGGATGCACTGGGATGTGATGTGCGCATCGGTACCACATTTGGCGCAACGACGCTTCAGGTGGCAGTTCTTACCTCCGTGCCCGAAGCCCAGGCAGTTGAAGCATTGTGTGACGTCACGATGCACTGGTCGGTATCGCTCCCACGACACGATAATGTTGAAAACCGCTCGAATTGCCTTCAGCTCAGGAAGCGTCGTCGATCCCTTAGCCAAATGCAGCAGGTAGAGCTGGTCACGGTACTTGATGTCTTTGTTGCGTCGGCTCATTTTGTGCACGGCCAACACATCCAGTTTCAAAACTTTTAGCTCGGCAGCTAATTCCTCCACTGGCATGTCGTACAGACCTCTGACGACGATTTTGTACGGCTTATCCATGACGACATCATGGGTAAAGTACTCCGCCTCGTTTTCGGTCAAGTAATCCTTGACCAGTTGATAGTGCTGCCTGGATTGCACCAGCACCTTAAATCCGTCCTGACACAGACGAATGTTGCCTTGGAATTTCCCAGACTTGATGAGTTCAATCAGCCCCGCTCGAAAGTCGATCGTTGCTGCTGATTGCCTCACATAAAAAGGAGGCAGTTTCTCCTTTCGCTGTTTCACTTCATTCTCCTTTGCTTCCGCTACCTGGTCCTCGTCAGGCAGTCCAGCGAACTTGTTGTTCTTCAAAAGCTGCTCCTCGTGCGATGAAGAGTTCTCCTCCTCCTCATCCATCGGTACAGTACCGTCGCTCTTTTTCGTCTTTTTGCTGTTCGATGTCACTTCCAAAAGCACCTTCCTTTTGGAAATTCCCACTTTTTTGCCTGCTTGAGCCGCAGGTAGGGCAATATTGCCGGCGTTTTGCGCCGGGGCGCGACGAGTCATGTTGATTCAGACAACCTTCACCAACGAATGCTCGGATAACAATGCGCACCTTCATGAATATTGCCTTGTTAGCTAATTGTGGATTGAGTGCGAGAGCGCGCTAGCGAGCTGCGAGAGAGAACAACGAGCGAGAAAACAACGAGATGCGCGCGGCCGGCGAAAAAGAGAATGAAGATTGTCAAATCAGTTTTGTGGTTAATTTCTGTGGAATAAGACGTGTTGTTTGTTAATTGCAAAATATCTGTGTTTTTATTATAAAAGAAAGTCCCCGATCACGACACTCCCCAGTCAAATCAATCCGAATTCTGAAACGGAATCTATTTAGAATCGTACACAAATTCCGTTTCAAACGCAACAACCGGTTCGAACACGGAACCGGTTGTTGCGTTTGAAACGGAATTTGTATACGATTCTAAATAGATTCCGTTTCAGAATTCGGATTGAGTTAACTGGGTCAAAGCTTTGCTTCAAATCGATGATAGCTTTTATCCAAGACACTCACCACAGTAGGCAAGCGGGGTGGAGAGGGGGTGTGCATTCTGACCCAGTTAACTCAATCCGAATTCTGAAACGGAATCTAATTAGAATCAAATACAAATTCCGTTTCAAACGCAACAACCGGTTCCATGTTCAAACCGGTTGTTGCGTTTGAAACGGAATTTGTATACGATTCTAATTAGATTCCGTTTCAGAATTCGGATTGATTTAAATGGGGATGTGTGCATATTTGAGGTATGAATATTGTACGTTTCTCTCAAAACTCTGTTCTCTGACTGTGCCGTGGCCATTGTTGCCAGCCGTTTTCTGCACTTTTGATGCAATAAAAAACATACCTGGCAACAATGCCAGGCGATTCGAAGAGGAAGATCAACAAAAACAAAACGCGCAGTACACGCAAAACGGACATTAGGTATAAATTCCTAATTTTTAGGTATAATCGAACCTGACTGCAATAAGGTATTTTATTACTAATCGGCTATTAGTAATAAAATTACTAATAGCGTTTTAGTACGAGAATTCCTATATTTTAGGTATAATTGTAGAACCAAAATACCTTAATTTTAGGTATTTTCTGGAAAAGTGAGGGAACCAAAATTACTAATATTTAGGTATAATCCAAGATGGCGGACCATGATTATTCCTAATTTTTAGGAATAAATACCTAAAATTGAGTTTTTTTTCAGAAAAAGTGAGGGATCCAAAATTATTGATATTTAGGTATAATCCAAGATGGTGGACCATGATTATTCCTAATTTTTAGGAATAAATACCTAAATTTGAGTTTTTTTCAGAAAAAGTGAGGGATCCAAAATTACTAATATTTAGGTATAATCCAAGATGGCGGACCATGATTATTCCTAATTTTTAGGAATAAATACCTAAATTTGAGGTTTTTTCAGAAAAAGTGAGGGATCCAAAATTACTAATATTTAGGTATAATCCAAGATGGCGGACCATGATTATTCCTAATTTTTAGGAATAAATACCTAAAATTGAGTTTTTTTCAGAAAAAGTGAGGGATCCAAAATTATTGATATTCAGGTATAATCCAAGATGGCGGACCATGATTATTCCTAATTTTTAGGAATAAATACCTAAATTTGAGGTTTTTTCAGAAAAAGTGAGGGATCCAAAATTACTAATATTTAGGTATAATTCAAGATGGCGGACCATGATTATTCCTAATTTTTAGGAATAAATACCTAAAATTGAGGTTTTTTCAGAAAATGTGAGGGATCCAAAATTATTGATATTCAGGTATAATCCAAGATGGCGGACCATGATTATTCCTAACTTTTAGGTATAAAAACCTAAATTTGAGGTATTTTCTGGAAAAGTGAGGGATCCAAAATTACTGATAATCAGGTATAATCAAAGATGGCGGACCATGATAATTCCTTATTTCTAGGCATAAATACCTAAATTTGAGGTATTTTCTAGAAAAATGAGGGATCGAAAATTACTTATACTTAAGAATAATCAAAGATCAAATTATGTATTATCCAAGAGATATGCAGGCAGAAGAAAACAAAGGTTTATATGATATTTTTATTTTTATTTACATCAAACACAACTATTTCATAGATGTTCTCACCTTAAAATAAATATTAAAATTAAAATTATATATATATTTATTTTAATGTACCTATATTTTTAATATTAAATTTATCTATTTTGTTCTATTTTTTAATAATTAAATATTTTAGTATTTAAATATTTAAATATTTAAATATTTTAATATTTTAATATTAAAATATTTAAATATTTTCATATTTTAATATTTTCATATTTTAATATTTTAATTTTTTAATTTTTTAATATTTTTATATTTTAGTATTTTAATATGTTAATATTTTAATATTTTAATATGTTAATATGTTAATATGTTAATATTTTAATATTTTAATATTTTAATATTTTAATATTTTAATATTTTAATATTTTAATATTTTAATATTTTAATATTTTAATATTTTAATATTTTAATATTTTAATATTTTAATATTTTAATATTTTAATATTTTAATATTTTAATATTTTAATATTTCAATATTTTGATATTTTAATATTTTAATATTTTAATATTTTAATATTTTAATATTTTAATATTTTAATATTTTAATATTTTAATATTTTAATATTTTAATATTTTAATATTTTAATATTTTAATATTTTAATATTTTAATATTTTAATATTTTAATATTTTAATATTTTAATATTTTAATATTTTAATATTTTAATATTTTAATATTTTAATATTTTAATATTTTAATATTTTAATATTTTAATATTTTAATATTTTAATATCATCGGGACTGGCAACACCAGCCAGCAACAGTCAAGTGTTCGGAGCTCTTCAAACTTTTCGATTTTTTCGCCGTAATTTACCGTGATTACCCGCGAGTTTGCTGCTCCAGCATGCCAAGGGCCGGCCGTGGCCGTGGCAGTTCGAGTGCGGCCTCGAAAAACCCGCGAAGCTCATCTACCGGCAGAGTGCAGAAAGGTAAACACACCAACGCCGCATCGACCGCCATCGCGCACGGGAGCGTGCCCAGTGACGTCACCGATCCATCGTTTTTACACGTGTCATACCGTCCACGTGAGTCCCTGTACGGACGAGACAATCGACTCGGGCATCCGGAAGCACTTCCGGCCAGCAGCAGCAGCAGCAGCCGTCCACAAGCACCACGACAACAACCACTTCCAACGTTCCCACCAGCAACGAATTTGAGATGCTGAGTGGAGAAGAAAACAACACCGCCAGTGACAGCAGCAGTGCTAGCGACGACGATGACGATGATGAACTTGCGCGCAAGCAAGAAAAGAAGAAAAATGTAACTCTCCGAAGGAACGACGTCCACCTCAATTTTTATTTTGGATACGCTAGCAGACGATGTTGACGAGTTGCTTGAGGGCCTCCAATATTGTCTGAAAATAGGTAAAACGTCAGTGCAAGTTATTACACATAACAAACTGAATTTCGACATGGTGGTGAAGAAGTTGAAGTTGCGAAACTTCAAGTTTTTACATTTGACCCTGCAGAGAAGGTCCCAGTGAAGATCGTCCTTCAGGGATATCCGGACCGCCCGATCTCCGACCTGGAAGAACACCTATCGGGCATCAAGGTTAAGCCTCGAGAGATTAAGGTGCTCTCAAAGACGATAACGGTGACAGGTACGTACACATTGTACCTCCTGTACTTCGATCGTGGGTCCGTCAAAATCCAGGACCTTCGGCGGATCAAAGCACTGGACGGATTCTTTGTGACGTGGCGATTCTACATGAAGAATCCCGCCGACGCAGCCCAATGCCACCGCTGTCAAAAGTTCGGACACGGTTCAAGAAACTGCAATCTTCCGCCCCGGTGCGTAAAGTGCGGTGAGACCCACTTCACCGAAAGGTGCAATCTTCCGCGGAAAGACCAGCTGGGGGAAAACTCTCAGCAGCACAAAGCGCGCGTCAAGTGCGCGAACTGTGGTGGAAACCACACGGCGAATTTCCGTGGCTGTGCCGCGCGGAAAAAGTACCTCGAGGAGCAGGACAAGAAGAAGAAAGCGCCAGCGTCCCGCCAACCTCCGAAGACTTTGAGCTCGAACGCTGCAGCAGCTGGCGGCGGAGCGGTTCCATCGACCAAACCAGCGTTCCCTCCCGGTTGGGGAGGTTCATACGCTAGAGTAGCCGCTTCTGGCGTCGGTACTCCCCCGGGACAAGCTGATGTTACTGGTGATGATCTCTTCACGCTTCCTGAGTTTTTCGCCCTTGCTGGAGAGATGCTCACGCGCTTTCGTGCCTGCCGAAACAAGGCAGAACAATTCCAAGCTCTCAGTGAGCTGATGATGAAGTACATCTACAACGGATAAGCTGCCTTGTGCAACGAAGTTTTTCGACGTCAACAGACAATACAAACTGTGATTTAGTTTTAAGCTTTTCCTATTTCTATCCTTTTCCTTAGCAAATCTCGAAGGTTTTTTTTTTATTTTTCCTTCTCTTGCCAAATCCATTGTTAGAATATCCAATTACATCTAAATGAATTATAGTGTAAACCATAGTTGAAAGGAACTCCAAAACTCTATTAGGTTATAAGAAACACTAAATTGTAAATTGATTATTTACTAATAAACACTAATTGAATTGAATTGAATATTTTAATATTTTAATATTTTAATATTTAAATATTAAAATATTTAAATATTTTTATATTTTAATATTTTAATATTTTAATATTTTAATATTTTAATATTTTAATATTTTAATATTTTAATATTTTAATATTTTAATATTTTAATATTTTAATATTTTAATATTTTAATATTTTAATATTTTAATATTTTAATATTTTAATATTTTAATATTTTAATATTTTAATATTTTAATATTTTAATATTTTAATATTTTAATATTTTAATATTTTAATATTTTAATATTTTAATATTTTAATATTTTAATATTTTAATATTTTAATATTTTAATATTTTAATATTTTAATATTTTAATATTTTAATATTTTAATATTTTAATATTTTAATATTTTAATATTTTAATATTTTAATATTTTAATATTTTAATATTTTAATATTTTAATATTTTAATATTTTAATATTTTAATATTTTAATATTTTAATATTTTAATATTTTAATATTTTAATATTTTAATATTTTAATATTTTAATATTTTAATATTTTAATATTTTAATATTTTAATATTTTAATATATTAATATTTTAATATTTTAATATTTTAATATTTTAATATTTTAATATTTTAATATTTTAATATTTTAATATTTTAATATTTTAATATTTTAATATTTTAATATTTTAATATTTTAATATTTTAATATTTTAATATTTTAATATTTAAATATTTAAATATTTAAATATTTAAATATTTTAATATTTTAATATTTTAATATTTTAATATTTTAATATTTTAATATTTTAATATTTTAATATTTTAATATTTTAATATTTTAATATTTTAATATTTTAATATTTTAATATTTTAATATTTTAATATTTTAATATTTTAATATTTTAATATTTTAATATTTTAATATTTTAATATTTTAATATTTTAATATTTTAATATTTTAATATTTTAATATTTTAATATTTTAATATTTTAATATTTTAATATTTTAATATTTTAATATTTTAATATTTTAATATTTTAATATTTAAATATTTTAATATTTAAATATTTTAATATTTTAATATTTTAATATTTTAATATTTTAATATTTTAATATTTTAATATTTTAATATTTTAATATTTTAATATTTTAATATTCTAATATTTTAATATCTTAATATTTTTATATTTTAATATTTTAATATTTTAATATTTTAATATTTTAATATTTTAATATTTTAATATTTTAATATTTTAATATTTTAATATTTTAATATTTTAATATTTTAATATTTTAATATTTTAATATTTTAATATTTTAATATTTTAATATTTTAATATTTTAATATTTTAATATTTTAATATTTTAATATTTTAATATTTTGATATTTTTATATTTTATTTTTTTAATATTTTTATATTTTTATATTTTTATATTTTTATATTTTTATATTTTTATATTTTTATATTTTTATATTTTTATATTTTTATATTTTTATATTTTTATATTTTTATATTTTTATATTTTTATATTTTTATATTTTTATATCTTAATATTTTAATATTTTAATGTTTTAATATTTTAATATTTTAATATTTTAATATTTTAATATTTTAATATTGTAATATTTTAATATTTTAATATTTTAATATTTTAATATTTCGATATTTCAATATCTTAATTTTTAAATTAGGTATTTTCCAAGAGATATGCAGACAGAAGAAAAAAAAAGTTTAAATGATATTAATATTTTTATTTACCTAAAACACAACTTTTTCATAAATGTACTTACCTCAAATAAATATATAATGATTTGAATATTTTAACATTATAATTTTGTATAATATTATATAATATGTTAGTTGTTTAATATTTTGATATTTATTTATTTTAAATATCTTTTATTATTTTAATATTTTTACAACTTCAACATTTTAATCTTTAAATATTTGGAATTGTAGAATATAAGATTTTTTGGAGTTTTATAATGTTTGGAATTAAAGATTTTTAAAATTTTCTCTCTCTCTCCCCTCTCTTTCTATTTTCTCGCTCTTCCTGTTCCCTACTATCTCTCTCTTCCCTTCCTCTCAATTCAACTTTTTCTCTTCCTCTCCTACCCTCTCTCCCTTTCTTTCTCTCTCATTTTTTCTCACCTCTCTCTTTCCCACTTTCTCTCTACTTCTCCTACTCTCTCTCCCTCTCCTACTATCTCTCTCCCTCTCCTACTATCTCTCTCCCTCTCCTACTATCTCTTCCTCTCCTACTATCTCTCCCTCTCCTACTCTCTCTCCAACTTAATCTCTTATCTCTCTCTTTCTTCATCTTTGCCCGTCTCACTCCCACTTTCTCTCTCTTACTTTCTATCTCTCTCTTCCTCTACCCTCACCCTATCTCTCTCCCACATTTTCTTTCCCTCTTCCCCTCCAGCCTTCTCTCAAAAACTCCCCCTTTCTCTACCTTTCCCACTTTCTCTCTCCCTTTCCCATTTTCGCTCTCTTTCACTCCCTCTTCTCTCCCACTTTGTCTCTCCCTCTCCTCTTCTCTCTCCCACTTTCTCTTTCTTTCTCTCTTTCTCTTCCTCTACCCCCACCCTCTCACTTTCAGTCTCTCATACACACACACACACACACACACACACACACACACACACACACACACACGCGCGCGCGCGCGAGCACACCCACACCCACACGAGCGCGCACACACACACAAACACTTTCACAAACGCATACATACACACACCCGCAACGTCCAACCAAATCACAAAAAGATAAAAATTGGTTCGTCAAACTAAAACTCGATACAGTTTTTCATTCACACAATCGCCAAGCAAATATCCGTCCCGAGATCCGTCCTCCAGAGCACGAGAGGAAAGAGGCGGCTTTTTTAATTTCGCCGGGAGTTAAAGGTTCCGTCCTCCTCCTCCTCCTCCTCCTCCTCCTCCTCCTCCTCCTCCTCCTCCTCTTCCACAAGCACGCGAGCCTCACTTCCTCTGACAAGGATGCTCCGGGTTCCGTTCTCCGTGCAGAACCGGAGAACCACTTTTCTTCCTGCACAAAACTTACCTTGCCAAAGGTCCTAAGTTTTCAGCAGCACTGCGGAACACCAACTCACAGCCACGAAATTATTTTATTTTGACTTGTCAAAACGTGAATCGCAATTTTAGAACTAAAAAAAATACTAAAATTTAGGAATTTTTAAGAATTACTTCAGTGTTCTAAAAAAATCCTAAATTTTAGGAAGAAAAAAATACTAATTTTTAGGTATAATTTGACAAGCTAGAACATAAGTTCAAAAAATACTAAAAATTAGGAATTTATACCTAATGTCCGTTTTGCGTGTATGGGATTTGTCTTTGGATTTGACAGCACGCATTTGCCGAAAGTGCAGCGCGTCGTTTCGAGGCCGGCGAATTTTTTTTCTGGGTAAAACCCGTTGAACGTGTACTTCCTCCCTTCTCGCCGTACTTTCAACACTGGGGTAGTTTCTTTTACAGTGCGAAATCTGCGTGACGTTTCTGTCCAGCGTTGCCACATGTACAGATTTATCTGTCATGGTACAGATTTTCAGCAAAGATCTGAGTACAGAATCTGTACGTACAGATGACAGATATTTGGGTCACCGTACTGATTTGTACAGATTTTCAGATAAAACAGATTCTTACTCAAAATGATATTATTGAATAGTTAAGTTATTGCAATTATCTCAACATTTAAGAACTTTTCATTGATTAAATCTAGTTTAACTTTTGAAACATTTAGAAATGGATCAAGCCTAGGATCAAGCTTATATTTTTGAACGATCTTAGATCCATTTATGCTAGAATATTTTGAACTAGGAGTCTCTCTTAATACTAACCCCAGTACGCCGCGGGTAATTGGCTCCCTCCCACTAACATTTACACACAAGATCCTCTGTAGTTTTAGGTTTTTCTTAGGTTTAAGAAAACTGCATTTACAATAGCAGACTCATTGCTAACCAGGTTTCAGTACCGACAAGGACCTAATAAAAATAATTTATAGCATTTCGTTCTAATAAAGTTATAACATAATTTCCAGCATTTCCCCAAAATGATTTTGAAATTAAGGAGAACACAGGTAAAATAAAATCTTAAATAGGGAAATTCTCGTATGTTTGGCAGGTTAAGCACTCGCTCCTAACTCCATCCAATTTACTGATTTTCACTATTTAAACAACTAATTTTGCAAAACTTTTGATAGAAACTTGCTTGCTCACTTCTTATTGAGCTATCTATCACTCGATTTCAGTTGAAAACGCTTTTAATTAGCTTTAATTGAATGTCAAAGTTCTGACCTGCCAACATTAGAGGCACGCTGGAATTAGATGCTGTTCCCTACTTCAAAAATTTAATAAAAGTTGTACTGAATCATACAGAAAATAATGAGTCATAAAGTTTATTGTATTTTTTTTATTAATTTGAGTATATTTTTAAATTATATGAAAACAACATGATTTTTTTATGTTCATAATCTTGCTTATTGCATTTAAAGCATTTTTTGCAAAAAAAAGTTTGATAATAAAAAATATCTTTTTAGCATTCCATACATTACATGCCCTAAATATAAAAAATATTTACAACCACCTTGTAGTTGCCTGAATATTAAAAAAATTATTCCTCGTTTTTCAAAATATTATTTTTTTTTCTTGAAAGGTAACGCCATTATGTCACATTAAGCTTTTTAATAAGTGGAATCTGATCAAAGTATATTTTATTGAAAGTTTTCGATAAATCATGTTTTGTACCGTCAACTGGGTCAATCAGGACTGCAGTCTGTATGAATATGGATTACAGTCTAACTTAAATTATTTAATTATTGAATTCCTGAATTCTTAAATTCCTGAATTCCTAAATTCCTAAATTCTTAAATTCTTAAATTCTTAAATTCTTAAATTCTTAAATTCTTAAATTCTTAAATTCTTAAATTCTTAAATTCTTAAATTCTTAAATTCTTAAATTCTTAAATTCTTAAATTCTTAAATTCTTAAATTCTTAAATTCTTAAATTCTTAAATTCTTAAATTCTTAAATTCTTAAATTCTTAAATTCTTAAATTCTTAAATTCTTAAATTCTTAAATTCTTAAATTCTTAAATTTAAATTCTTAAATTCTTAAATTCTTAAATTCTTAAATTCTTAAATTCTTAAATTCTTAAATTCTTAAATTCTTAAATTCTTAAATTCTTAAATTCTTAAATTCTTAAATTCTTAAATTCTTAAATTCTTAAATTCTTAAATTCTTAAATTCTTAAATTCTTAAATTCTTAAATTCTTAAATTCTTAAATTCTTAAATTCTTAAATTCTTAAATTCTTAAATTCTTTGATATTTTTAAATTTTAAATCTGGGTATGATTTGAAATTCTAGATTTTATTTAGAATTTGAAATTTTTGGATTATTATTTTGAATTTGAAGGATTTTGAATATATGATTTATTAAATTATATTATTTTAATTTTATTAATTTTTAATTATTAGAATTTTAAAGCTTTGAATTTTTATTTTTAAATTTTGTTTTGTATATATATTTCTTTTTATTTTTAAATCTTAGATTTTTTTAGTTTTAATATTTGTATTTGTGTTTATAGATTTTCTCTTTGGTTAACTTCTTTTGAAGCAAAAGAGAGGATCGAAGTAGCCATGGGCGTGTTTGGACGTAATTTTTTTTCGCTGCCGTAAATTTGATGTTTTCTTCGGGGTTTTTTTTCAAGTTATTTCTCGTTGGCATATTTTGGCCAATTTTTAGAAAATTCCACGACGGTTTCGGATTTGTTCTTCGGTTGACTTTATTCTGTAAGAGAATCTTTCTGTGGCTGAAGGCAAAAGTGAAGCTCTCCGTGAACCTTTTAGTATGGCGGAACGGTGAAGATTTCCTGATGGTTCCAGCCTTTCCGGCAAAGCCAGAAGCTATTTGCAACCTGCGGAGCCTGTTCCTTCACTTATACAGCCCCTAAATGGAAGCAGATTCTATTTGATTCGGTTCGTCGACTGAAAACTATCAAGAACCCAGAGAAGGTGACGTCAGGCTATGTCCAATTCCGGTTGCAGGAAAATGAAGATTGAAGCTGCTTATTGAAGATATCCAGGTTTTGGTGAGATCTTTCCATAATTTTTGCAATGTTTTTTCCATGCCATACCAATATAAATTATATTCTATTGATTAAATGAAATATCTTTCCTACCCTTCTCCATCTTCCATTTTCCCAATCCCCATTTCTCCATTTCCACGAACCCCATTATTTGCCAAATTTACACTTACACACCCAACCACAACTGATTCGGAGCGTTTGGTACGGTATGTCCACGCATCCTTCCTCCCCTGTAGATTCTGTGAAATGTGATCCGTTCACAGAATCTTCTCTGCGGTAAACACAACGCAGTAGGGCTGGCCGCTTTAATTTTTGCAATTCATTTTCGGGTGTTCTCGGATGTACTGCAATTATTAATGAGTGCTTGGGGCGTAATCTAATCGCAAGACTTTCCAGCATGCTTTCATCGGACTGGCTGCGTTTGTGTTAGATTAGATTAGATTAGATTAGATTAGATTAGATTCACAGCAAATAAAGTAGTAATCTAGCTGCGTGTAAAAGGCCTGGGTGTAAAATAAATGTTGAATTATTTTATGAAATTCTATGTAATATTACACCCTGAAATATGTAGCCCATCAGTATGGAAAACCTACTTGACCGAAATGTCAAGCTCATATATGCGTTTATCCTTTCAATTCTTCATCGGTCTGATGGCCGAGCGGGCTAAGGCGCCAGCCCTTACTGTTGGTGCTGGGTTTGAATCCCGTCGGCTGCAACTTTTTTTGTGAGTAGAAAAATTGTACATGCAGTGTGTAATATTAAGTGTTTATTTTGACGAAGGTGATGTGCATGCTTTTGCATGCGATTTTACCATCGGATTTTTTGCTGTGTTGGTTAACTTCTTTTCAAGCAAAATACAAAATCCTTCCTTTTAATTTCAAGATTCTGCTTTTGAGATTCGGCATCAAAAGGCAATTCGGAATTTTCAATATTATAATATCGATTACAAAATTATTGATACATTTATGACTTTCAGTTGCAATAAAATAAACAAATTCTGAATATTTAAGTTTTTCACTAGAACTTTTGCAAACAAACATCGCGCGAAGGAACGTCACGCGAAGAAACGTCTTTCCTTGGCCGTTTCTTGTGTGTTTTTTATATGCAGTTTTGCGTTCCTTCCGAGCTGCATAATGTTGTCATAAGATTGTTCAAAATGCATAATAAAAAATGTTATTTACAAAAAATATACCGTACAGATAATGGTACAGATATTCGCCATGCTTGGTGCAGATAAGACAGATTTTTGGACCCTCTGATACAGACGAGCATGTGGTAACACTGTTTCTGTCTTATCATCATCGGAGAAGAACGAAAAACAAGGCAGTCGCAAAAAATTTCTCAGGTCGATGGAAAAAAAGTTATTTTTTGAAGAAAATCGTCTTTTACCACCCGCGTGAAATCATCACTATCGCTGCTTCAATGAACTTCAATGTGTTTTCGTTGCTCAATTTAACATCACTGCTGTCGGATTACCTGAGCCAGCTGCAACTTCCGTCGTCGTTTTCGGCCCCGTCCGTTCCGGTGTCGTCATCCCCTCCGGAGCAGGTTCCCCCAGCAGCAGCAGCAGTTGTGCCGGCCACCGACGACGGTTCAGAGACGCTTCTCGAGGGGGATCAGCTGCTGAGCGAGCAGTTTGACTTTAGCATCCTCGCGGACGGTTGGTGCTTTTTGCGGAACTTTGTTGGCCAGTGGTTTGGATCGATTGGAAGTCCGTTGGAGTTTACCGAGTTCCAGGCGCACATTGGGAAGACGTTTCTGGTTATTCTGTGCGTGAACTTGCTGCTGATTGGGTTCTACTGGCGGAAGTACGGAAGTATAATCACCGATCGCTTCATCCGGCCGAGTGAGTATCGATTTTCTTTTTGTTCGTAAATTAGCAAGGTCAAGTGAGTAATTACGACGTGATTCAACAGGTACTGCCAAGGAAATCGAAGAGCTAAAGTTGTCCGTGGCACGACTTAAGTTGCCGAAGGAGCACAGCCCGCGGATCTAGAAATGTCCAACAAGCTTAAGAAATTCTTCGCCAAGCAGAAGGTAAAGTTCGGTGCCGCTGGACCGGGTCGCAAGCTTAACTCGGAAGGTCCCGCACCCTCGTCTAGTTCAAGCAAATCCGGCGGCAGCAGCAGCAAAGATGTCTACGTTCCGCCGAAGCGAAAGGAACTGTCCAGTGAGGCGAAGGCCGCTGCCAACGCGGCACTAGCTCGGATTGAAGGCCGGGACAAGAAGGAGTTCAACACTTCACTAGCGGCCATCCAAGCGCAGGTGCGACGTGAACTGGAAGCCGAGCGGAAAGCCAAAGAGGAACAGGGAACAGCCGCGGCCGGGGACAGCACAAGCGGTTTATCGGAAGATGAGCGAAAAGATTTGGCCGTGCAGGGAGTTTACTTCCGGTGCCCGTTGATCAGCGAGGAAGTACTGGCCCGGAAGGAGTGGAAGGTGAAGATCAAAGAATTTCTCTACGAACAGCTCGAGCACGAAAAGGGCCTGTCGGCGTGTCTCATCATTTACAATTGTAACCCGAAGGAAAAGGTCGACGCGTGCGTGGAAACGTTGACCAAATGTTTGGAAAATATCGTCAACCATCCGAGCGAGGAAAAGTACAAAAAGATTCGCATGACTAACAGGATGTTCTGCGAAAAGATTAAGGTTTGCGATGGCGCGCTGGAACTGCTCCACTCGGCCGGCTTCTCGGAAATCACGCTCGACGACGAACCGTATCTCATCTGGTCCGAGGAAAACCTTGAGTCGGAAACCACCCTAGAAAGCCTCATCGACGCCCTCAAATGTTCGGAACCGTTCCACCTCGAGCTGGACCGTAACATCCAAGTTCTGCTGCCCTCGCAGGTTCGCAAAACAACCCTTCCGCCGGATTTCTTCCGCATCTCCCCTGAGGAAATAAAACGCGAACAGCAACTCCGCTCGGAAGCACTCGAGCAGGCGCAGGTTCTCAAGACCAAAGCGATGCGTGAAAGGAAGAACTTCGCACCGTCAACCGGTACAAATTTTCACTCATTCGCGTGCGCTTTCCCAACGGAGTGTACCTGCAGGAACGTTCAACGTGTACGAAAAACTGTCCCAAGTGTACGAATTTGTTCAGTCTTGTCTGATGCACGAGGCGGCCGAGTTTGCGCTCATTTCGCCGACCGGCCAACGCTACTCCGACGAAGAGCACGACAAGTCCCTGTACGATCTGCGCCTGGTGCCGACGATCGTGTTCAACTTTAACTACGAGCACGAATCCCGCGAGCTGAAGGATTTCCTCAAGGAAGAGCTTATGTTACTTATTCAATCTTTGTAGAAATGTGCCTCTTTTTGTTTTGTGATTATTATTCTTATTATGATTTTGTCCACTTTTTATTCTATGGCTTCAACATATTTATAAAAATATCACCCCTGCAACAGCGATGTAACGAACGTGATCCGTAAAATATATTAATGTATTAAGACATACTCATTGGCCGTTTAAGTTATTTCTCTGACATTCCCCTATTATAAAAGTTACCACGAATAATGGCTACAATTAAAATCTAAAATTCCTTCGAGTTTTCTATCTGAAAATCTCTGGACGTTACATATAAATAAGACAACGAAAAATACCTCGATTATCTGACGTGAAATTTGTCCGAGGCCTTCGGATAATCGAGTCTGGACTGTATGTAAAAACATTGTAGTACTTCTTCTTTAATTGTTTCGCTACAGCCAAAACGCTTAAACAAATTTGCCGAAGGATAAGTCTACCTGTTTTTGTAATTTATACAATCATATGTAATCCTAACACGCATCAAACATTTGCTTCATTGACATTTGAATTTGCAATTTTTGTATACACTGCGAATAGTGCCCGTTGCAATTTAAGTAGTTCAACTCTTTCGATATCAGCTTCTATCAATTTACATAATTCATGTTTACACTTGTTGTACTCTTCCTTTAATTGCAATGTTTTGTAAAGTTCTTTAATTTTGGCTACCTTTTCAGGATCTGTAATGAAGATAATTTTAAATTGTTGTCAGTATATCGCCAAGGAATAGTGTTTCTTACCATCACAGCCATAGTTTTGCTTGAATAACTCTTTTTGTTCAGAGCTTGCCTTTTCCAAACATTTGACCGCAAACCAGGAACATTTGCGTTCTTGAATATCGCTCTCTTCTTTTCCCACCCTCCCAGCGTCCCCAAACAAGTCTTGGTAATCGTTCATCATTTGATACAGCACTTGCATTTTTGAAGTAATTGTCTGCATTTTATCTACTGCATTTAGGTCAGTGATGCTTGAATAATAATTGATGTCATTGATTTTCTGTTTCACTTATGATATTTAAGAGCAGAAGCGTAAATTTTAGTAGTACCTACTAATAAATAAATAAGTTTAAATACTTACCCTGCAAGATTCATTCCCATCCTAATAGGCAATGTTATAATACATGAATCTAGGAGATTAGCAACTTGTTCATACGATGCCCTACTATAGTTTTCAAAATCACCAACCTTGCTCAACGTGTCGATCAAAGTTTGGCCTGCGTCCAAGAAGAATAACTTTTCCAGAACGGCATCAATAATATCGCGATTGAATTTTGTATTCATGAGATAATGAATCGATTTGTCTATCAAAAGACCGTCAAAAACGGCCGACAGGCCGACATCGCTTCTTCGGTGCCAACAGGGCTTTCCATAACGAGTCTTGCTGTTATCCACAATGTCATCGAAGATCACGTGTGCATAACATAACTGAAGAATTAAAATACATACAATATCATTCAGAACTGTTCATATTACAAACCAAACCGTTTTTGAGCACCAATCCAAATAAAGCGCCTTCTCGATGTTATCCAAATTCATCGTTTCTTCGTCATCAGATAAATCTTTGAATATCTCGACAATATCCAACGGAAACATGATGTCTCTCGGGATATCACAGTACAACACAACATTCTCAAATCGTTTAGAAACTATTGATCCCCCAAACTGCTCAAGAATAGCCAACAACTCACTGCTAGCCTTTTTATAGACACGTTTTTTGATGTCTTCGTCACGTTCTTGACCTAATCTTCCGTTAACCAACATCCTTACTCTACTTTACAAAACGCTCTGGAACACAACTTATATACCATAACGGAGATATTTTAACTCACTTCCTAGATTGGATTAACTCTTTATACACAGTAACAACGTTTTGTAAACGATTTCAGCACCGTACCGGGGTTTTAGAGGCGACATAAACTACGAAGCTATTTGCAACGGCTTTATGAGAAAAAAAATTCAAGTTCCTTAAAAAACTCAAATTTTAGGTAAACACAATCTAAGTTTTTTTTTTCTTCATATATTTAACACTTTTACGAAATGGATGATTTTAATAATAACTTTTAAATATTTAGGTTGATGTATTGCATTTTTTTGTCTTGAACTATTAATTTTGAAAATGTTTTTATGTACATGTACTGCATCCAACCAACTTATTTGCATCTAGGGGAAATTATCGTAGGGTAGGTTATCCATTAGTGGACCCCTTTCCTATAGTGGACCCTCTGAAGGGTTTTTGATGAAAAATTCAATAAAATCACAATTTCAAGCGTGTTGTTGTCTACAAATCTTTTATTTGGCATGATCAACATCATTTGAAACTATGTTGACTGACATTGAATTGTCCTTTTCACCAAAATAAGTGTTTTGAGTTTGACATCTGAAATCAGCCATGGCCACTACTGCCGTTCTACGCATAATTGTCCCATGTCAGTTTTGGTCGATTTTGACTTTATGACATTTTTAAGTTTAGTTTGATGTGTACTTTAAGAAAAACACATAAAATCTAGTACTTTGTTCGGAAACTCATTAAAAACAACACCAAGTCTGTTTGTCCCATCGTTAAACTTCTACGCATAATTGTCCCACCAAGTATTTTCTTACACGGAATCATTAGTTTTACTAAACATTATGTCTTGTTTACCTTTTGTAAAGCAAGAGAATCACAAATAAAGGTGATAAACTGCTAACTGGGGTGATTAGGGACACATAGGGCGAATAGGAACCCACGGGACAATTATGCGTAGAAACACAGAAATCGGTCGAAAAATTTCAATCGCGTTTTTCTCAGTTGCACTTTTTTGAACATGGGACAATTATGCGTAGAACGGCAGACTAGCAATTTCACAACAAAACTGCATTCATATTTTATGATTGAATTAACTATCTAATCATTTTTTGACTGATTAATTAACTTTAGCAAGTCGGAATAATGTTAGTTTAAGGAATTTTACTAAAATAAAGCGAAGAACTGCTCAATTTCGAGCAAAAATTAGGGGGGTCCAATATAGGACAACGAAAATTCGAACTGTTTTAAAAGTGGACCCCTGTTGATTTAACCTTCAAAAATGAAGAAAACTGTGTATTTAAGCAAAAGTTTCTATTAAACATACAATAAGTGCTTGTTGTAATCAACCCAAACGCAAATTTTTTTCAATTATGAGTATAAATATAACTGTTTTCATGTTAAAAGTACCAAAAATGCTAAATCAAACGGTGGTTTTTAAACGTTTTCTCTAATATTATTCAGAAATAAATGTGTTGAAATGCCTGTTAGGTTTTTTTTGTTGTTTAAAGCCAAATTTGTTAACAAAACATATTTGTTTATGATGAAAAGTGAGCAAAATCCATCTTTTATTAATTATATCTATCATTAGACCTACATCAAATATCGGTTAAATTTGGTATAAAAATAACAGTTTGCCTATAGTTAGTGGACCCGGATCCACAATCGGATTATGGACCCGGGACCACTATAGGAAAAGGGGGTCCATAACATGCAAAAAAAAAATGTTTTCAAATGACTATTTTTCTGCTTAAAAACAAAAACCTGATGAAACAAATAGTGAAAATTGTTCTGAAGACTTCAGATTTCATTGTTTTGCACGAAGGGTTATGAAAAAGTGCTTAAAATATTGAAAATTTGAAAAAAATGTGCTTCGGCTCTACTAGGAGTGTACCTTTTTGAAGCAATCGGTTCGTATTCTATCGCTTAATAAACGCTCCAAGTTTCAACTGATTTGGTTACACCAGTAAATTTACAGTAAATTATGTAAACAAAAATCTGAAAAGCACGTGTGTTTCGAAAGTAAAACTGTACACTTGTGAAAAAAAGTATGCACGATTTTGATGATAAATTGGTCTATGTCACAAGTGTGTATTGTGATATCCGGGAAGCGGAAGTGCGTTCCCAAAATCCGGTTAAAGTATCTTGTAGTGTTTGTTAAGTATAGCAAAACGTCATCATTAACTAATTTTCGACCAAAATGGTATATGTAACAAGATAGCACACAGCAGACGATATTGTAAAAACAAGTCATTCAACAGTGTTTCTTGTTCGAAGGAATCGTTTTGACATGCTAAAATATTTGAAGCAGAGATTTTCAAATATTTAGGTACTTTTCGAGAAATTCCAGCAAAAATATTAAAAAATTAATTTTTCGAGACGAAATTATTGGCCAAAAACGTACCTCAACTTTAGACAGCTTCCAAAATAACAGGATTCCTATAGGAACGAGATTTTTCCAGCGAAGTCATATGTCCCATACACAACCATTTTGACAGAATTTAATTTCATTGAGAAGAACCTGAGCAATTGTCAAATCCCTAAAAACTCATTTTGACCCTATCTCATCCCCCAGACCCAATGCATAGTGAGAAAAAAGGACCCAAAAAATTACCGCAACAAGATTTCGCGCAAACCATCGATTGCTATACACCAAAAGCTTCGTTTTTGCACCAGGAACAATAATCCGATGAAAAATCGCACTGCACGGACCGGTGGCCGGAGTACAGGCCACCGGACGATCCGGATTTTTGGAAAAAGTGTCAGATTATTCCAATTGTGAACTGATAATGAATAGTCATGCAAAACAATCCTGGAATAATATTAAATACCATAAGACCCATCGGAACCGGTTCCACCGATCTCCGGTGGCCACATCCGGAACCGCATTAGGAAACAGCGTAAACTAGTCATGCGACGTATCAAACTTCTTGATTTTGGATGGGGACATGAGTTATACACTCCTCTCTTAAAAACATGAAGTTTGATATGTCGCAAGAGTGGTTTCAGGAATTTGCCAAATATGATCTTCGGATGTGGCCACCGGAGAACCTGAAAACCGGTCACTGGAGGTCTAGCCTGTGCAATGTCACCCCCACTGACGGAATGTTTTGTTTTGTCACCTTAATGTAAATAAAAAATAACTTCAAATTATTGTCAGTCAACTACACAGGATTTAGATAAAGTTGAGCAACTCTCTACGGAATCGGCCGGTTTCGACCATTTTAATTTTTTGTATTTTTTTTTATTTGACTCAAACTTTGTGGGGGCCTTCCCTATGACCAAATAAGCTATTTTGCGTCATTGGTTCACCCATACAAGTCTCCATACAATTTTGGCTGCTGTCCATACAAAAATGGTATGTAAATATTCAAACAGCTGTAACTTTTGAGTGAATTTTCTGATCAATTTGGTGTCTTCGGCAAAGTTGTAGGTATTGTTGAGGACTTTTGAGAAAAAAATAGGTACAGGGAACAAAAATTTGCAGATTTTTTTTATCAACATTTTTTTTACTAAAACTCAATTTCCCAAAATACATATTTTTTTATTTTCGCGATTTTTTGATATGTTTTAGGGGACAAAAATCCGCAACTTTTGAGCCATAGAGAAACATGGTCAAAAAATCTGCCGCCGAGTTATGAACTTTTGAAAAAATAGTGATTTTTGGAAAAAATTGAAGTTTCATGCAAAAACAAGTTTGACATTACTTTTTAATGCAAAATTGAATTTGCAATCGAAAAGTACTTTACAGATTTTTTTTATAAAGGGCTCCGTTTTCAAGATATCCAGGTTTTTAAGCGAATATGGCGTTCGAATGTTGAACGTCCGATATGTCAAAATCGCGCAGTAGCACCAACATTAGACAAAAAATGTGGCTGTCATTCCATGGGACACTTTTTTCGCAATGTTGGTACCACTGCGCGATTTTGACATTTCAGGCGTTCACCATTCGAACGCCATTTTCGCTTAAAAAGCTGGATAGCCACCGAAAGTTTGATTTTAGCGAAATATTTGCAGTTTTTCAATTTTTAAAAATAGTGACCAAAACATATTTTTTTTGAAAAGTTCAGAAAATTTTCTATAAAATTGTCTAAGAGGCATTGAAGATTGGACCTCGGGTTGCTGAGATAGAGCCGCTTTAAGAAAAAGAAACACGATAATTGAAGTTTTCTAAATCTTACCAAATCAACCCACCTTTTTCTAATGACGATATCTCAGCAATTAATGGTCCGATTTTCAATGTTAAAGGTAAGAACAAGATTGTCCGTCAGGCCTGAACGCAAACGCAAAATTTTGCGCCTGTCATCATAGCCTGCCAGTCATCGACCATTGAACAAAGCAACCCCTGCAAATTGTTCGACTGACAGTTGATGGAAAAATCGAACAGCGTTCTGCGTTCACCACTGCGTCGAACGGACAATCTTATTCTTAGCTTAATACATGAAACTTTCGTGAAATTTTCCGATCTTTTCGAAAAAAATATTTTGAAATTTTTTAAATCAAGACTAACATTTTAGAAGGGAAAAATATTGAATATTATGCCCGTTTAAAATGCTAGTCTTGATTTAAAAATTTTCAAAATATTGTTTTCGAAAAGATCGTAATATTTCACGAATGTTTTATGTATTATTATTGAAAATCGGACCATTAATTGCTGAGATATCTTCATTAGAAAATGGTGGGCTGATTGGGTGAGACTTAGAAAACTTCAATTTTCGTGTTTCTTTTTCTTTAAGCCGCTGTATTTCAGCAACCAGAGGTCCAATCTTCAATATCTCTTATACAATTTTATAGAAAATTTTCTGAACTTAAAAAAAATATTTTTGGAAATGGTCACTCATGGTCACTATTTTTAAAAATTGAAAAATTGCAAATATTTCGCTAAAATCAAACTTTCGGTGGCTATATCTTGAAAACGGAGTCCTTTATAAAAAAATCTGTGAAGTACTTTTCGATTGCAAATTCAATTTTGCATTAAAAAGTAATGTCATACTTGTTTTTGCATGAAACTTCAATTTTTTCCAAAAATCACTATTTTTTCAAAAGTTCATAACTCGGCGGCAGATTTTTTGACCATGTTTCTCTATGGCTCAAAAGTTGCGGATTTTTGTCCCCTAAAACATATCAAAAAATCTCGAAAATATTTTTTTTCCATGTACCTATTTTTTCTCAAAAGTCCTCAACAATACCTACAACTTTGCCATGATCAGAAAATTCACCCAAAAGTTACAGCTGTTTGAATATTTACATACCATTTTTGTATGGACAGCTGTCAAAATTGTATGGAGACTTGTATGGGTGAACCAATGACACAAAATAGCATATTTGGTCATAGGGAAGGCCCCCACAAAGTTTGAGCCAAATCAAAAAATACAAATAAAATCCATTTCCGGTTTTGGTAGAGAATTGCTCAGTTCTAATCGCTAGTCAACAAAAGGAAAGGTCGATCAATTGAAGAATGTTGGGTTCAGAGGAAACATACAACAAAAAGCTGTTGTTCACAAAAAGCAATGCTTGTAACGTTGCAATGTCAAGGTTATTTCAGATGTGGTTGCTGATATTTAAGATTGTGGTGCAAAAAGTGTGCACTGGCCAACTTAAGTGACGTAGCTTTTTTGGAGGGATGTAATACGAGTAGAAAAATTTTCGGTTTGCAACCAAAGAAAGTGACTGAGGATTGTTAATTGAAAATATTTAGCTACGTCATTTCTAAATGGTACCTAGGTATCAGCTGTGGGGAGCCCCAAATTTAATGGAAATAATTCAAAGTCAAGACGAGTTGCTCGGCGATTCAGCTGGATTTCCAATTTATAACATTTATAAAAGATGATTTATTAGTAGTTAGCACGTTAGTTTGAATGTTTTTGGTGTGTACCATATACGAATTAAATCACTGATCAATGCCACAACAAATTAAAAACTCCACCATGATGGTATATAAGCTTGAATCCAATGCGTTTTGTTAATCATTACAGAGATAGTTAACTACGAACATGTTGGATAAAGTAATCTTAGGCCACGAACGTGGTGAAGAGATCAAAAAACGTGTCTATAAAAAGGCTAGCAGTGAGTTGTTGGCTATTCTTGAGCAGTTTGGGGGATCAATAGTTTCTAAACGATTTGAGAATGTTGTGTTGTACTGTGATATCCCGAGAGACATCATGTTTCCGTTGGATATTGTCGAGATATTCAAAGATTTATCTGATGACGAAGAAACGATGAATTTGGATAACATCGAGAAGGCGCTTTATTTGGATTGGTGCTCAAAAACGGTTTGGTTTGTAATATGAACAGTTCTGAATGATATTGTATGTATTTTAATTCTTCAGTTATGTTATGCACACGTGATCTTCGATGACATTGTGGATAACAGCAAGACTCGTTATGGAAAGCCCTGTTGGCACCGAAGAAGCGATGTCGGACTGTCGGCCGTTTTTGACGGTCTTTTGATAGACAAATCGATTCATTATCTCATGAATACAAAATTCAATCGCGATATTATTGATGCCGTTCTGGAAAAGTTATTCTTCTTGGACGCAGGTCAGACATTAAACGATATGTTGAGCAAAGTTCATGATTTAGATAGCTTCAATCGAGCATCATATGAGAAAATGGTATATCTTCAAGATTCCACGATAATTACATTGCCTATGAGGCTGGCAATGTGTCTCGCAGGGTAAGTAAATTTTTTGCTCCAAGGCGACACATTCTAGAAGTTTAAAAAACGATTGCCATTATTTAGCATCTCGGATCAGAATGCAGTAAATCAAATGCAAACCATCATAGCAAAGGTGGAAGTGTTGTTTCAAATGATGAACGACTATCAGGACCTGTTTGGGGACGCCGAACTGTTGGGAAAGGAAGAGAGCGATATTCAGGAACGCAAATGTTCCTGGTTTGCGGTCAAATGTTTGGAAAAGACGAATCCTGAACAGAAAGAGTTATTCAAGCAAAACTATGGTTCTGAGGGTAAGACACGCCTTTTGCTGAAAGTTTCTTCGAATTATTACAAAAATCTAAATTGCAGATCCTGAAAAAGTTGCTACAATTAAAGAACTTTATACTACCTTGCAATTGAAGGAAGAGTACAACAAGTGTAAAAATGAGCTGAGTAAAGAGATTGAAGCTGATATCGAAAGAGTTGAACTTGGGAAATTGCAACGGGCACTTTTTGCTGTGTATAAAAAAATTGCGAATTCAAATGATAACCAAGCACACGTATGATTTCTACTAGGCTGTGAAGTATTTTCACATTCAAATCAGTCTTTTACTTTTATAATTATTTATATTGATAGAAAAATCAACAATTTAGACTTTTGTTATGCCTCTCATTATATTTAAACTAAAACTTTAAATTAAGGGGTGGTGAACCGCTTAACGTGAGCGATGACATCTATAACTTTTTATTGATAGTTATAGGTCAAACAGCATACGACAGTTTCAATAAAAAAAAGCAAACAAACAGTACGCCCCTTCTGTTCTCTGCAAAATAGGAAAAAAATAATGTTTTTTTTTTAATCTAACTGGATCGAAAAATTCTATTTATTGAATGTTTAGCCGTATTTGGAATTGTTGTCGGAGTGAGAGACGGAAACGTTGGAGTCATCTGGTCGTCGTGGAGTGTAACTAAACCCTTCAGAAGACAAAGTTGAAGTAGTTTCCAGATTTCATTTAAATCACTTTAAGTTAAATTCTTGAAACTTATAGCCATAATAAGGAGATTTTTTTTCGAAATATGCTCAGTTTTTTGCAACTTGTGTCGGAATAAACGCCAAAACACTCGACTTGAATTCCAATTTAAAAATATTCTCTGCAAAAAATATTGTCGAAAAGCTGAAAAAATATCCTAAAATTTTTCTTTTTTGACTTAGTTGATCAGTTGTTGAGATACAGCCTTTTGAAGCCAGATTTTTTTTTTGAAAAATAAGTTTTTTTCGGTGTCATTTAATTGGCTCTCATTTTTTAAATTAAATCTAATTTGATCATTCAAAAGTCCATTTTAACTGACCAGCCCGCAACATTACATAGAGCTTTGAATGGAAAAATTAAAGATGAAAAATGGCTGCTTTGGACATGCCTGGACAAAGTTAAAAAAAACTAAATAAAAAAATCGAAAAGTTGCGAATTTGAAGTAAATTTCTCAGTTGAAAAAGATACCGAGCTCCGTAGTCCTGTTTATGATAACAATATAAAAGTGACAAAATAAAAAAAAACAGGTAAAATTGTTGTACTTAAAATACATTTGCAATATTAAATGCTCAATTGTGAACGTTTAAAATTTGTTGAAGATCCCTAGAGAATTGTAGGAATAAGGTCTCACCGGTTTAAATCTCTCTGTAACTATACTGTATATAAGCGCTCGCAAGATTTGTTCTATGAAACTTTAGTATAATAAACACGATGGATAAAGAAAGTTTGCACGAACGTTACGAAGAACTAAGAGAGCTCGTTTTTAAAGAGTCCAGCCTTGAATTGCTAGGTGTTCTGGAGGAGTTAGGTGGATCGATTGTTTCAAAAAGGTTCGAAAGTGTTTTACAATATAGTGATGCTCGAAAAACTCGCATATTTCCTTTGGATATTGTTTCTATTTTCAACGAGCTTGCTGAAGACGAAGATAAGAAGGATTTGAGTAAAATTAAAACGGCTCACTTTTTGAATTGGTGTGGTCATGTGGTTTGTAGCCCTTCTAGTTTACATATTTTGTTAGAGTTAACGTATTTGGTTGTGAATTGTGATTGATTTTTTTTTGTAGCTATGTTGGGCCCATTTGATCATTGATGATGTAATTGATAATGGCCAAACGAGATATGGAAGGGCCTGCTGGCACCGAAAAAACAATGTTGGTTTATCAGCAATTAACGATGCACTTTTATTGGACAAATCAGTAACGTATCTTATGAGTAAAAAGTTGCAAAAGGAATTTCAAGATATTTTGCATGAACAAATGTTGTGTTTATGTGCTGGTCAAACTTTGAACGATTTGTTGAGTAAGATCTCGGATCTTCACAAAATTAATGGAACTGTATATGAGAAAATGTGTACAGTCCAGAACTCATCACTTGTAACATTTCCGTTCATGCTAGGAATGCAACTTGCAGGGTATGTCATTTTAAAATTGTTTGTGCAGGAAACGTTATTGAGGCATACATAATTTATTGTAGGAAAGCAAATAAGATATCAGATGATCGAATTAAACCTGTGTTATTGAAAATAGCAGTATTATTACAAATGCTGAACGATTATCAAGATTTGTACGTAGACTCAAAACTTTTGGGGAAAGACGGAACGGATATTCAACAACGAAAATGCACGTGGTTTGCAGCCAACTTCTTGGAAAAGGCATTCCCAGAAAAGAGGGAATCTTTTAAACGTATTTATGGTTCGGAAGGTGTGATGCACATTTAAATTATATTCTTCTGTAAGCTTATTGATATTTTTATTACAGATCCCGATAGAGTCACTGATGTAGAAGCCCTTTATTCAAGTTTACAGATGAAGGAAGAATTTTACAAGCACAAAAATGATCTGTGTGCAATAATTGATACCGAAATCGCAAGCATCAAGGATGCAAAATTTCGACAAGCTTTGTATTCAGTTTACCAGAAATCGATTGGCGCAAAAATAGAAGAAGCGCATTTTTGATAAGATATTTTAAGGAATGCGGTGTTGATTCTTTTAGAAGCATTTCAAATAAATCCGATTGTTCTCCTGTTCATTCTTGACTTGATTTGTAGGTAGGATTCTAACGGTTGGATAAATCAATAAATTGAAAGTGAATTGAGAATAATAATCTGTATAATAGGGTGGGTACGGATTTTGAAAAGTTCTCAGATCAAGTTCTGGTGTGGTTCCCCTTGTAGGGCATACCCAAAGGGACTCTCACACCAAATTTCAGCTCATTTGGTTGAAAACTAGCTTGTCTCAAGCGAGTTCAAGTTTACATGGGATTTACTATGGGAAATTTTGAATTTTTGTCATCCGCTCCTACAGGCTTAGGTAAAACATGTAGAAACTTCTAGGATGGCCAGAAATGAGCGGAATCGTCTGGAGAACAACTTTCCCTAAGAGACCAGGTCGATTCGTTCAACCCCCATCGAGCTCAACGGCAATACATCCGGGGTTTTCGGAACCAATGGTTTTCCCCAGAAAAACATCAAATTTTCCTTAGCTTGCTATGAATGTTTGATGAACACCGCGACGCCACATGTCAAACAGCTACCACGTGGACTAGCATCGCCTATGAAAAAATACTTTTTATTACTTTTTGAGCCATAGAATTATCATTCATGGTGATCAGGATACTATTCAGCTGTATTCTGAACCTCCAAATTAGAAAAAAAAACTGTTATGGTGCAAATTTTACACTCACATGGTAGCTGTTTGACATGTGGCGTCGCTGTGTTCATCAAGCATTCATAGCATGCTAAGGAAAATTTGATGCTTTTCTAGGGAAAACCATTGGTTCCGAAAACCCCGGATGTATTGCCGTTGAGCTCGATGGGGGTTGAACGAATCGACCTGGTCTCTTAGGGAAAGTTGTTCTCCAGACGATTCCGCTCATTTCTGGCCATCCTAGAAGTTTCTACATGTTTTACCTAAGCCTGTAGGAGCGAATGAACGAAAATTCAAAATTTCCCATAGTAAATCCCATGTAAACTTGAACTCGCTTGAGACAAGCTAGTTTTCAACCAAATGAGCTAAAATTTGGCGTGAGAGTGCCTATGGGTATGCCCTACAAGGGGAACCACACCAGAACTTGATCTGAGAACTTTTTAAAATCCCTACCCACAGTGTATAATTTGACCTGGTTTCTAGATATTTTCTTGCTACTGGATCATTCATAATAATGGTATAGTCACCCGTTTGAAAAAACAATACATCAACATTATGTATGAAGCGCCTTTGACCCCCTTCCCCCAACCGCGTTACGCAATAAATGAACGCTTCCTACGTAATATTGAAAAAAAACGTGTATGATGCTTGAAATTTAATTTTTCACTTAAAAACAAACTGTTTTGCATCAGGGTCGTTCATAACTTAAGCCACTAAGGGTTAATTGTTTAAAATTTGGATTTGGGAAAGCTTTTCATGTCTCATTGGTGATAACTCTAACCCAAGCATTTTTGTCAATTTAGAAAACAAGTTGAGATAATTAGCAGGCTTTTTGACAACATGGCGTTGCAGTTCCGCTCAAGAATGAGCTAACTGACTTCGAATGACCTCAAACTACATCAATAATCTTAAACTTCGACGGCAACATTTCAATAGGCATCATGAACATTTTGACACTTTCTGGGTTATTGCATATTCTGAAAGAACTCCTAATACTCCTCCTCCACGAAAAATGAGCAAAAGTTACTTCAGTAAAATCTGTTTAATTATTATTTGAAATAAAGTAACATAAACAAAATCTCTGGCATCAGCAGTGCCTGTTTATATAGCCCAGTCAATCTGTCAAATAAAAGACAACATGAACCTCGTGACGAAAAGCAAGCATCATGAAAAAGACGCCATGTATGTTTGCCGACGAAAAGCGAATCATAACAAAACATCCCCTCCACTTGCAAAAGGCGCCATGTACATTCGGCGAAGAAAAACGAATCATAACAAAGCTTCCCCTCTAATGACAATAGGTCAACATGAGTGATACGAACTTATGCAACTGTGGGCAGGGTTATCAGGACATCGACCATCTCGTATGGGCGTGTCCAGATCAACATTTTACAGAATTAAGTTGAAAGATACCCTCAGGGCCCGAGAAAGACCACCAGAAATCCCGATGCGAGACGCGTTATCTCAACTAGACCTTGATGTTCTCTCTCCGATCTATTAGTTCCTCTCAGATTCCAAAATATCTATTTAGTTTTCTTCCAGTTAGTTTTCCTTCAATTAGTTTTCCTTCAGTTAGTATAACTCGCCTTCACACAAAGCCGTCGTTTCTGGTTTGCACCGGAAGCAAAGCAAGAACGCCCCAGCAGCTGGACATCGAGTTGCGGCTGAGGACAAAAGCAAAGGCCAGCAGAGCCAACCAAGACCCCTACACAATCCCCCTTCCCTTCCCACGACTTGTCTTTTAACATCAATCCCTTCCCTACTAACCCCGAGTAGGCCGCGGGTAATCGGCTTCCCTCCCACTAACATTTACACACAAGATCCTCTGTAATTATTAAGTCAAATGTAATTACAAAAGCCGACTTGGTCCTAACCAGGTCCTAGTATCGAAAAGGATTTTAATTTTATGAAAAAAAAAAATGACAACAGGTGATATAGTCGTTGATGATTTTAAAAGAAATTATGTTTGTTTTTCTTAAATATGATGCATTAATCAAATGCGTTTTCTCAAAACGCACGGTTTGTACATGATGCTTTTTGAAATGTTGGCGTCGACTTGTCCGTCGGCCTGCCTTCTGATTACCAATGATGTAGAGTGAACATCTTTAGATACTTTTGTTTGTACTGACTGATAAACCATTCTTCACCCACACCAAAATTCAGTTGACCTTACCTCAAGCACGCGATTGCTCTCCCACATTTGTTCTTTGTTGTTTATTGAACTTTAAAGTCTACAAAAAGTCACGCATGTTTTGTTTTAGTTAGCGTAAGTACAGTAAACAAGTAGGAGGAAGGAGGCTTGAACTAAGAACGTGCCGAACAACTCAGGGAGCGTTTTTTTCTAAACCAGTACGTCTTGCAAAGCAAAGTGTTCTGGAAGAGTTAGGTGAATCGATTGATTCAAAAAGATTAGAAAGTGTTTTACAATATAATGATGCCCGAAAAAGTCGCAAATTTCAGTTGGATATTGTTGCGATTTTCAACGAGCTAGCTCAAGACAAAGATGAACCGGTTTATAGACTTCGAAGTGTTTCGTGAAATATTGTGATGGGCCCATTTGATGCTCGAAGATGTAATTCAGGGGTGCTCAATGTTTTTGAATGGCGGGCCAAATTTGAAACTTACATGGCCCGCAACATATGAGAAAAAAAATGCATTTTTTTATTTCAATCCATGAAACAAAAACAGAATCAAAATGTTAGTAAACAAAAAAAAACAGGTTTGTACAAAAAAGACTACAATGAATTGAGGTTATGCAGCACGACTGTGGTTTAAATGTTGGCGGCGCTGCTGATGAGGTTATTTGCCAAAATTCGTACTCCTTTCTGCAACAAACAACAACAAAATCGCATGATGCCCTGCATGAATCTTAATGAAACTGGTTGCAAAAGACGAGAAAATATTTTTGCTTTAAAATAATGAACATCAAATTTTGGGCGCGCAAAAAATTGTGAACTTTTTCTCCAAAAAACATGTTTTGGAACACGAAAAAAAAATCCCTGTGTATATCAATAAAATTAACAGTTAGTTGAAAATAGATGTGTTTAGGTATATTCAACAATTTTGATTGATTTTTGACTGACTTTCTTGCCAAATAGTCCAAATTACTATCTTTTTCTAAATATACAGTTTTTTCATAGACTTTTCAAACAAATATTGGAAAGTTGTTCACCAAAATGTTGGAAATATTTTTTCTTATCTGAATCCGGCATAAATTTTAATAAAAATGTGGATTTCGAATGTAAAAACACCTTTTGTTAAAAAGAATCTTAGGTTTCTACTACTTGTTCATAGGTGGCGACATGTGTCTTAGCTGCAAAAAATTTATTGGTTAAATTTTATTAAAATAAAGGAAATAAAAAAAATATCAACAAAAATATTGATTATCTGCTTTACATTGCAACGGGCCTCAACAGTCGTGATTTCACAAATATAATGAAAGTTTCAAAGTTGTATTTGAATTGATTTTTGCCTTCCTCACCTCACTGAGGCAAGGCTATAAAATCACTCGAAAAATGAACTTCTTAAATACACCTCCTAGACATACCTTCACGTATACCTATCGACTCAGAATCAAATTCTGAACAAATGTCTGTGGGGATGTGTGTAGACATGATTTTTTTCCACACGATTATCTCAGAACTGGCTGAACCGATTTTGGCCGGATCCGCCTTATTCTGTTCGTTTTGGGGTCCCCTAAGTCCCTATTAAATTTTATTCTGTTTAGTAAAGTATTTAAAAAGTTATGCCAAGAAAAACATTTTTGTAGACACAAAAAAGGGTGATTTTTGCATAACCTCAAAAGGCCCGGTCTTTTTGTTTACGTGCGAGAGTCGCGCCAGATGCGAAACGCCCGGTTGCCACATTGCTTCAAATGAGAGTCTGCATGTTTTCTGGAAAAGTCTGTAACAGGCATATATTTTTTTCATAAACTTATTTTCATTATTACTTTGTTAATGTGAGGAAGGCACTACCCACCTAAGGGTGGATTAAGAAACGTTTTTTATTTTGTTTTTGGGTGACACAAACTTGGAAAAAATGTGTATTTTTTTTAAATTATGTGCAATTTCAATGATGCAAATATTATTTCTCCAATTGTAATAATATTTCAATAAATATTTAATGAAAATTTTGACACAATTCCGCGGGCCACAAAAAATGACCTCGCGGACCATGTTTGGCTCACGGGCCATACTTTGGTCAAACAAGATATGCAAGGACCAGATCTGTTGAGTAAGATCTCGCAACTTGACAGTATCAATGGAGCTGTATATGAGAAACTGTATAAGGGAGAGTGTTGTAGAAAAGAAAATCAATAAACAGAGGGTAAAATTAAACATGTTCTATAAAAAATAGCAGTATTATTTCAAATGATTACCAAGATTTGTACGGTGATTCCATACTTGTCTTGGAAAAGCACAACTTGATCAGAGGGAGGCTTTTAAACGTATTTATGGCTCAAAAGGTAAGCAACACGTTTAAATTTATGTATGTTAACTTTTTAGAGTTTTTAATTTCAGACCCTGATAATATTGCCATAGTTAAAGCCTTTTATACAAGTTTGCATTTGAAGGAAAATTTACCAAGTACAAAATAATTCTGTGTAAAACAACAAATACTGAAATCGAAAGCATAAAAAATGTAAAATCATGAAATGCTTTCTATTTAGTCTATCAGAAAACTATCAGTGCAAAAATAGGAGATGCACACCTTTGAACAGTAACTGTTGATAGCTTTTTGTTCATTTTTCTCTTTTTATAGCCTTTTTTTTACTTTTTTTTGGTCTGGTCATTCATTATTTTGAAAATACCTCAGAAAAATATTACTGTAATCCTTATTGAAACTCATCAGTAAATTCTGAAACATCACGTGAAAATAAATTTAAACGATAATAATATCCGCTAGGAGAAAAGAATGACAACGTGTGTGTAGCTGCGTTGGTGGCGCATGGCCTACGTGATTACATAGTGCAGCGCTGATGAAGGAGACGTCTTTCCCTATACAGTTTCGTTCTCGTCGCAGCAGTCCCGGCAATAAGTGCACTGAAATGGGGATTTTCACAGTTTCCATCCACCCGTAGCTTCTGTACCTTGTTAATTTTTAGTGCAAACATGGAGGTTATTATTGGGCTGGATGTTTTCACTAATCGTGTCAATGATTTTTAAATAAAAGTTGCTGTTACCATGATATGAGGGATGCGTCAGGTTTGACGTATTTCGCGGTCAATATTTTGATGAATTCAAAAATTGTGTGTATGCTCAACATTTTATCAGTACTAACAGGCTGTTGCGAAGGGAAAATATCGGTTGAATAAATTTATCTTTCGTGTTTGCGAATTATTTTACAGAACAATAAGCTTCACTCGCCAAATAAAGAACTCAACTTACAAATCATATGTTCAGTGATGATAATGTTATTGAAAATCCCCATCCTCATCCCTGTCCTAAGAATTTTAATCGAAAACATCAAATCGTATTGCTTTTAGCCAGAATTCACTTCATAACTCTTTTTAAGTTGAATTTTTAGAGACCTTAACATATATGAATCTTCTTATTAAATGTTTTGTTTCGGAATTGTTATCATAGTTGATGATTCTTTTATTTTTGTTTTGAAAGTTCACCACTAGCAGTATATAACAATCAAGCATATGAACGAAATCTCTTTCACGATCACATAGAAAGAGTACCGTAGAGACTTTCAAGTAGTTGTATTGCCGTCTGTTTTCGAAAACACATCGACAATGATGAAGAGGAGAATGTGGGGTAGAATATTGCTATTTTTGGTTTCAAAAGATATGCAATCTAAATAATAAAAATATTGTGTGTAATAAAACTCCAGAGCAATATACTTATGAAACTAATAAAATAAAAATAAATAAATTGAATTATTGTCATTAAGTCTTTCAGCAATTATTTCAACATTAAATTGAATGAAAAAATAAATACTTTGAATGAAAAGCAACATGTAGAAAACCATTTTATTGGTGCATTCGGAATAAGACTTCAACTTATTCTAGATTCTAGAAGACAACTCGACATGTTTTAAGTTGTTGTCAGTAAACGCTTTATTTTGGCAAGTTGTGATAATTTTGGCCACCCTGAACACGCTCGAATCGAAGGAATTTATTGTAAGTGATTTTTTTTAAGAATAAATAAAATTGTAAATTTCTGGAATAAATGGTATGGAATCATTATAAGCAACCATGCGCACTAACTGAGGGCCTCGTGGCGTGGTGGTTAGCGGCTTCGGCTACCAATGCCTAAGTTGCTGTGGGGCGCGGGTTCGATTCCCGCCTTATCCGTCTGGCCTTCTATCGGATGGGGAAGTAAAACGTCGGTCCATTTGCGTAAAAGAGGTTTTAGGTGACTCACCACACATAACCTTCGGACGTCTAGAAATGAGCAGAAACTTGCAACAGAGCCCACAAAAGACCCGGGGGTCGTTAAAGTGGATTGCTTTGTTTTTTTTTTCGCACACTTACTTATTTTTGCTACATTCATAGATAAAAGTGGGTGCGCACGGTTACTCAACATGATCTCATACTACTTATACCCGAAATTCATAACTTTATTATTATTCACAACGATAAAGCTTACAATGACCCTTTACACGACCGTAAAGTATTCAAAATTATTTTTTAATTGTAATTTGTTGCCTTATTGGATACGATAACTTTTTTTTTATTCAATTTTCAAAAATTAACTTTGCAATCCTTCTTGACAGAAAAGGTCTTATTTGACAGCTCGTTCTAAGGGGAAAAAATGTTGTCTTACCATTTTATTTTTGCATTAAGGTCGTAGAAGGTGTCCTTCATTCTTGGGGCAATGACTGTCAATGATGGTTCTGAATTCAGGGTCCAGAAATAATAAATTGAAATGAAAAAATAATCACGATACGTAAAATGCTTCTACAAACAACACAAAGAAAACCATGTTTGGATTGAAACATTCTCCATCAAGATTTGAATGTTTTTCTAAAACAAACATGGCAGCCAAATGGCTGATCCTGAACGATGCCTTTCAGAGCCTTAACGTGAAGACTTCCATCATTGTCATGACTTTTCGTTCAAAGATATAAATTTTGCATCGCTATCAATATTTTGACAAAAATCCTTCTACAAGTTGTTTAGAATAGTGCCCTACACATGCTGATTCCTTTTGGTAACGATTATGCCATTCCTTGTAAAGTTATGGAAACCGTCATTAATCAATGATTGCGAACGTCAATGATTGTTCCACAAAATTATATAAATTTTGAAACACATTTGATTTAGAGCAAAAATTCCTTCAGTGGCTTCAAGTAGGCAACAACCGGCACTTGCTGATTCATTTTGGCGCAGATATTCGTTGAAATGAAATTTATACAGAATATTTTATAGTGATGATCAATTTTCTTCGAAAATGATCAACGGCTTCACCTTAAGGCCGTTGCATGTATTTTTCAAAGTTTAAGTCACCCCCTTTAAAATTGGTCCAAAAAATAAAGGGGCAAAAAAAATTAAAAAAAATTAAAATTCAAATGAAAATAATAATCAAATCAACTGAAAACAATCTAAAAAGCATTTTTTTGCATTGATAATCATATTTAGCATCAATAAAAAAATATTTGGCCTGTTTGGGCTGAATTAAGAATATTTTGAATTTAAGGAGTCGTCTCCATAAGTCCTGCCTTGGTCTAGCCGCTGGTAGACAGTTGGACTAACAATCCAAAAGTCGTCAGTTCGAATCCCGGGGTGGATGGAATCTTAGGTGTAAAAAGAGGTTTGCAATTGCCTCGACAATCAAGCCTTCGGACACCTAGTTTCAAGTAGGAATCTCGTAATCGAGAACGCCAAGGCAATGTTGTAGATTGAATAATTTGATTATTTTTTGAAGTGAAACATAAAAATTACTGCGGTGACGAGCATCTCAAAATTGAACATACAAATTTTCCCACAATTTTACCCCATCGTCCCAATAGAGCTATCTAAGACCGATCTCACACACACTAGCACACCATTTGTTTTGCTGGCTGGTACAAAATTTAACCTCACTTTTTTCGTGTACGTACACGCAATACATGCGCACGTAGATAACTCTATTCTGACCGGTTTGGCAATGTGTGTTTATTTCACATTACCGTTCCGTTTCGCCCCGGATTCGCCGCCGTCACACGACGACAACGAAAGCAGTAACATAACTATGCGCCGTCGGTCGTGGCACAGGTTCAGTTGTTTTCAACTCGTCCCAACGACCAGTCGCAGTAGCCCAACTAACTAAGGTGTGTGTTTTTACCTGCCAAAAACCATCGGAAGAAGAAGTCCACTTTCGCAGCAATCAAAGTAACCAGTGTTGAGAAGAGGAGAAGCGCAGTGATAAACCTGTCTACATTCTGTCTCATTCAGAGCCTGCTTTGAGGGAAGAGAGGTAGATGTTTGAAGAATTCAGCTGTTTTGTCCCAAATCAGTCGCGAGTTTGCCATCCGAAACCCGTTTGAAAAAGACCTTACCGATAGAGTATGAATGCAAAAGTTTGCTGAAACTCTTTCAATTACCAAGTGCGTGTTAATTTAAGTTTTGCGAGAAAGTTGCATTGATTACGTAAAGCGACACAACAGAAGTAACAAAATGCTGTCGACGATGATCCGAGCGGGCGGTTCCGTAGGGCGTCAGCTGATCCGGTCCGCTGAGGTGGCACCCGCTGGCGTGCGGACCATTTCCAAGAGCAGCGAGGTCAACTCCGACTACATGACCATGCGGGACAACAACCCGACCCCGAAAGTGAGCCGAGACTACCAAAGTAAAATGCAGATAAGACTGAAGAAAGTTTCGAGGTGAGTCAGGTTGATTTTTTTTCGCTCCTTTTCGTTCATTTTGTGGCCTTGTTTCCACGTTTCGGCAGCGATTTGTGGCTATTTTTAGACATTCAATAGTACAAAATACCGTGAATTGTCCTTAAGATAACGCTACGCAGCGACAAACAAACCCATCAAATGCGATAACGAACGAAAGTGAAAATGTTTACAAAGTGTTTTCCGCGAATTCCTTCAGCAAGAGAGAAAAGTCGAAAAAGTCAAAGAGACCATTGCGGCCTGGCTGACGGTCACGTATCACATCGCATCGCATCATGGTCTGCTTGGGTGGGATGCACAACATCACACCAACATAAACGGCGCCGTGTACGCAATGCGCGCGGTTGCGCAGAACGGGGGGCGTCGCGACGCACGGGAAAGAACGAAACGGTGACGACGCTCTCATTCAGGACCGTTCTCTGTTTTTGTTCTGTGTTGTTGTTGCCAGTCTCTTCCTTAACCCGGATTTCGTTGCCTGTGAGACATAACAAAAGTCAGCTGTTGGTGTTGGTGCGTGGTTGGAGTCAAAGTCCGGCTTTCCCCATTAATTTGTATCTGAAGATGGTAGATGTTTTTGGTTTTGGAACAACATTTTGGAATGATTTTGTTTTTATTTATATTTAAAAAATCTGGCAGTTTTAAATGTTTTCACCTCAAATGTTTTATAAATTTTCCAATGTAAAAATAACTTAGAATTCGATTTCACAAACTTTGATAACTTTTTTAAATTTGTCCATAAGATATTTTTATGATTCCAATTTACTTAAAACAGTTTAAAACAAAATGATTGAGTTTCTCGACAACCCGTGACAAAGATAGGTCGTCAGCGAATTGAGGTCGGAATGCAGTTATAGGAGAGAAAAAAAAGAAAGGAAAAAGACAGTGCATCGCCGCCGGGTAATTGACCAGGCACACTTTGATGGTTTTAGTTCACAACACGGTTACGTTTCTGCCACACTTCGTTGCGGCCGCGGCGGTTATTGTTTACCGATGGCGGAAAGCATACAAATTCCGGCTTTTTGGCGGCGGTGGTGGCGAGCGTTGCATTGTGTAACTTTAGTTTACTATTTTTTTAGTGAAGGTAAGGAAGGTTGAAACTATTGGCACTACGCCCCCCGGGGCATGGCCTTCCTCTAACGTGGGATTTCTGCTCCAGCGCCTCTGACGAGACAGGAGAAACCGGGACCGACGTTTTACTTTACCATCCGATAGAAGCTCAGTGGATAAGGCGGGAATCGAACCCGCGTCTCATAGCATCATCGGGATCGGCAGCCGAAGCCGCTACCCCTGCGCCACGAGACCCCCGGAAGGTTGATAACAGTCATTTCATAAAGTAGTAAATTTCAACAAGTGTCGGAATATTTGTAATGATTGAAAGAACCCTCAAATGAATCTCGATAAGGTGTAATCGAATCAAGAAAAAAGTGCTATTTATTTTCTTACTTTTAACATCAAACTAGAGTTCTGAAACCCCATTTTAAGCTTATTTATGTAGTTGATTGCATGTTACATTACCAAATGCATTTCCTGATTATTCATCACCGCCATTTTGAATTTAAAATTTAGCTGCAAAATTACCTAAACAAATTTTTATTTTATTTTTATGTTGAGTGAATAAAGCCCAACTAGGTGTTTGCATATTCCAGAATCAACTTTCTGTTTGTTGATCTTCGCTGTCTCTATATTGCATCGATCCTGTTGTGCTCATCTTGTTTCGATACTCCTCCTAGCTCGATGAATTTCTGGGCCATTGGATTTTCTCCATAAATAATAATAATTAATAATAATAATAATAATTAATAATATAATTTTGTACTCTCTGGTTTCTGAAATACTATATTTCTCATGGCTTGCTATGACATTTTTTATGCAAAATGGTTTTCTGGAAGGATTTATTTATTTTTGTTTGCTGGACGTTGCCATAGTATTTTGCCGAAGCTACACATTAAAAACTCTAGATTAAATTTTCAAAAGGTCCTATCTGCATGGGAAACCCATGACGGATAGGTTGTTTTGAAAATTTAGGATTGGCAAGGATTAATATTACCTCTTTGATAATGTAATAATACCTCAATTAAGACTAAAAAGTGGCAATATACTGGATAAGAGGTTAGTTTACACATTTTTAGAGGCCAAATTACACATTTTTTCTGACAAAAAAATGTACACATTTCCAGATGTAATATTACCATGATTTGTCTCCATGTTGCATCGTTTTATAAACTGTTGCTTCTCTCCTTTGATGTTTCCTTTGATATTGACAAGATACTTTATAATATCAGTTGAGTCCACAAAATGGCAGGGATTTTTGACCATTATTTTCTAACACATTTTTATTAATGAAAAACAAAATAATTTGAGGACGCCGACGCTCGCGCATTCCTTTTTAAATGAATGTCTTTTTAAATACATCATGGGAAAAATATTCACCAAAATCGAAGAAGATTTCGGGCAACTTTTCGATTAAGAATGACTCATTAACAAAGTTTCGATATCTTTTCAAAAATGAAATATCGATGTGTTTGCATCAAGCTGGATAAAGATAAGAATGTGCTGAACACCAGAACAACAACACACAGCAACAAACAAAACTGCGCAATATTTGCGCAGTCCCGAGAAAAATAACTTCTCTCCCCCGTGAGGCCTTCCAGACTTTCAGATCGTTTTTCTTTCAACAATAAAAACAAATCGCCCAACCCCTCGTTTGTTTACCTGTTTCAAGCCGGGCGTATACGAGACGGTACAAAAGGTCTGTTCTTTCACCACGACGCAACTTGCGACGCATTTCCAATGCGCAACTGGTTTCCACTCTTCATCGAGCTAGTCTTTTTATTTTTAACACAAACATTCTACACACACCCATATTTCTCTTTGGGTTTTGCGTTCTGTTTTTCGTCCAGGCCAAACTCGAAACGATGAGCCAATTCGCATCCAAGTCAAACGAGAATATTAAAATCTCGATTTCCAGTCGTGCATGTTTTTGGCTTTCGACCTGCCGGTCAATCACATCTCGTCGCAATAATCGCAGGTGGCGGCCGCGATCTCAGCAGGTTGAAATTTTTGAATTCGGAACGCGTGGTCGGCGCGGCTGTTGCCAAGCCTCGCCTGCTGCGAATTTGTTGACAACTTGGTGGGAAGTTTGGGTGTTGATTTTGACTCATTTTGGACAATTTGTGAACATGTTTTTTTTTGTATACTCTAAGTTTAAATATGTGATGGAGTGAATATGATTTAGGATTTTAAAGAATTTTAGAAACCTTTTTTTATACAAAAAAAAAAACTACACAATTTTTGGAGTTTGAGCTGATTTTGTTTTGGAAAAAAGGGCAAACCCGGACCCACTCGGCGATCACGCGTTCAGCGGATGATACTCTCTCGTCTGGGCAAATATATCGCGCCAGGCACGTACACAGAACCAGCCAGCAAACGGCGTTCGCGAGTGTGTACTCTTTTCTGTTTACATTTGTGTTCATTGCTGCATCGCACTTTGGTACGGAACCAACACACCATCGAGTAGTGGAATGGCAAGATAAAAACAAGAAAGATTAAAAAATAAACTCGGTGCGGTGCAAAGTGTCGCATGTGCGTCGTCGTTTTTTTGGTTTTGCCTTGTGAAGAGCGCGTGATGTGATGGCAATGACTGGTTGCAGGTCTGGTCTGAACTGTCGGTACAGCGCAGTCCTTCGAAAACAGGTCCAAAATGGTGTCTTCTCGATTTCTTTTTCTTGAGCTCGAATCGTTTCTGAATCGAACAGACAAGATTATGTAAATTCATTTAGCCAGTTATACCTGATGGCTACAATACAATTCAACAAACTTTCAAACTTATATTTTCTGTTTAATTATAAAAAAAACTTAAAAATTTGTCTTGCATCAGTAAAGATTATTTTTATAGTTTTCCACACGTGATCATCGAGTGATAAGCCTTTCCATCTTACAAACCTTGAACGAGCAAGAATGTTATCAGCTCTTCAATCAAGTGCCAGTAAGCTAATTTCAATTAGCTGATGTTGCAAGTTATAAGTTAGTACATATCAAATGCCACTCCAGTTCCGTTTGAAAGTTGCCAACTACGCAATATCGGCCTCGCCACCGCTGCGAAGCTAAATTCTGTTGTTTTGTTTCGCTTTTTTCGCCTTGCCTTTGAATGTTATTACCAAGGTCAATAAGCCGGTTCTCCGGGTGGGTGCCGGGCCATGCCGGGAGGTGGGGGCCCGTCCCAAGCTGCTTCACGTTCTATTCTGGCCTGTTGTTGTTTTTGCATTAATATCACTAGGTTTGCACATGCACAGCAAGTTAATACGCGTAAAAGAAGGGTGGCGTGAGATATCTAATATGTGTTGATGTAATCGAATGTAATTTATTCATCCGATAGGTGGGTTTGTAACGCCTTTGTTTCCATTGAGATGTCTTAATAAAACACAGTGTTTATTTGTTTTTGGTAACTTCAGATCATTCTGAGTAATCCTATGCAATTTGAAAACAGAAAACCTATGAGATTTCTTATGATTTTTTTTGTCTGAAATTTGGCTAAAAGCTTTTTTTGAATAAACTTTTTCCAACATAATGTTGAACATTTTGGAACATTTAGGTAGTAACAAACCGAATTGTTTATACCAACCTAAAGTTTTGGAAAAATAAGCAAGCATACATTATTATGTCTGTTCTTTTGAGATGTAAGTGGTAAAATTAGTTTCAGTGCTGGTGAATGAATGAGCTGATTTCCAGAATGTGTCAACTTTGCCATTGAATCCCGATGTTTTCAGGGAACAGTTTTCTTCCTTAGAATGTCCCATTTACGGCGAACTATGAATGATCTAAACTCTCTTGAACATCATTGAGTACAAAACAAAAATTAAAAATAATATCAACAAATTTTATTGGAAGGTTTGTATCAATGCTGTTAATCGTTGAATCAACGTCATCGATATCGTTGATCGTTGATTTAAACGTAATCGTAATCGCAGCCATCGTTGATTTAATCGTCAACGTCAACGGAGTCGTTGATTTAAACGGCGTTGATCAACGCGTTGATTATCGATAATCAACGCGTTGATCAACGGCGTTCTTTTATGGTTTTCTAGAGTTTTTTGAGGAAAGAACGATTTTTTCATAAATGTATTGATTGGGAAACATTCTTAAATAGATTTGACATGGTTGTTCGGGGATCCGGGTGTACCAAGAGGACCGAAGTGACCGGATTTTAAACGTAATTTAAGCCCTAGCTAATTGCTGGTCACTTCCATCACCACTTTGGTTCCCTAGTCCTTCCAGGATTTTTCTTATATTAATGACACCGAGGATGGACAATTGAGAACCGATATATGGTCGGATTAACACCGGAATTATTGTTCCGGCCGGTTCAGTGAGAGTCTCGCGTGACTAAATAACGACAGAATTTGTTTTTCTGTGATGCAATACTGAATTGACCACATGACCCATGTTCCAGAACCCAGATTGAGATTGTCCAACATGTCAAACTTCATGACAGACCGGAGTAGCCTACTGTGTGTGATCAATGAGTTTCGATAGCAACCCCAAGAGATAAATCTTCCGTGTGGTGCCGAAAACCGATCGCAGTAGGTCATAAATATTTTGTTTACTCTTTGAATACTAGCAGGAAGCTACTCCGGTCTGTCATGAAGTTTGACGATCTCAATCTGGGCTCTGGAACATGAGTGTCAATTTAGTATTGTATCATAGAAAAACAAATTCTGTCGTTATTTAGCCTCGCGAGACTCTCACTGAACCCGCCGGATCAATAATTCCGGTGTTTATCCGACCATATCTCGGTTCCCAATAGTCCGTCCTCGGTGTCACTTACATAAGAAAAATCCTGGTTGGACTTGGGAACCAAAGTGGAGATGGAAGTGACCAGCAATTAGCTAGCGCTTAAATTACGTTTAAAATCCGGTCACTTCGGTCCTCTTGGTACACCCGGATCTCCGAACAACCATGTCACATCTATTTAAGAACGTTTCCCAAGCAATACTTTTATGAAAAAATCGTTCTTTCCACATAAAACTCTAGAAAACTATAAAAGAACGCCGTTGATCAATGCGTTGATTATCGATAATCAACGCGTTGATCAACGCCGTTTAAATCAACGACTCCGTTGACGTTGACGATTAAATCAACGATGGCTGCGATTACGATTACGTTTAAATCAACGATCAACGACATCGATGATATAAACGCCGTTGATTTCAACGATTAATGGCCTATCTACAATCAGCTTAGAAAATTTCACTTAGCTCAGGAATTTGAATCAATGGAAATGAATCTGAGTTTCTACAATGGAAAAGTAATCAAATTAGAAACTGACGTTTGGTTTGGAAATTTTCAAAATCTACGGTAAGTTGACGTTTCCATATCAAAGGTAAACAAACAACTGCATAGCAACGTATATCAGCCCAGCAAGTTTTTTTTTTTAAGTTTATATTTATTTAAATTTCTTTTCCATGTACATTCATTCAGTTAAAATATTATTGAGTGTCCAATCACAAACGATGACTTTTCACCTCAATTTTAAATACTAGCAACTTTCATTTATTCATGAAATATTGTAGCTTTCGCTATTCAGTGATTTCAAATGTAGGAGGTCCTACATGTACAAAAGGGAAAAGGGATACCTTAAAACTAACTTATAAACTATATAAAGAGCGGATCAATGCAGCTGAAGACTGCAATGATTTTTGTCGAAATGCATCAATTATCTTATTGGACATAACATCCAAAGTGTCAACTTCTGCTAATTGATGAAGTTCACTGGTGCTGAACCAGAGAGGAAGTTTCAGAATCATTTTCAGAATTTTGTTCTGAATCCTCTGAAGTTTTTTCTTCCTGGTTAAGCAACAGCTTGTCCAGATCGGCACAGCATAAAGCATGGCAGGTCTGAAAATTTGTTTATAAATTAACAGTTTATTCTTGAGACAAAGTCTAGAATTCCTGTTTATAAGTGGATACAAACATTTAATATATTTGTTACATTGCCCAGCAAGTTTTCTAAGTTGATTGTGGATGACGAACGTAAGTTGCAGACTTTCCTAAGTAACTACTTTACTTAGATGTTCTAAGCTAAGTGATTGTAGATAGGCCATAACAGCATTGGTTTGTATGGTTTGTACTTCGCATAATCGAAACACGAACAAAAACAAACCCTATTTTTTTTAGTTTCCTGATTTAAATTTTTCTTTTCCAATCTGAGATCTCCGACCAAATTTTATTAAAATTTTAGTGGTCGATTGTCTGTATCAGCAGCGTGACTAGGCTCTGACAGAAGGGGGGCACACGCATGGATTTTTTTGATTACGGTGTTTGTGAATGACCCTCGGGCAAATATAGAACAAATTTTGTTCGAAGGAGAGGCCCGGGTCTCACAGGTCCCCCTACTGGAACAGTCAGTAATCTGTATGCATTCCAAATGAATTTCCTCAACAGTTCATCACTGCTTTTTTGGAATAAAAATTGTAAATCACTTTAGAGCAGTGTTGGGGTCAAGTTAAAATTCAAATTGAAGAATATACTCAGTGTTGTGCTTTTTAGTTATGATAGACATCTTGCTATAAATTTTATATAAAATTAGCGACAACACTGAATCTAAACAAAACGCTATATGAAGAGTGGCAAAGTCACATCTAGTTTTTATGGCATTTGTTGAATATTTATTTTAATTTTTTTTAAACTCGGGTCTTTTGATAATTTTTATTTTAGCACATCAAACATTTTTATCTTTATTTGTTATGAAAGTTTTGAAAAATTAGAAAATATTAGAAAAAAACGAATAGGGACAGGAAAGACAAAATGGGTCACCTTTGGTTTTAGGCTTTAGAATTGATTTAGAATAATTTTGAGGCAAGAGTCTTAACCTCACCACTCCGAAAGCGACTTTTGAATTCATTGTATTTTTCAAAACAATGTCCAATGATGTAAAATTAATGACAAAACCACGCAAATGATTATTTTGATGTTCAAATATAAGCTTTGCGTAGAGTTTTATAGAATTGATACAATCGTTCAATGTTTTGAATGCTTCTGGTAGGGGAAATTCTCGTATCTTTGGCAGGTTAATCACTCGCACCTAATTCCATCCAATTTGCTGATTTTCACTATTTAAACAACTAAATTTGCAAAACTTTTGATATAAACTTGTTTGCTCACTTCTTATTGAGCTATTTATCACTCGATTTCAGTTGAAAACGCTTTTAATTAGCTTTAATTGAATGTCAAAGTTCTTACCTGCCAACATTAGAGGCACGCTGGAATTAGATGCTGTTCCCCTAGCTATTATTGATTTAAACTAAAATAGACGAAACGCAACTAACTTTTGATGACTTGGTAGTAAAATTATAAAGAAATCTTTCTCTGTTCCTGAGGGGAACACCCGTGAAGAGTATCGGGGCCGGCATTTACAAAGTGGATTCAGTGACAGTTTATTAATCATCTTAATGTTAACATGTTAAGGTTAATGTTAACATTCCGTAAGTTGTCTTCCTAAGGTGTCGTGATAAGGTTCAGTTTTTGACGATACACTACCTTCCCTTTACTAAGCAATTGAATCTAGAAAGGAAAAGATCACCAGTTGTGTTGGTTCGAGTCGGGATTTGAACTGACTTGACTTGGTAGTTGAACTGATAAAAAAAATCTTCTTGGGGGCAGAATGAGCATCCTTTTCCTGGTATTCAAACCAAAAGCTATTTGTATCAAAGTGATTTAAGGTCATTGAAAATCACTATTGGTCGTTTAACTCGACGGGATAGCTTTTTTTCTAAGGTGGCACATTCGGACCATTTTGAAAAGGTAGTCGAAAAAACATTTTATTGTGCATAAAAAATTCTTACAAACATTTTTTTAATCTATACTTGGTTGCTTCACAAGAATGTAAACAATATTGAAGAGAACATTCCAAAGCACAAACCTACTACAGTCATCCCTCATATTCGGAACAGTTTACAGATCGGCCAATGTTCAAAAAATCATAGCAAATCGATTATTGAACTTAATGATTCGCTTTCACCTTCATTTGAAAGCTTTTCTTGCGATCTTTCGAATGCTGTACCAAACAACTGAAAAACTTTGACCCTTGAAATCCACAAATTCGGAACATTTTTTCTTACGGATGTAAACAAACTTTGGATCTCTCCAGGAGTACATATTTGTAACAAAATAATGACTTTACACACTGCAACCAGTGAAACTCAAGCTCAGTGATGCTTTATCCATGGTCTGGTAACTTTTTTTTTGTGAAAATATCAGTTAAATTCAGGTGTTCCACAAATGTGGGAGGCACAATAACATCCCACAATCATGGAACAGGCAATTTGGAGGCAGTGTTTTGCTGCTCGGAATAAAATCGTCTCGAAATGTAGTTTTTTGTTTAAAAAATACTACTTTTACTAGTGAAATTGCAAGAAAATGTCGAAATAAAGGTCCTAAAAATAGCAGGGTCGAGAGAATAGCTGCATTTGGCATGCTATTGACAAATTATCACAAAAGTGTTCCGAATTTGTGGGTGTTCTGAATATGTGGGAATATGTTGTACACTGAATTCAATAATGATTTTGTATGTTTTTTTGATGCATTTTACTTAGGCGGTTCGTTCTGCCTCCATACAAATTGTGTTCTGAAGATTTAAAGCCCGTATTTATTCGCCACCCTTTTTTACCGATCATTGCGTTTCAACCGACGGAGTCCAGTGCCTTTCTGACCATACTACATTTTCGTGAAATTGAAACATTTTGTGATTTTTTATTTAATTTCAATTGTTACTCACAAATTTGGTTTTGTTCTTTTTTGAAGCTATTGCAAAAAAAAATATTTGTTAGAACTTTTTTATGCTTGTTGTTCATCTATCTATTGCGTAATGATATCAACATGACAGAAACCAAAAACTGCGTACGAAATTATACTTCTTATCGTCCTTATCTGAATCATGTCTGCGATACTAAACACAGATAAACTCAAACAGATTGTTTTGCACTGCTTTATGACGATTTATTGTTATTTGCTACTTTGGATTTTATCATGGCGAATAATGTACGAAAAATACCAATGACTTTGTTGTTTTATTTTAAGATCGTACTTTACGATAACTATTATTAAATTATCAAAAGAAAAGATTGTTTAAATTTTCTTCAATTTTTTTCTTTTTAAGGGTTCAATCTAATCCTGAATTGGCCACAAAACATCATCCGCATCTACCTTCCTCGTACTAATCCCACCTCAATCTCCCAACAGAACGCTCTCGACGCTCAACTGCTCGGTGCCGGAAGCGGCCACCCACACCGCGGTCTCCAAGAGCGAAAGCCGCGAATTTATGGCCGTCTTCCCCGACCTGGTGCGCGATCTAACCGACTACATCAAGAAGTACGACGAAAAGGTGGCCGCCAAGTGGTTCGCCCGTGCCCTCCAGTATAATGTGCCCCAGGGCAAGAAGAACCGCGGGTTGGCCGCCGTGCTGGCCTACCGGATGCTGGCCAAGAGCCACGAGCTGACGCCGGAGAACATCCGGCGGGCGCACTATCTCGGCTGGTGCATCGAAATGGTAAGTTTGTCGTCGAGGGCACGTGGCTCTTGACCCTGGGGAGGAGAGTTATCTTGGGATCTTGGGCGCTGTTGTTTTGCACGCGTTCCGCTTAAAAATAGAACTACAAACAGTGCCTTTGACGTTCGGTAAACAACCCGTTCGTTATCTTTCGCGCTATTGTTGTTCGCCTCGCGGTGGGGTAATCTTGTTTTACGACATGACAGCTCTGCTAATTTCACATGCAAACAAAAAATAAAAAATGAGGCGATAGGAAGCTGGAGATAAGTTGCGTCGTGTTGAATAACCGCGTACGTGTTGAGATGAAGTCGCGTTCTAGATTATTCATCAGCCGCGTTGACCCGTCGGGGGTTAAAATGTGGGGTGCTGTCAATGATTTGCATCCCGCGTCCAATGACGTCAATGCCCCGGCGAATCTCTCTGGTTTGGCTTATCGACGCGACCTTTCCTTCTGAGGCTCCTTCCAATAGCATTCACCTTTTTTTTCGCGTTCTGATTACAGTTCCAATCGGTGTTCCTCATCTGCGACGACGTGATGGATGGCAGCCAGACGCGCCGTGGCCAACCATGCTGGTACAAGGTGGACGATGTTAAGCTGACCGCGGTCAATGATGCCCTCATGCTCGATGCGGCCATCTTTCACGTGCTGAAGAAGCAGTTTGGCGACGAGCCGTACTACAACAAGCTGGTCGAGATGTTCAACGAAATCAAGTTCATCACCACGGTGGGCCAATCGCTGGATCTGCAGTCGGCCAAGCTGGACGTTACCCAGTACACGATGGATCTGTACAAATCGATCGTTTCCCACAAGACTGCCTACTACACGTTCTACCTGCCGGTGGCGCTGGCCATGCACATGACTGGGTAAGTTTGTATTTTGAATCTTTTTTTTTAAACCTTACTTAATCCACCGTAGGGTGGTCAATGCCTTTCTGGCAAATACATAGATTTGTTTTTTGGTAAAATAAAAATGTTCAACCTACAAATGATAGGGTTAGCATATTTTCAATCATATAGTAGCCTTTTAAGGTGAAGCCGTTGATCATTTTCGAAGAAAATTAAACATCACTATAAAATATTCTATATTAAATTCAATTTAAAGAATTTCAGCACCAAAAGGAATCAGCATGTGCCGGTTGTTGCCTTCTTGAAGCCACTGAAAGAATTTTTGATCTAAATCAGATGTGCTTCAAAATTTATGTAATTTTGTGGCACAGTCATTGATGTCCTAGTTGGCAATCACTGATTAATGACGATTTCCATAACTTTACAAGGAATGGGATAATCGTTACCAAAAGGAATCAGCATGTGTAGGGCACTATTCTAAACAACTTGTTGAAGGAATTTTGTCAAAATATTGAAAGCGACGTAAAAATTATATCTTTGAACGAAAAATCATGACAATGATGAAAGTCTTCACGTTAATAATTCAACAAACGATGGACCGCATTATCGATCCGGATATTGTTTTTATCAAAATATCTGTGGTCCGATCTCCAGAAAGTATATAAATAACACTTGAGTGCTCATATACTTTAAGGCAGTGTTTCTCAACCGGTGAGGAATTCCCTCCTGGGGGGGAATTTGGCCATTCTAGGGGGGGAATAAGGGTTCAATAGAAATTCAATGTCTTGAATCACTATTTGAATCATTCTTTGCAACTTTCAGTTTCTTTGATTAGTAATAACAACATTTGTGTTTTCCCAAAAATAGTTATTAAAGTTTCAACTTCCGCGAATTTTGGCATTTCTTGAAACAATTAAATGATTTTTTTTAAATATTTCTGAGGTATTTGTATTTTTTGGACTCAAGCAGATTTTTATGGGACAGATTTGCTAGTTTCTGTGAGATTTGTGTACACTTTTTAACAAGAATGCTTTATTAAATAATTGGCAGTTGACAAAAAGTTTTTCAAATATTATTTAAGTTTGTTTGAATTCTTTACATTTTTAAGAGTAATCTGTCTTTTGCCGCAGATAATTATTAATTTTGTTTTATATTTGTACATATTTTATAATTGTATTTATTTATTGTAATTTAAACGAAAAGAAGCTCAGAATAGTGGCTTTTCATTTTTTTTAATTAAAATAAAACGTTTTCAAATACCTTCCAAAGTTTTTTTTTTGTTATGAAAACTGTAATCTTTTTGCAAACCTAAAAAAAAATAATTATGTTTGTGCATTGATACCAGTAAATTAAAAATTAGGGGAGGGGGGGGGGAATGAAGTTCTTGCAAATCAGTCAAGGGAGAATGGATCGCAAAAGGTTGAGAAACACTGCTTTAAGGTTATAAGACCTTCGATCGAAATATCTGAAATCAGGCCACCAAAGAATGTATAAATAACTCTGAAGTGTTGATAACTTTTGATAGAGTTATTAGATTTTCGATGTGCATTATTTGTGAAGGGAGCGCGTGGTCGTAAAAAATATTCCGAGTGATAAGTGATTTTTTGTGTGTACCTTTTGTCGTGTTTTTATGTGTGCCATTTCTTGCTAGCAATGATAATATCAGTCCTTCCTTTATCATCGTTGATCGGAGGGCACGCCGTCGGTTTGTGTTTGTCGTAGTAATTGTATTCCAAAGTAACAGGGTGTTAATTGTGTTTCCTACTTCAGTCGATTGCGGGCGCGCGAGGCCACGCTCTTGCCTTACTGAATTGTTTGTATATTGAGCGTCATTTTCGTTGAGTAATTGTTTTTTTTGTGCTTTTGTAATCTTAATCAATTGTTTTGTGATTTTCAAAGCCCTTCCTATATCATCGTTGATCGGAAGGCACGGCGTCGGGTAAATTGTGTATTTTTTTTCAAATGAGGTTTTATTTTTTATGGTGAAAAAGCCATTTCTATATAATGATCGACATGACTGACATTTTGGACCATCGAGTTAATATTGGAGCAAAATAATTTTGTGTGAGTGATTTTGTATGTTAACCAGAAAGACCTTCCCATAGCTTTGTTGCTCGGAAGGCTCGCTGGTTCAGCCAGTGCTAAATTTTTCGGTGCACACATCATTTTTTCAAAATTTTCAGACATTTGTTCAGAATTTGATTCTGAGTCGATATGTATAGTAAACATTGTATACATTAAGGTGGGTCTAGGAGCTCGTATTAAGAATTTCATTTTTCGGGTGATTGTATAGCCTTTCTTCGTAAGGTGAGGAAGGCAAAAAGAAAACAAAAATACATTTTAGAATGGTAGGGAACCTGAACTTCATATTCCGAGGTCGTTTGGCATTTCCGTGTTTGGCATAATAGCCGAATTTCCAATTATGGGCAGTTAAAGGTGCACCTTTTCGGTTATTTGCTTACATGAACAGTTTGTCTGCTTTCTGTTAAATTTTACATTTTTTCAAATGTTGAACAATGTTTGAAAGCAGTCTTCTGACTTTAACTGAACCCGGGCAAATATTAATATTTCATAATAAGCTAAAAGTTACAAAACAATATCAAAATCTAAGCAATTTCAAATTGAGTTATTGTGTAATAATGTGTGTAATTCTCTCCCATTGCAGTTTCAACGACCCGGAAGTGTTCCGCCAGACCAAGACCATTCTGCTGGAGATTGGTCGTTTCTTCCAAGCCCAGGATGACTTCCTGGACTGCTTCGGCGATCCGGCCGTGACCGGCAAGATTGGCACGGACATCGAGGAGGGCAAGTGCACCTGGCTGGCGGTCGTGTGCATGCAGCGTGCCTCCGACGAGCAAAAGGATATTATGAAGGAGTTCTACGGATCGAGTGGTCAGTTGATGTTTGAGGTTTTGATTTTTCCTTGCGGTGTGCTTAACGACATCTTCTATTCGTTTCAGATCCCGAAAAGGTGGCCCGCGTCAAGAAGCTGTACGAGGAGCTCGGACTTCCAACGACGTACGCAATCTACGAGGAAGAATCGTACAACATTATCAAGACTCACATTCAGCAAATATCTCGGGGACTCCCGCACGAGCTTTTCTTCAAAATCATGGAGAAAATCTACCGACGGGATTGTTAGATATATATCAAGCCGAAATCCGTGTGGAAATCGGAACACCGAACTGTTGCAACACAAATACAATAATATTAGCAATAAGAACCCCTCCTACCTGTACTAATCGAAAATATTACCCAATCTTTTTGTAGGACTGGTTAATCTTTCCAATATTATGTAGTGATAGTAAGCTAGATGAGTGGAGTGAGCTTGGATGAGGTTTTTAGAAAATCTCTGTTATGGCTTGCAATATACTTAATTGTTCACGTGGATTAGTTTTCATTTGTCATCGTCAGATCAAACATATGTGATATGTTTTCATTTTTCTTGATCGGTAGGCACAATAATAGTTCGAAAAGAGTAGTAATTCGTCTTCTAAATTGGAAGAATAAGTTGAATAATCTGCAGTCAGCACTGATTTCCGCGTAGTGGCATTTATTGATTCGGTTGATGAGTTGTTAGGGATTGGATTGTTTGTTCGAATATTAGTAAAACATGTCATTCTTGTAATTGGAATATGTTTTGTTTATTTCTTTGCGATACTGAAGCTAGGTTAAACACGTTGTAGAAAGAATCAGAAAAAATGTACTGATTGTATGTAAATGTAAACTAACACATCGTTTGGAAGTCAATTGAAAATAAATACAATAATAAAAAAAGATTTTTTTTACCTTACGTGCTCACAAAATGCCCAAAGAACTATTCCAATGTGATCAGAATTTTTGGATCCGCGACGGCGGCCAAAATATTCGCACTTCTACTGCGAATATTATTTCTTGGACCAGACCAGTCTAGAGTACACTCGCAGCTGACTTAAAACCAGCAGGTCGAGTGGACAATAGATAGCTACGTGCTTCGAACACAAAACTTACTTGGGGACACCGTGGAGATTTTCCCTTGTCCCCTTAAAAAGGGGTGCATCATCACATGCCGTCTTCCAAATCCCTTTACTTGTCCCTGGTGCGCGGCGGAGATGGGAGCGGCCGGTCAATGGAAGGCTGTCTGGTTCAGGTGGAATTGATTCTATTTCCAATTATTTCCTAGGTCACTGGGGATTAGAAAATTGTCACATAACATGGCGAAATCCAATCCCCTAAAATCACCGTCTCCTAGCGAAGCGACCAAGTTTTAGCCAGCGGTTTGGTCTCTTCGCAGTAATGAAATATTGAAAAATGCATTTGGTAATTTCAGATGCGATCAAGGACCGAGCCACGTAGCCCAGTGGTAACGCTTTCGCTTCGTAAGCGGTAGATCGGGGTTCAAATCCCGGCTCAGACCAACACAACTGGCGATCACACAAAGTGGACCTTATCTAGACACCTTAGGAAGACAACCTAAGGAATGTTAACATTAACCTTAACATCGTCTGTTGTGTGCTATCTTGTGACAACGACCATCAAGTACTTTTCGAGAAAATCGAATACTGAAGTTTGATGGAAAATAATTTCAAAACTACAAATGATGGAGTCAAACTTTTTGAAGCAATCGGTTCGTATACTATCGCTTAACAAACGCTTCAAGTTTCAACTAATTTGGTTACACCAGTTAAAATATACAGTAAATTATGTAAACAAAAATCTGGAAAGCACGTGTCACAAATGGGTTCTCGAAAGTGAAATTGTACTACGTGTAACAAGTGTGCACAAAATCAAAAAAAAAAAAAAAAAATAAAAAATCAAACCATCCACATTAACGACCCCCGGGTCTTTTGTGGTCTCTATTGCAAGTTTCTGCTCGAACCTAGGAGTCCGTAGGCTTGAATGGGGAGAGCACCCAAACCTCTTTCTACTCCAAGGAACCTTCCACCCCAGTGTTTGAACTGACGACCTTCAGAATGCGAGTCCAACCGCCGCCAGCGATTCCACCGGAGTAGGTTTGGTTTGGTGTGTTGTTTGTACTTATGGCATGGAGACGACTCCTACACCTGGAATCACTTAACGGCCTAACAACCAAGGCCGGGACCGACATTTTACTTCCTCATCCGATGGAAGGTTGCAGCAGATGGGAATTGAACCCAGAATCATCCGCTTACAAAGCGGACAGCGTAACACAGAATTCCCATATAAAGTAAAATAAGCTCAAATCAATGGTTTAATCGACTTAATTAGTGTATTTCTAAAACCAAAAGATGGAATTGCTTTTTAAAAATAAATATTTCAACGCAAATTTGTGAAAAATAACAATTTTTTCCACATTTTTCAACAACATGTCGTCAGCTGTGTGCTATCTTGTGACAAAGACCATTTTGGTCGAAAATGAGTTAATGATAACGTTTTGCTATACTAAACAAACACTACAAGATGCTTTAACCCGATTTTGGAAACTCGCTTCCGTTTCCCGGATATCGCAATACACACTTGTGACATAGACCAATTTAGCATCATAATGATTGTGCACACTTGTGACACGTCATACATGTTGGAAAATGTGGACAAATTTTCTTGTTTTTCACAAATTTACAGTATGTAAAAAAAGTATTTACACCCCTTGGGCACTATGCACATATTATGATTAAACATCTAAACAATTTAATGTTGACAGAAACCTAGTACAACGTTTTGTTCAGAAACTCATGCCAAACATTTTGCTACAAATAGCTCATGAAAAGATGATTTCTATAAAAAGTTATACAACAAATACTATTACGAAAATAAAAAAGGTGCAACAAAAGTTTGTACACCTTTCAAAAAATTAACATAAATAATGTTATTTGTTGACAAATCACCAAAAATCCAGTCTCTAAACTTTAAATAGGCATCCTTGACTGATTAAAAAATAATTTGGATTGAATATAAAGTTTACTAACTACTTAGAATAAAAGTTTATATAACTCTGTGGTCGATGTGGTTCACTTTTGCTCGAAGCTGGATCTCGTTCGCACTTCTCGTTTTGCACTTTTTGTTTCGATTTTTCGTCACTTTCGTTTCGACACTTTTAGTTCTTTTTGTTTGAACACTTTCAGTTTTTTTTTGTTTCGACACTAACTTTCGCGAAACCTCCGCGACACTCTTCAGTGCTCGCCAGAGTTTCGACAGTCTCTCGATTCGCTTTCGATACGTTTCACTTCGACACTTTGCTAATTAGCACCAAATTCTTCGAAACTAAATCAACTCGATACAACCGATACGATTTGTTCGCGGCCGGGAACTTTTTCGAGACGTTTCGGATGAAAGTGGAAAAAACGTGTTCTTCACTCGAGAGTCAGAAACGAACTATATTAAGACTACTGCAGTAGGGACTATTTACAGGGGGGAATACATACAAAGACATGTACTTGTTTACTTGGCTAACACTAATACATCGATTTTTATTCTCCCTCTCTTTCTCTCGACACTTCCTTCGACACAACGACGACGACGACGACGGCTGACAGTTCGCTCGATACTGCGTTTTGTTTTCACCCGCGGCGTGCTTCACCTGCTGCTGCTTGCGCGTAGGGTGGATTGGCCAATTGTCGTCACACTTTAAACATCCTCCCGCCTTTGAAAGGCTGCGCTTTCAACACCGTTCTCGGGGTCGATTGGAAGGAAGCACAGCTTTGCAACCGCTCGCTTAAGGATCCCATCCTTGGTCTTGACCTTGACGACACGCGTGACTCCGTCAACGCCAGGGAACAGCTCAACGACTCGACCGAGTAGCCACTTCTGCACCGGCATGTTGTCCCGCTTGATCAGCACCAGCTGTCCAACTTCAACGACGATTTTGTGGTGCCACTTGTACCTCTGCTGCAACGACGTCAGGTACTCGAAGTGCCAGCGATCCCAGAAGTGTTGCACGATTTTAGTGATGTGCTCGTATCGTGATCGTGCGTGCTTGGTTCGGTCGACCTCGGGACGTGCGACAGCGTTCAGCGGACGAAACACCAAGAAATGTCCGGGTGTTAGTGGCTCGAAATCCTCCGGGTCGTTCGAGAGTGGCGTAATCGGACGAGAGTTGAGGATTGCTTCGATACGTGCGAGTACCGTCGACATCTCTTCGAAACATAGGGCTGCTCCCGCCGTGTGCTTCACCAGTAACTTTTTGGCCTGCTTGATGTTCGATTCCCAGATCCCGCCAAAGTGTGGGGCCTCCGGGGGGTTGAATCGCCAGGTGATCTCGTTGCTGTGGGCGCGTTGAATCTCGTCTTGGGTATCGACACTCGCGAAAAACTTGTCCCACTCCGCAAGCAGGTTAGCAGCGCCGACAAAGTTGGTGCCGTTGTCGGTCCAAACAACAGCAGGGCGACCGCGACGACTGACGAAACGATCGAAAGCGGCTAGGAAGGCCGCCGTTGACAACTCGCTGACGAGCTCGAGATGGATTGCCTTTGTCGACAGGCAGACGAACAGCACGATCCAGGCCTTGTGTTGAACAGTCGACCGTTTGTTGCGCTGCTTGATGAAAACTGGTCCACAGAGATCGATTCCGACTTGATGGAATGGGTACCGTCCTTCCAGGCGGCACGCAGGCAGGTCTCCCATGTACTGGCGAACTGGGCGAGGGTTGTCTTCGAAGCACACGACGCACTTCCCAATCATATCTTTGACCGCGACTCTCCCACGGATGATCCAGAACTCCCTTCGAGTGGCAGCTAAGGTCAGCTCGATTCCGGCGTGCATGTTTTGCGTATGCTTATCGCGGATGATGGCAACAGTTAAGGGATGTTTCTGTGGCAGGATCATCTGGTGTTTCGTGTCGTACGAGCAGGACGACTTGGAGAGGCGTCCTCCGACCCTGAGGACGTCGCGGTCATCTGTGAATGGGGAAAGCGGGATTAGCGAGTGGTTCTGGAGGGTTACCTTTTTGCGCAATTGGGCGAATACTTCCGGAAAGGCTTCCTCCTGTGCGAGACGAACGAGGGCCAGCGTGGCTCGACGCATCTCCTCTGGGCTGAACAGACGACCGTGGCGACGATTCTCTGGACTCCGTTTGCACGCGTTCTGGTGCCAGCGCTGGATCCGTGCGACGGCTCGAACCATGGTGAAGTACTTCTCGCAGTTGTCGAACAGCGAAAATCTCTCCACCGTTTCCACGGCGCAGACGACGAGTAGTCCCGGAAGTTGATCTTCAGGGATGAGCTGCACACTGGTTGGTCTCTTGTGGTCGATCATGAATGGCGGACCCTTCCACCACTTTCCGCACGTTGCTAGTTTTCCAGGCATGATCCCACGCGAGAGCAGATCCGCCGGATTGTCCTCGGTCCGGCAGTGGAACCAGTCGATCTTGTTGGTCAATCGCAAAATCCGAGCAACTCGGTTGGCGATGAACGGTTCAAGTTTGCTTGGACAGATGTTGATCCAACTCAAGGCGATCATGGAATCCGTGTAGCAAGTTATGCGGTCGAATTCAATTGGTAGTGATCGTTTTACTTTGTCGACTAGTTGAGCGAGCTTCACACATCCACAAATTTCTAAGCGCGGAATCAAGGCTCTTTTTTCTTTAAGCGGTGCGACGTGCGACTTAGCGCACAACAAACGAATTGCGGTTTGACCTTCGTGGTTTACTGATCGTACGTACAAATTTGCCCCATAGCCCTTTTGCGACGCATCGCTGAACCCAATCAACTCGACAAAGACCGTTCTACGAAGGGGAAGCACACAGCGACTGATCCTGATGGTTTTCATCTCCGACAACTCGTCCCTGTACTCGATCCACAGCTTGGCCAGATCTTCCTTGAGTGCAACGTCCCACTTCTTCTTTCCTCGCCACAGGTCTTGCATGTAGATTTTGCCCGTCATGACCACTGGAGCTGCTAGTCCACACGGATCGAAGAACTTTGAGATGTCCGAGAGAACTTTGCGCTTAGTTGGAGGTCCTTCCGAAAACGCAATCGAGTGGATGTCGAAACTGAAGACGTCGAGATCGAGTTGCCAGGTAATCCCGAGGGCCTTGGTTTTGCCTTCTTCGGTGAATAGCACTTTCTGCTCTAGTTTGTCCTCTGGTATGCCGGCCAATAGTTCGCTGCGGTTAGAACACCACTTGTGCAACTCGAATCCCGCCTTACCGAGCATTCCGGTCAACTGCCGCTGCATTTCAAGGGCTTCTTCGACTGTTTCGGCTCCAAAAAGCACGTCGTCCATGTACACCGAGTTCTTGCCGAAGACCGCTGCGAGGGGGAAATGCTCAGCTTCGTCGATACAGGTTTGCAGCAATGCCCGGGTTGCCAAAAAGGGAGCGCAAGCGGTGCCATAGGTGACTGTCGTCAGTTGATAGACGCCGATGTCTTCGTCGGGACTGGTTCGCCACAGGATCTGCTGGAATCGACGATCTTCTTTTCGGACATCGATTTGCCGGAACATTTTTGCGACGTCCGAGGTGACTGCGACTTTGTACGTTCGAAAACTGAGCAGATTGTCGATCAGGCGGGGTTGGAGGGTCGGTCCTACCAAGAGTTGGTCGTTCAGGGACTGTCCGTTGCTGGATTTCGCCGAGGCATCAAAAACAACCCGTAGTTTGGTGGTACTGCTTTCGGGTCGGACGACGGCGTGATGCGGCAAAAAGTAGTAGGGCATTTCTTGTGGTTCAGCGAGAGAGAAAGTGCCAACTCTTTCCATGTGCCCCAGGTCGATGTACTCCTGCATGAACTTCCTGTAGTCGTCGTACAGCTTCCGGTCCTTGATCAGCTTCGCTTCCAGCATCAAAAAACGACGGTGAGCAATGTGTGCCGAGTCTCCGAGCTTGACCTCCTCCTCCTTGAACGGCAAGGCGACGACGTAACGACCTTTTTCATCTCGACAGTGGGTGGTCACAAAGTGATCCTCAGCAGCTTGTTCTTCGGGGGAAAGGAAGCGTTCCGTGCTGTAGCTTTCGACTTCCCAGAACTTGGTCAGTTGTTCGTCCAGCTGTTCGTTCGTTACCGGCAGAGCTTGCAGTGTAGGATAGTTGACCTCCTCGTTCACCGGTCCTCCTGCGACCCATCCGAAGATTGTTCGTCGCAGCGTAGGCAACTCGTCGCCGAGTTTATGGGTCTGGCTCAACATCATCTTATCCCACTCAACGATGCCAAACAGGATGTCGATCTTCTCCGGATGGTTGAAGTGGGGGTCTGCGAGGTCAATCCACTCCGGTATGATCCAGCTTGAGATGTCGAACGAGCGCAAAGGCAACCGGTTAACGATGCACGGAGCGACGAGAAACTCAACAACGACTTCTTGGTGTTCGATCACAGACGGTTTCGAGAAAACGTGAGCGACAGCTGCTTCGGTGATTCCATGGCCTGCTCCACCGAATCCGACAATCGAAACACTAGCAGGGAACGTTTTGAGTCGCAGACGTTGAGCACACGCAGTCGTCATGAACGAACACATTGCACACGAGTCCAGGACCGCACGACACTCTTGGACTTCCCCGTTTGATCCTTGAACGTACACGATCGCAGTGTGCAGCAGTGCTTGTCCGCTCGTCGAGATCAACTGAACCTTCTTGGAGGGCGACTTTGGTTCAACTGATCGATCCTCTGACGCCACTGGTCCGGACGTCTTCTTCGAATCTAGAGCGGGGTCGACAAGGCGCGCCTCTGGTCCGGGCGCGGGTTGTTCACGAGCAGCGTCTGGAGAAGTCAGAGCACACAGACCGACGCGATCCCGATCTTGCTCGGGCTTGTTCTGGATTGCTCTAGGGCGAACCGACGATGCACTAGACTGCGACGACGTTCCTTCACCTGGCATCTTGGGGTCGAAATGGAGAAGCGTGTTGTGACGTTGGCCACAAGACTTGCAGGTACCACTCTTGCAATTGGCGACAATGTGGCGATTGGAGAAACAGTTGATGCACAATTTCAAATCCTTGACCCTCTGGAACCGCTGCTTCACAGGCAGAGCGAGGAAGCTGCGACACTCGTTGATGTAATGGCTACCTGTGCAGTTGAAACAACCGAAATTCCTCTTCTCCTCATCACGGGTGGCGCTCACCAACACCTTCGGTTGCAGCCTAGCTCCGACTGGCTTCGGGTGTACACGGGTTTGCTTACGTTCTTGCTCCAGGTTCTCCAAAATGCGACAGCGATTCAACAGGAAGTCGACCATTTCACTCCACTTGACAGAACTCTGGCCGACCACGTGGGATTCGAAAGCCTTGTGCGTGTCACCATCGAGACGGGAAGCAACAACGTGGACTAGCATTGCTTCGGAAAGGGGTTCGAGGTTAAGCTTCAAAGAGGACAAGCCACGAAGGTTCCTTTGGACGACGTTCAGCAGCTGATGCAGATCGTTCGCCGACTCGAACTCCAACCGCTTGATCTGGAACAGTTCCGCAAGATGGTTGTCTACCAGCCAGCGCCGGTTCTCGAACTCCTGTTCGAGGGCTTTCCACAACGACGAGAACGACTCTTCCGACGACTCGAAGTTCTCAGCTTCCCCGACAAGGCAAGAGCGCAAATAGTGGAGACGCTGATGATCGTTTAGGGCCTCGTTGCGCCGAACAAGATGGTTGAACTGGTTGCGGAAGTAAATCCACTGGTCGTAATGGCCGTTGAACTTGGGCAACGAGATTTCGGGAAGCCTAATGGTCGGAGCGGAACTTGGAACGGTGGCAATTCTACTGTCTAGGGAGGGCTTTGCTTCTGGGGGGTTCGAAAGGGGTTTCAGTTTTCTGGCGATCTGGTAGAGAATTTCAGTAACGAGATCAAAAAACTCTTCACTCTGCATCGAAATCCCATCCAACTCTTCTTCCTTCGAGAGACCGAAGAGCTTCTGTTCAATTTCCAAAAAGGTTTGGCGCATTTCGAAAACAGCATCTCTGCGAGTTTCGAGCTGGAGGGAATCCTCTTTGTCGACATCAAAGCTTTGTACGTAGATCAAAAGTTTTCCAGCACGTGTGTGAAGTGCCTTCATCGACCTTTGCAGGGACAAAATGGCGGCCTTTTTCTCCGCCGCCATCGCAAAGTTTGTCTTACCTTGAGGTTCGAGGTCCCCTTTCGAACACTTTCTCCGACGATGCAATCCGCTTCGATCCGGTTCGAAGGACCTATTGGTCGATGTGGTTCACTTTTGCTCGAAGCTGGATCTCGTTCGCACTTCTCGTTTTGCACTTTTTGTTTCGATTTTTCGTCACTTTCGTTTCGACACTTTTAGTTCTTTTTGTTTCGACACTTTCAGTTTTTTTTTTGTTTCGACACTAACTTTCGCGAAACCTCCGCGACACTCTTCAGTGCTCGCCAGAGTTTCGACAGTCTCTCGATTCGCTTTCGATACGTTTCACTTCGACACTTTGCTAATTAGCACCAAATTCTTCGAAACTAAATCAACTCGATACAACCGATACGATTTGTTCGCGGCCGGGAACTTTTTCGAGACGTTTCGGATGAAAGTGGAAAAAACGTGTTCTTCACTCGAGAGTCAGAAACGAACTATATTAAGACTACTGCAGTAGGGACTATTTACAGGGGGGAATACATACAAAGACATGTACTTGTTTACTTGGCTAACACTAATACATCGATTTTTATTCTCCCTCTCTTTCTCTCGACACTTCCTTCGACACAACGACGACGACGACGACGGCTGACAGTTCGCTCGATACTGCGTTTTGTTTTCACCCGCGGCGTGCTTCACCTGCTGCTGCTTGCGCGTAGGGTGGATTGGCCAATTGTCGTCACACTTTAAACACTCTGGAAACTCTATATAAAACTTATCTGAACTTAATTTTGCAAACTTTTATTTCAACTAAATGTTAATATATTACCAAAGAATAGCTAAATAAACATTTTGGAGTGGGTATAACACCGTTTTGGGGGTATTTGTATCGATAGAATAGATTTTTCGTTGGAATTTTGTACCAACCCGGAATTACGTCGTCGGAAAATCCGCAGGCATCTGAACCGGTCCACAATTCACAAGTCAATCTATGTGGCATCAGAAAGGGCATAAAATTTCCGGTCTTTTGATACCCATACATCCAGGTTTTCTATAAAACCCACGTTTTTAAATGAGTTTCTGAACAAAACGTTGTACTAGGTTCCTGTCAAACTTTAAATTTTTTACATGTTTTATCACAAAATGTGCATAGTGCCCAAGGGGTGTAGGTACTTTTTTTAAATACTGTATATACACTCATACTTTCTAAAGGCAATGCAATCTCTTGTTTTTGAAAATATACTGATTAAGTCGGTAAAACTATTGATTTAAGTCTATTTTAGTTTGTATGGAAATTCTGTGCACACTTGTGACACGTATTACAATTTTACTTTCGAAACACACTTGTGACACGTGCTTTTCAGATTTTTGATTACATAATTTACTGTATCTTTTAACTGGTGTAACCAAATTAGTTGAAACTTGGAGCATTTGTTAAGCGATAGTATACGAACCGATTGCTTCAAAAAGTTTGGCTCTATCATTCATAGTTTTGAAATTATTTACCAACAAACTTTAAAAATCGATTTTCTCGAAAAGTACTAAATGGTCGTTGTCACAAGATAGCGCACAACAGACGAAATGGATCTTCAAGTTGTTTCTTTTCTTCTGTTCGCAATAAAAGACAAACGCGCTGGATTTTTTTTAATTAAACTTTATTCATCAAAATAAAAGGTAGGTGACAGAATGTTTTACAAGGACCGGTTTTGCTTCTAAAGTTTATGCTTATTTTCCTCCCATTCTTCCACGGAAAATCGAAGCAAAGAACTGAAAATAGTCTGTATATGCACTGTATTTATATACGTTCTTGTTTATTAGCCCTACAACTGGTGTGTTTTTGTGTTTGTGTGTGTGTTTTTTTGTATGCGTACATTGTTCTACATCGCCATTAATCAATCAAATTCCGCACTGGATGACGACAGGCGCGAGCGCCCTTTTTGTCCACGTGTTTTTTCACCTGTGAAATGGTTTTTATCTCAACTTTTGTGTACTTCATGTGTGTGAGTGTTCCGCGAACGAAGCAATTGATTTATTAGTCACTCTCAACTCAATTTGGAGGGAAACAGTTTGCGTAAAAGCATTAATTGAAGTTTGCTGCCGAAGGAAAGAATGATTCGTGGAAGCAATAATGGGAAATGTGGTATTCTCGGTAAAACAAAAAGTTTAAATCGGTTTCTGTATCTTTAAGACTGTTATGCTGCTTCTTCGTAGAGTGATAAAAAGTTGTGTTTTCACGATTTTTCGCTTGTTCTTGATGTTAGAAATGTTGTTAAAGCAGCAGTTTGTTTTAGTAATGGAAAAATCCTTTGGATTTCAATTGTTCTGCACTATGTTTGTTTTTATCTTTTTCCTGTTTTTTTTATATTTACCTTAGGCTGCCTCTTATATAAGCTTAATTTTCTTTGTCCATTTGTGTTTCTCTTGATATAAGATGATCGTTCAACAGAAAATTTATATCGCTAAAGTGTGTACATATACTAATACGCACTACTCCTTGTGTACACAATTGTTTATCCTCAATTTCCATTGTAATTATTCACATTTAAACACGATTACGGCTTCTTTTTTTTATCTTTTCACAAACTTAAGCATTAGTTTTGTTTTGTTTTATTTATGACTTCCACCTCGCTACGTCGATTTGTTTACCATTCTTTCGAGTTTATATATAATTCAATTTACTTTTACTCACCAACCATCACTATTTTACTGTTTCTTGTTATATTCTCTAAACGTATAGCTACATTTTTCATGTCTTTCCATGATTCCTGCAGACCATTTCACGCGATTTTTTTTGTCTCTTCCGCCAAAGGAGCAGTTTGCACGTGTGCGTGGCGGAGAGTTTTCTCGGAATGCGTAACGCACCACGTGGTAATAACATTACGCCCAATGTGGAGAACATAATTCAATCAATTTGTATGCCACCGGCGCCAAAGAGATTCCTCCGCAGCGGTAAAAGGTGTGTGATTTGGGTGCTTCTTTTTGTGCCAAGTGTTGAAAAGTTTTATTTCGGCGAAGAGGAAAAGTTGCACAGATTTGTTTTAGTGTCTCCGGTTTGCAGCAGGCCACGAGAAAGCATGCGGAATGCACGCTTATACGAAATAGTTTTACCCTTTTCAAAACTGAGTGAAAATGACTCTGAAATTGGTAAGTTCTAGAAGACGGTGAAATTTGTGCAGAAGGCTATGAGAAAGTTAACAAACAGTGCTGTGTTCAAACACAGCTTCTGGCCAACTGTGACGGAAACCGCAGCGAACGATTGACCAGTCCGGACAACCCACAACATTGACAGGTGTTTCCGTCTCGGCGCAAACACGTCCGACGTGGTCACAGAATGCCAGATCGAAGTAAGCCACCACCAAAGTTGACAAGACCAAGTTTGACCGACATTTCTGTCCGCCACTGACTGACAACCGCAGCCATCAGACCCAAATGCACTTTACACGCTGACAAAAACCCACGCAACCTTTAGCTTCGATCGGACGCTTTTGCTGCATGGGTCGCGCCGGGAATCTACTTTGTTTCGGAACTTTGTCCTTCGGCCACGCCAATGATAACGAGATTTACTCGGTACGCCACGACGCGCTCGTTCCGCAACTGGGACACAGTTTGTTTCCGGTTTTGAACGAGTTTCGCAATCCGCTCTCCCTTGGCTGCCTTGGCGCTGTAATTTCCTCTTTCCGTTCTGTCCCGTTGTGTGTAATACAATTTCATTAACTACGCGATTCCACCTGTTTCCTTGCACTGGTTCATTTTCCTGTGTTTTTCTTGACGTTTTTTTTTCGCTCGATTTCGCTATACATTGGGGCTGGGATGTAAGTTTTTGTTAGGGGCGGTGCCCCACGTGGTTTTTGTTGCCAGTACTAATATCAAATTAATATACTGTTTATAAATATATATTAAGTTCAGTTGCTGATGTTTTGTTTCACTTTTTTCAGTTAGCTTCTGCGGAAGTTTAATACATGTTAGCTGAATTTGGGTCGTTTGTTTTTGCTTAATATGTCTGTTTGGAGTTCTGAACCATGCGTTAGTGTTGATATAATTACCGAGTTATTCAGCATACTGTTTAATTCCAATTTTAATGTACATTTTCTCTTCATGCGTGTTAAGCTTCCTCTTTTAAACACTATTGTTTTTATGTCTAGATGTGTAAACTTAGTCTAAACGAAAGTATAAAACTGAGCAAACGCTTATTTGAGACAAAATTAATTGAAAAAGGAAATAAAAACGTAAACCCACAATTTTAGGAAAAATTACAACTTATTTATTATTCAGCAAGAGCCATCTTAAAAAAAATAATAATAAACGGAACAATAGCTATTAGTGTTTCTCTCTTCTTTCTTGTATCACAAAATTATTTTGATTTTTTTATTATTCTCGATTATATATTTCCTCTGTTTTTCGCATACTTTGTAAAGCAATTAAAACTAAAACCTAAAATCGTTTGTTACACAACGTTTGTTCAACCTAGGATCGGAAGATGCCTTTTGTTTCAGTGAAATTTGCTGATCGTGGCGCAGCGTGCCATGGTTCCGCAAACGATGACACGCGTAAATAGAACGATGATGATTGAAAAGTTTGGCCCTCCCCAGCACTCCCCCTCGTCTTAAATAGGGGAGCTGGGGGTGAAACTGGGACTGCCACATGTGCGTGACTCTCTGGCGTGTTTGTGAGTGTGTGTGTGTGTGTATGATATGTTTCATCCCACAGCTGGATGGAGATAAGCCGCGAGAGTTTTGAAACTTTTCTTCTGCTCTATATTTTTTCTACAAGAGTGACGACGAATGAGTTCGGGGAAGGATGCTGCGTGCGCGTGCTGTCTTAGGAAATTTTCCTCTTTTTTTATCTGGACGGCTTCAAGTTGATCGTGAACTCGATTATTTTTTTTCTAAGCTTTCCGATGCCTTTTGTTTTTCTTTTCCAAAGTTACCCAGAACCAGAGCCAATTGCGTTTTGCTGTGCGATGCCTCTTGAAAGAAAATTTTAAGCCTATGATTTAGGGTGATTTGACTGATAAAGAATATGACATCAAGGCTCCTTATTGCACAGTGTTTTTAGGAACTTTAACTAAAATGCAATCTATCACGGCTTCCAAGACTTGGATCGATGTACAAATGCAAACAATAGTAGGCTTTTGAATCTTATGATGCTTCACCCAAAGGTATCAAAGTAGGCTGGAGTGAAATTTTGCTCTCCCCCCACTCTCCCTCACTTACAAGATTGGGTTTAGATAGGAAAACAAAAATACTGCTCAATAAAAAAGTCCCAGTTTACCAGGTTTAAGGATAATCGAAGTTTCCATTTTTTAGTTAGTTCTAGGGAACAAGTTTGTGCAAGAGTGCGAAGAGATTCGTCCACTCCAAAATGTTTATTCAATTCATTCATTGTAAGCTTAGAAAGTTTAGCTAAACATTTGAATAGGTCAAATAAAAATAAAATTTGCAGATAGTGGATCAAACAGCTCAGTGCTGATTTATTTCGATAACCTACTTAAAAAACAATCAACAAGATTTCTAAACAGGAATAAAAGTCGCAGTCGCAGTCTGAAGGTTGTGTGTGGTGAGTCACCCAAACCTCTTTTACGAAAATGGACCGACGTGTTTCCCCATTCGATAGAAGGCCAGGAGCATAAGGTGGGAATTGAACCCGCGCCCCACAGCAACTTAGAGACCGGCAGCCGAAGCCACTAACCGCCGAGCCACGAGGCCCTCTAAAAAAATCCAGTTTTGTTATAACATAAAATTCCAAGCGAATTCATGCATCAACATTTACTTCAGGCGAATTTTGAGGCGTTAAATGTCTAAAATGGATGATGTTTCATTTAAAACTTTGATATATATGAATCCTTGGAAAAATAGTCTCAAGGATAATTGTAGAACAATTGGTATCCTACCATTTTTTGGTAGTAATTTGATATTTAAAAATTTCAAAACTTTAAATGTTTGGATACCAAAATTTTGTATTTTTGTGGCATAACAGTTTTTAATACCAAATAATGGACATTTTTTAACCAAATCTGTTGAAGTCGTTGATTTTGCATCAAAATTACATTTTCATTGTTATTTTTTATAATTATTGATTAATTCCAGGGTTGCAGAAATATTAAATTTACAGTTCTCAGCGACTAAAACTGTCATGGCCGGAATCTCATATCCTAACATTCACTGCACATTATTCCGTCGCGAAATCCTCAGCACCAAAAATTGACGGGCTCTATCGCGAGTTTGCAAAATCCCCGCAATTTTTTTTCTCTCTCATCCTCACTCAACAGAACATAGCCTCAAAAGCCGTTTCTCGCTTTCTTTTATTGCGATTTTTTTCAAGAAAACAAAATATTCTTCAATGAGCGGGGGTGAACGAGGAAAAGAGAAAGAGTGATAGAAAGAGAATGCCCCTGCTGGCAATCATGAGATAAAATAAGAGTTTTCACAACTGTAGTGATGGTCGCTATGCTCTCTGATTGGTTGGTGCAGGAACCATCACATGATAAGTTTTTCTATCACTCATTTACAACACTGATCGAACCCCTATTAAATTTTTAAAGTCGCTGTACATTTAAGTAGGGATCAAAACATGGTACATTTGCGGTGTTTCAGCCTTTTCAGATTTTTTTTTTATAAAAAAGAGCTTCGAAGCTATCATTACTGGTTAGCTTCGTAGAAAATTTTGGCGAACTTTCATTTTAATATTCTATTTCAATTTGAGTACAGAAAAACGAGATTATATCACGCAAGCACCGTAAAACCGTGTGTCCGAAGACTTGTTTTAAATCTTAGTAGCCTGTTTTGCTTGCGTAAAATCTGAAACGTCCCCACCGCCAAGTGCGGAAAAAAACTTTTCAGGTTGTTATTTTTATTTAGTTGAAACTATTTTGAATTATTTTGGAGAAATTTATGAAGCACTTCCAGCCTACCGTGATTAAGTTCACCTTTGTAGTTTACCCTCGGTTGAAATTATTTCCTTTACATTGTTATTTTTACATCAAACATTTTATAATTAAGTGCAGGTATTTCTGTTGTTCGTGCGTGATTCTCCAAACATCGATGTGGTATTATTCTGCTTAAGTACGTACCAATAAATGTGATATTTACGCATATGATAAAACAAATGAAATCAAATTTTCCTAAAAACTAAACGGAACCCCAACGAGTGGAATTCAACTCGACTCCGGCAAAAATCAACCAAACCAAACGATCAAGTTTCGTCTTTTAATTTATGCTCGAGAGGAAGGGGAAAACCCAGAACATCCAGCTGCACTTGTAACTTCTCTCTATGCAAATGTGCCACGTGTATTGATTTTCCGCCACATTTGATGGGGAAACAGCGCGCAGTGAAAATCATCAGCAAAAAAAAAAAAAACTAGAGTTGAAATCAGAAAGTTTGCTTCCCGGAGAAACTATAAAAACCCCAAGCATCCAACGGACCGGGAAAGGAGCGAACCAGGACGTGATAATTACTACGCCAATCACCACCGACCGACCGAACCGTCATCATCACGAGCGAGAGAAAGGGTGAGTGAGTGAGAGTGGAGAGTTGAGTTTGAGTTTCGCGGTTGGATCGCGCGAACAGCAACCGCAATCAATGGGCTATGGGGAAAATCGATTGTTGAGTTTGCATTTAATCGGATATGAAATTGCACAATGGCTTGCAGCGGTAATAATGGCTGCACAAATGCAGCAACCATACAGTGTGGCAGGAACAATCGAGCATTTGAAATGGTTATTTTTTTTTTGAGTGCATGCGCGAGTTTGGTAGTAGGCGTTGAGCTTTTACACTATGTATGAGTTGGTAGCAGATTGAAAATTAAAATAATAGCTTTCAGTGACAGTTTACTTTGATTTGAATTTTTCCATCGTGGGTCACTAAAGTGGGACACATTTCCGCCACAATTGTTACATTCATTAAAATGAACTGTTTTTGTGCATCTCGTGAGATTTCAATTATTTTTCTAAAGACATAAAGGGACATAAAGCAAACCAAACTCCTCTTTCCTGGTTCACCACAGGATTAAGGGACAGTCGCACATGTTCCATTTCTTTCTCTCTTTCCCAATCACTCTTACACACACACACATTATTCCCACCGTGCCCCCTCAACCCATCATCGGTATCGTCCCCATTGTTTGCTACAGTTAATAATGCATAGATTGGCTCCCGTTTTCGTTTTCAATCCTGTGTCGCTTCCCTGGCAGACCGAGCTGGCAACACTGTTTCTTGCGCCACTTTTTCCTCACCGCGCGCCAACTTCCGCCTCGCTCTGGCCTTCCGGCAGGGGTCTGTCCGCGCGTGTGTGTGTGTGTGTGTGTTCTCATCATCATCATCGTCTTCTTCTTTTTCCACCACCTTTCTCCTTAAACTCGTTTTTCTTTCTTTTTTTCTTCGTCATCTTCCGGTTCCGGCAGGCACTTTGGCCTGCCGCAGCTCGTTATTACTGTATATATATTAAGCTGTACGTGTGTGTGTGTGTGTGTGTGTACGTGTGTTCGTTTCTCCTTTTGAAATTATTTTTTTCCTGTTGTTCAGTGTGTTTGCATTTTTGCGTGTGTGTGTGTGTGTGTGTGTGTGTGTGTGTGTGTGTGTGTGTGTGTGTGTGTGTATTGTTTGCTTGTGTACGTGTGTATCTAGATTGGAGAGTGGATGGCAATTTTGCTTGTTTTTCACATTTTGTTTGTTTTATTAATTTTAAAATATGCAATAAATTTTCCATAATTTAAAATTTTTGATATATTCATTTAGCTGCAACGAGAGAAGAGAACGAGACAAAAAACGTGAATTATTATGAGATAACGACTGAATGGATATGTGTGCGGGAATGTGGAAATAATTTCATTAGTTTCAATTTGCCGCAATTATGTTGCATTTAGCGGGGACTGGTTTCCATAATGCATATTGAATGATGTGCTTATTTGTGCGCTTTTACGAGGGTGTTGGCATATTTGTCTCTCTAAATGAAAGAGTTATTACGTCAAATGTATTTACTACTGGAATAGGATCAAGCAGAAGCAGATATTGTTTAATGTAATTTTCAGGAAATTTTAAGTATTGTTAACTGGTGTTTCAGTCGGATGTCATTTAAAGCTGATATCGACGTCGTCGTGCTATCTTGTCGCACCCGCCATTTCGACGTTCAGGAGAAAAACGCGTTTTAATGTTTGACCTTGAATAAACAAAAACGAACGCACGCAATGTAAACAATAACAAACACGTTTTGTTTGGCTGACCATTCTGTGCATTGTCCCGAAGTTTGGTTGAAGTTAGTTGCTGGAGTCCCGAGTTATACACTCAAACGAACGGGGTCACTTTTTAGTTTGACACCGCTTTTACACGGAGTTCACACACACTACCAAACGTTTGTTTTGATGGTGTGCGTGAGAGCCGTGTAAAAAGTGACAGTTCGTCACTTTTTAGTTTGACTTTGACTAACCAACGGGGTACAAACTAAAAAAGTGTCAAAGAGACCAACCACCGGGGGTTGAGTGTAAATACAATTGTTTACGGTAGTCTAACTTGTACGTGCGTCAAACGCGTTCTGACCTGAAATCCCTTTGGCCAGTTGTCGCACTTACATCAATTTTCAAACTACTTTCATATGTAAAGTGACAAAAGTGCACGGAGATTTTTCGGATTTCGTTTAATATCTCAGGATTGAAATCGAATTTTGTTGATCTGTGAAGGTCAAAAGATGAGGCATTGCGAGCTGCACAAAATGGCGTTCTTAACTCAATTCGACCCAAAATGCACGTACGACAAGTTAGCACGACTGCGACGATATACAAAAAATCCGTACTATAAAATATTATCATAAAGTCATAGGGGGAGGTTAGGCACGATGTAATTTTTCCGTTGAAAACTGGGATAAAAAAAAACAATTTTTACTACTTAATGATTTGTAAAATATACAAAGATTTCAAGTTATAAGAGTGAGAAATAATAAGAGTAAAAAATCTGCAATTTGAGAACGATTTTTCTACTCAAATCGGTGTCTTTGGCAAAGTTGTGGGTCTTTTCAGAAAAATGGTCGCACATTTTATGCAGAAAAACTAATTGCGCAAAATAACTATTTTTGAAAATTCTCGTTTTGTGTTTTGAATAAAAAAAAATAAATTTGAAAAAAAAAAAAATTTGAAATTGCTGCCAATTTTTGAAAAAATATTTTAGCCACGCCGTCCCTCCTTTCACCGCAATTTTTTTTTCTTGCAAAAAATAATCATCAGCACTTAAATATTTTGGAACTCTATGATTACAACAGATCTTTAAACACTTTTTGTGTTCAGATGTTTGAACCGTGGCTTGTAATTTGTTGTTTTTTTTTACTTTTTTATTTTGTCTTGTTTTGAACGCTTTGGATAGGTCTTCCTAAAATGTATAACACATCGTGTTTTTTCTACAAAAACCACCCGTTTTACTAACTTCCGGACTTAAGCTGAAATTGTCATAATTTATAGATAGTGACTAAAAGACGGATCGCAAAGACCAAAAAGATCAAAATTGGCTCAATCAGTGCCGAGATACTCAAGTGCAACATCCCACCACACACACAGCGATTGCTCAGTAGATGATTCCGATTCGATAGGTATATTTGAAGGTGGGTCTAGGAGGTCAAATTAAGAAGTTCGTTTTTCGAGTGATTTTATAGCCTTTCCTCAGTTAGGTGAGGAAGGCAAAAATTGCAAAACATCAATGAATACATGAAAAAACTCTCAGTGTTTGGTCCCAAAATTCTAAGTTTGCAAAAAGATTAAAAAGTCTCCATTTCATTAAAAATGCATGAATAAGCATTGTGCAATGTAATCAGAAAACTGTACAATCGATATTTAATTTGAGTCGCTATTTTTTTGCCTCCTCATTTTATTGAGAAAATGTTTTGAGAAATGGGAGCCTAAACAAAATAAAAATTCTTCTAATTTTTATATTTTGGAAAAACCCTTAAAACCTTAGTTAACATTTCACAACATTCTTTTTTCAATTCGATCATCAAATCTCGATGAAAACAAATTTTCCACCTGATCTTTTCTATGCAAAAAATCGCAGCATTGAAAATATGTTTTAGTAGCACCATTCAATAGCTTAAAATCTAGCGACCTCTTGCTTGTTAAGGCGGTAGACTCACAGATCATAACTTCAGGGAGCCTTCGGAAGACCTTGAACATCCCAAAACATTCACAATTTGGAGGAGACGCATTGTTTTTTATTCTTTTTTATGTATTATTATTTTATTTTGATTGAATTCTGATTCTGACATGCGGTACTCTACTCACATGCTTTAATTTTTAAGCAGTGTATCTTTTTATCCACACATTTTCTTTTTTCCTTATTTTCAGTTTATTTTTCACAGTAAAAATTGTGTAAATTTTGAATATTTAAAAATAACCTCCATTTTGACTGAAAAGGGGCATTACAACGGAATATTGGTAAATTTACGCATTTTAACATTTACATGACAACGAAATATTGGTAAATACAGCCCAGACTCGATTGTCCAAAGCCTCGATTATCCGAAGTTTTGATTATCCGAAGGTTTGCATGACACTTTCGATCATCGAATCATGACCAAAAAAAATTTTCGTATTATTTCAGTTTCTTACTTTTGAACATAAAATTCGAGTTCTGCGACCCCATATTAGTTATAGATTTGAATAGTTGATTGCCTATTAAATAACAAAATGATTTTTTTTTCAATATTATTCACCGCCTTTTTGGCCGCCATGTTGGATTTGAAAATTCTAAATCACGCCTAGTTAAGGGAGCAAACTCAAGCTTTTTTTACTTCGGATAATCGAGTCTGTATGCACATTTTTAGAGGAAAAATACACAATTTTTCTGTCGTAAAAATGTACTCATTCCTATATGTAATGTTACCATTTTTTACTGTGTTTTAAAAAGCGATTTCAACCGAAATTAAGTAAATTTGGAACACTTTTGTGATAATTTGTCAATAGCATGTCAAATGCAGCTTTTTTGTCGACCCTACTAGGAGTATACTTTTTGAACAAACAACTTAGTAATTTTTGAACAAACAACTTCGTTCATTGCCTGTTTCGTAATTGTGGGATGTTATTGTGGAACATTTGAATTAAACTGATATTTTCACACAAAAAAGTTACAGACCATGTATAAAACATCACAATGCTTGAGTTTCATTGGTATCAATGTGTGAAGTCATTATTTTGTTACATCTATAACAGTAAATATATACCCTTGGAGAGATCAAAAGTTTGTTTACATCCGTAATAAAAAAGTGTTTCAAATTTGTTGATTTTAAAGGGTCCCTGTTCTTCTTTAAAATAATGATATGAAACGTAAAAAAATACCATCGGGCAATACATCAATCGAAAGATCACAAGAAAAGCTTTCACATGAAGGTAAAAGCAAATCCTTATGTTCAGCTATCGATTTTCTATGATTTTTTGAACATCGGCCGATCTGTAAGCCGTTGCGAATATGTGGGATGACTGTTATAGACAGAAACAAAAAAACTTTGAATAAAATTTGCACTGGGATAATTTTTTTCCACAACGGGGGGAGGATTTTTCCATCATCAACAAAAAGAAATGCATTAGCTGCCAACCATCTCACTCACTTTCGTCAGAATAATTAATTTATCATTCATTGGCAGCAGCGCGGGGCAAATTAGTTACCTAGCGTCGGTCGAACAAATCTCAGTATTCCCTTCCCCGAAACTCCCCGTCACAAACTCCACTCCGGGCCGTTTGTCATCTCGTCGCTACTTTGCGAAGCGTCGTCAACCTTTCTGAATGATTAATGCGTAAATTAAGCACAGATTTTCCACGTTTACCCTCTCTTGAAGGGGCTCGTCGACTCTTGCTCTTCTCACTAAAGCAGTAATAATCGTGGAGGTTTTCTGTGCTCATTCGTGTTACTTCTTGCATTCGTTTGTTTTTTGATCAACCAGATTATTGGGTTCGTCGAATTGGATTAACGAGAAGTGAAAATTTCGTTTCACTCAGCATGTTTTTGGAAAGCATCGTGTTATCGAAATGAAAAGAACGTAACGAGAATCCCCAATGCTTTAATGAGAAACGGAATTTGGTGAATTTCGTTAAATATTCATAGGTTTGATGATAAATATTAAACTGAAGAAATCGATTTTTTGGGGAAAGTCTCGACAACAAATAACATGAGCTCAGCTGTCAAATTTTGTTGCATAACAGCACAGCCGATGTTAACGTGACCCAATAATGAAGGTGTGCATCAGTCAAACTTGGATTTGAGCCGCTTCTACGCTTTAAAAACAATTTTACCAATCATGAAAATTACTCACATTGTTGAGTTGTCCCATTCCAGCTGGCTAACGTTCTTGTAGCGTCCGTTGATGACCTCCTCGTCCTCTGAGTCAGAGTTTTCCGACTCCGAGCTCTCGTCCGACAGGTTGTCGTTCTGCATCGGGTTGATGGTGATGGTCAGGGCCGAGTCGTCCCAGTCCAGCTGCTGCTCGGGCGCCACCTTCGGACAGGGCATGTGCTTGTCCAGCGAGTTGCGGGAGTGGCTGCTCGAGCCACTTCCCCCGCCGCCGCCATTGTTCCGCAGGCGGGCGATCCCCACGCCGCAGATCAGCAGCACAAAGGACGCGCAGATGACCACGATCAACATGGTCGAGTGCGAGGACGCCAGTTGGGCCTTCTCGTGGGCCAGGTTGTGCACCCGGGACTGCGACTCTTGGATGTCGTGCGAGTGCAGCATCGCGTGCGCGTACTGGTTGGTATCTGTGAAGGGGGGGAGGATCGAGTATTAGTGATTGATCTAGTTTTTGTGGTTAATGTGAGTCGCTTACCGTGTGAGTCCGCGGCGACTGCCGCATGTCCATCGCTGGAGGTGGTCGGCAGGACCGACGGAACGGCGAGCAGTACACTTGGTGCTGTCGACGCAGACGATGGTTGCTGCTTCGGGTGCAACACCGTCAGCGTGAGCGTGTATTCTGCGCTTCGGAAATGATCGTCCACTTGCGAGCAGGTCAGCTTGAACACTCGGTTCAGATAGTACGCCGGTTTCTTGTTGATGTACACCAACGACTTGAGAATGTGCTGGTAGTTTTCGATGGTGTCGTATCCGATCATTTCGACTCCGTCTTTGCTGATCTTGGTTTTGATGTCGAACTTGAAGAGCGATTCGTCGGTGCCGTCCTTGTCGTCAATGGTGATCTCTTCGTGATCTGGGTTCAGACTTGGGAACACGTTGACGTTGCACGAGTCGAGCTTTTGCAGTGCGGGACGGATTTCCTTGCCGGTGTAGATGCTGATGTTGATTTGTGCGAGAATCTTGACACCGTCTTTGATGTCCGGGTAAGAGACCAGGTGGTTCGAGTTGCCGACAATGACAATTTGTGGTTTCTGATCGACGGTTAGGGGTTTGTCCACTAGAATCTTACTGTAGAGTGTAGCTGTCGATGGTACTGGTGGAGTTGAGGTGTTTGACGCCGTTACCATGATGTAGGTGTCGATGCTTGGTAGGCGGATCGCCTTCTTGTTTGGGCAGCTGACCGTGGTCATCACCTGGATGTTTCTACGTCCGATCGTGGGGTTGTCCTTGCTGTTGATGTACTGGATTTGCTGCAGGAGCTGTTCAATGTTGCTCTTGTTGCTTCCCTCGATGATGATCTTGTTCATCTGAGTGTTGGACTGAATTTGCTGTTCTGGTTCCAAGAAGTGATCAGCTGGCGGCAGCAACTTTTCAGCGCAATCCGTGCCGCAACGAATCTGGTTGGGAGTGAGGACTTTACGCATCGACAGCTTGATTTCGGAAATGTCACCGCTGAAACCGTGCTTCAGACGGTTCTCCGAGCCCTGGAAGCAGGCGCCAATGGCGAGCGTGGTGTTGATTCCGTGGGCAGCATGCAGTGGCCAGTCGTCGATGACCTCTGGATTGCTGTGACGATCTTCGATGTTGCTCTCGAACTTGACGCCATCGATGTACAGATCAACCTTGGGCAGGTCGACATTGATCGTGTAGTGATGCCACTCGTTGTCGCACACCTGAGGAACCTTCCAGCGCCATTCGGCAGGGCTGAAGATGTTCAGGTCACCATCGTTGAAGTTTTTGCGCAACAGCAGAATCAACCGGCAGTTTCGCACGAACAGAGCCATGTGGTGGCGGTTCATCTTGTGATCGTCAGCGCTGCAAATGATGTGCTCCTTGGTGTGTTTGTCGTTCGATGCAATGCTGTGGTGGCGGAACATGGTCATTATACTGAACTGATGGGCGGCAAAGTCCTGCGATTTGACAACGGTCTTCGGCACGATGGCTCCAGCGCTTCCGTCAAAGTGGAAGATAGATTCGGCTCCCTCGTCGTAAACCAGATCCTTCGTCCAGTCGGTGTTCTTCTGCAGCAGATCAGTTAGTCCACTTTCAATCTGTTCCTCTTCGCTCAGTTTCTTCAAGCATTGACTTGCGTCCCGATCACATCCGAACGAGATGTGCTTGGTCTTCAACGAAACCGACGACTGGATCACCATGTCTTCGCCCTTGCACTGCATGTCGCACAGCTCGAGATGAATCTTCGGAAACAGCGACACACTTTCCATCGAATTGGCGCTGTAGTCGATCCGTTCCGCCACTCCCATCACGTGGGCCTCGCACACGCGGCGTACCCGGATGTTCACCATGACCGGAGCCGACTGCTTCATCGCGCAATCGTACGCCACCACCGACAGAATGTGGTTGTGGGACGCCTTATGGGACAGCGGTTCCGTGTTCCGGATCGAGCCCTCGTTATCGATTGTGAACGGTTGGTCGCTGGTGAGAATCTCATACTTGCACACGTCGCCAAACAGTGGCGTGCAATCTTTGTCTGTCGCTTCCACTCGGATGATTTCCTGGTACAGACGACCTTCGTCTACCTGTGGAGCACGAAAAAGAACCAGAAAATGGCATTATTACGGTGTGATGGTGATAAATGTATCATTATTATAACGACAGATGTGCTGTGCTTGCGTTTCTGGTGAAATCCCATTATCATTTTTCCTTGAATATACACAGACAAAAATCAATTCTCGAAACCGTGAAGTCAGTTCACGATTATGAGAACCACGAAGGAATATATTCACGTTTATGGTGCAAATGCACCATACTCATGAATAAATTCCTTCGTGGATCTCACATTCGTGAACTTAATTCACGATTACGGGAATTGATTTTTTTCTGTGTAGCAAGAAGGTATCATATGTGATACAAGTATAGTTTTTCTTGTTTCAGAAAAATTCAGCAATCGAAGATTGAAAGCGATTAATTCAGATCTTACGGAATTTTATGCTCTATGATTACACGGACCAATTTGCAAAAGTTGAAGAAAAAGAACTTTCTCTTCCTTCTTTAGACAGACTTCTCCAGCTGTAGACATAAACTCAAATATACTTCATCTGATAGGAAAATTACTCCCCTTGAGCAATTCTCTGAGATTTCGGTCATTCGATTTTTTTTTTGTAATTTTTAATCCGGCTGAAATTTTTTTGGTGCCTTCGGTATGCTCAAAGAAGCCATTTTGCATCATTAGTTTGTCAATATAATTTTCCATACAAATTTGGCAGCTGTCCATACAAAAATTATATGTGAAAATTCAAAACTCTGTATCTTTTGATGGAATTTTCTGATCGATTTGGTGTCTTCGGCAAAGTTGTAGTTATGGATATGGACTACACTGAAAAAAAAATGATACACGGTAAAAAAAAATTTAAGTGATTTTTAATTTCACTTTTTGTCACTAAAACTTGATTTGCAAAAAAACACTATTTTTTTTTATATGTTTTAGAGGACATTAAATGCCAACTTTTCAGAAATTTCCAGAATGGGCAAAAAATTTTTGACCGAGTTATGATTTTTTGAATCAATACAGATTTTTTCAAAAAATCGAAATATTGGTCGCAAAAAATTTTCAACTTCATTTTTCGATGTAAAATGGAAATTGCAATCAAAAAGTACTTCAGTGAATTTTTGATAAAGTGCACCGTTTTCAAGTTATAGCCATTTTTAGGTAACTTTTTTGAAAATAGTCGCAGTTTTTCATTTTTTAAAATTGGTGCCCATGTTTGCCCACCTTTGAAAAAATATTTTTGAAAGGCTGAGAAAATTCTCAATATTTTGCTTTTTCGGACTTTGTTGATACGACCCATATTTGCTGAGATATTGACATACAAAGGTTAAAAAACAAGAAAATTGATGTTTTCTAAGTCTCACCCAAACAACCCACCATTTTCTAATGTCGATATCTCAGCAGCTATAGGTCCGATTTACAATGTTAAAATATGAAACATTCGTGAAATTTTCCGATCTTTTTGAAAAAAATACTTTTTACAAATGGGCGTAATATTGAATGTTTGGCCCGTTTAAAATGTTAGTCTTGATTTTAAATTTTTGAAAATATTTTTTTCGAATAGATCGGAAAATTTCACGAATGTTTCATATTTATAATTTCACGAATGTTTCATATTTTAACATTGTAAATCGGACCATTAGTTGCTGAGATATCGACATTAGAAAATGGTGGGTTGTTTGGGTGTGACTTAGAAAACATCAATTTTCTTGTTTTTTAACCTTTGCATGGCAATATCTCAGCAACTATGGGTCGTATCAACAAAGCCCGAAAAATTAAAATATAGAGAATTTTCTCAGCTTTTCAAAAATATTTTTTTCAAAGGTGGGCAAACATGGGCACCAATTTTAAAAAATGAAAAACTGCGACTATTTTCAAAAAAGTTACCTAAAAATGGTTATAACGTGAAAACGGTGCACTTTATTAAAAATTCACTGAAGTAATTTTGATTGCAAATTTTACATTGAAAATGAAGTTGAAAAATTTTTGCGACCAGTATTTCGATTTTTTGAAAAAATCTGTATTGATTCAAAAAATCATAACTCGGTCAAAGATTTTTTGCCCATTCTGGAAATTTCTGAACAGTTGGCATTTAATGTCCTCTAAAACATATCAAAAAATAAAGTGTTTTTTTGCAAATCAAGTTTTAGTGACAAAAAGTGAAATTAAAAATCACCAAAAAATTTTTTACCGTGTATCATTTTTTTCAGTGTAGTCTATATCCATACCTACAACTTTGCCGAAGACACCAAATCGATCAGAAAATTCCATCAAAAGATACAGAATTTTGAATTTTCACATATAATTTTTGTATGGACAGCTGCCAAATTTGTATGGAAAATTATATGGACAAACTAATGATGCAAAATGGCTTCTTTGGGCAAACCGAAGGCACCAAAAAGTTTCAGCCGGATTAAAAAATACAAAAATTAAAATTAAAGAAAAAATACCGATTCCGTAGAGAACTGCTCCCTTCTGAAGAGATAGCTACACACCGAAAAACCCCTAGTCAAGGATCAAAATTCGAGGGGTGGCTCACGGGGGAAAACATCCTTCAAGTTTTCCCATACCTTCAGGACGGGGGAGGAGAATGTAAGAGGTTACGCGGGAACGAACGAAATCCAATGTATAGAAAACAAATTCACATTTAATCTTGTTTTTCATGGCAGGCAAACTTTTTTCCACGCTTTTCATCCCCCGATGATGATGATGCGTTCAATTTTTTTTTGCTGCTCTGTCTCCGTCGCTCTCACTGGGCTGTTGAACTTTCTGCTCTTGTTCCTGTTTTTTGCCCGGGCATGCAGGAAAATATTTTCAGTGTGCACATGTGATAAAAAAATGAATTGAAATGTGCGGGCAAACAAATTTAGGTGCACTCTTTACGGTGACATGAACATTTAACATCAAATTCGTGCTCTGTGAACCCATTTTAGCCAAATTTGAGTAGTTGATTGGTTGTTACATTAGCAAATGCATTTTCTCAATATTTTGGCCGCCATCTTGGATTTCAAATTTCCAAATCACCTAAATACATTTTTGGTGTCATTTTTAGGCTCAACAACTCACAAAAAGACAACTTGAAATTTTGATTCGATTATCCGAAGTGATTTTTTTCTGGAGACTTCGTTAAATCGAGTTTGGACTTTGATAAGAAATTTTCAAACCGACTATAAAATCTAAAATTTGATGAGTGTGAACTAACAATAAAACATTTACTAAGGTATATTTTTTACCGGCTTAATGTATCCTAATCCAAGTAATAAACAAATACAAAATAAACTTCATTTTTGAAACAAAAACCTAACCCGATCGTAGCGGTGCGTAAAGAGTTTCCCTGTGGCGTTTTCCCGAAATTTGGGGTTTTCAGGGCTCCGCACATGGGAAAAGGATTTATAAGAGATTAAAATTCAATTACGCTTTATTCAGCTTTCGTAAAATTGCAAATTTCTCTTCAACCACCGGCAACCGGCCGTCCATGACCCAGGGTGGAGCGGAGGCCCACCGGGGTACTTGCGGGATTTGGTCCTCATCAGAACGGCAAAAGCCATCAATTTCTTGGAAAAGTTCAAATTAGTGCGGTATTAACGGCTTCAGGCCGAAACAAGTTGTTGGTTTTAACAACCCCGCGCTCCCCTATTCCGGACTGGGCGAGAATGTCCTTGCGGTCTTCGATGGGGTGCGATTTAAGCTGGCCCTCCGGTTAAACGTGCCTCCGAGGATTGTTTGCATTGGTGGGTGGTGGGATAGCGACACAAAAAAAAAATCACCTGCGGTGTGTGTCCTGTGTGCTCTCGAACACTCAGTAGAGTTTGAAAAGTTGAAATGGATTGAATGATTTTTTTTTAATCTAAATTCTATTTTTTTTTTTCAAATATTGGTCCGGTTGATTTCAACAAATAAAGTTACAGTTCCGTAAGTAGAAACTTAGCTCATAAGTAGAAAAACATATGATAAAATATGTGCAATGATTGCTTAAATTTTACACTTAATTTTAAAAGATATGAGATTATCACTTTAAAAATTTTAATGATCTTTATTCAATTAGATTAACGGATATCTGCTCTAAAATGAGAGACGAGATTGTTATGGTAAAAATAAGTAACCTACTTGATTGACATGGCCTAGAAGAAAGTTGAGAATCGATGGTCTACAGCGACCCTTAAACCTCAACCGATTTGGCTTAAAATTTGCACAGTAACTTATTTTTACCTAAAGAATTGATCCAGGGACGAATCGATGCTGATGACGATTTTTTTATTGTCCCCCTGATAAACATGTGCTGGTTGTACCCTTCCCGAAGCTTGATGTGCCTCAAAATTAATATAATTTTGTGGTACTATTGTTTACGTCCTATTTGGAAAGATTTGATTAATTGATTCTACAACTATGTTACAAGTGATAGGAAAATCGTCAACAAAAAGTATTACATCAATTTACTTTGATCAATGTTTTGAGAGCTTTTTTATATTTTCGATAATTTTTCCTGAACAGAATCTGAATTTTCCATTTCTAAACAGATAATGATGCATTATTTTTTCATCATCCGCTATCTGTTAAGCCATTATTTATGTACAAACTGCATAGATTTTTTTTTTCGTTTGCAGCATTAGCTGCTTGCCTTAAAAATAATAATTTACTTGTTGAATAAATTTGAACCATGAATAATTGTCAATTGCATGCATGAATTGATCATAAAACCATAATTCTTAAGTCTACGAAACGCTTGTTTAGGGCTTATCTTAAACCTTTTCCCTTCTCAAAACTCGTCCAACTCCAAGCGAAGCTTATTTGGAGTAAACATGGAAAATTTCCCTTATCCCCTTAAAGCATAGCAGTTCCGTCTCCCAATTTCTTATACTTTGGTTGGGATGGATGGCTGTAAAGTTGGTGAGGTTCTATTTTAATGGCGTCACTCGAATAATGAAGAAGTGATCAAAATATGGGCTAATTTTCAAAATTTATTGTTGTTATGAAATATTGTTTTGAAAGTCCATTTCAAAATTTATTTTTTTAAGTTTTGACCGCAACCGAGTGTATTCCGCCCGGTCAGGTGGAACCTGTGTCGTAAATCTTCCGAGGGCTTTTAATAGCATTCTGATGTATCTCTCGCTCTTTCACTCCAAAGCTTGCAGTACAGAGTGTCAAATGGCTTTCAATGTTGAACATCACAAAGCGCTTTGTCACTATGCCCGTACACTACGTGTGTGTCAGGTTCGGGATATATGCCACACTTTCGTCGTTATCGGCAGGTTTCGATCTCGGGACTCGAGCCATCCATTTTGGCACACATCTCGAACCTAAATGTGATTTAGGCCTTCCCGAAGCTCGGTGTCCCCGTTTTTTGACCGACCTCCTCTCTTTGGTCGGTGGCGCCACAAACGGCCAAAAGTTGAACACATTGTGTGTCGTCTTTGGAAATAGCTACGCCGCCGAACATTTGCTGGCTCGATATCAAGAAGGAAGGCTCATTGGTGGTGCTTGGCGGTGTCTGCTGGCAGTCGACAAACTTGACGATTAGAGCTTTCGTCGTCAGACGACGGCAAAAGGACTCCGCCGCTCGCTATTATCGATTTGGACCAATACCCACCGGAATAATGCCGTGGTTCATTGACGTCTTCGTTGTCGTCTGTTGGCGTTCATTTAGTCTGGTTCAGCTCAGCTCAGTATTAACAATAATCGTATAGAAGAGTTAGAGTTTATCAAAATGACTTTGGCGGCGCTTTATAGCACATAGAGCACAGATCGTTAGTGGAATGACTCTTGTGGGGTGGCCAAGGCTATTGCCAAGACCAAGTTTTGCGGTGGTGTACGATTATGGGTTAATTATTGGAATGAAAAGCTTTAAGGATAGAACGGATAGTTGCATTTGAAGGGAAACAATGCCGTTTGGGGTTACCAGCACGAATAAGATAATTTGCTTTAACTTAAGAGCGAGTCCACGAGCAAAGCATACCTATCTCGCATCGACTTTACCAATCTGCCTGAAATTTTCAGAGGTTGTTTGTACATATAAAACTAGCATCTGGCCAAAATATGAGCACTCTAGGTCAACGGGAAGTGTGGCAAATCGGGACATAAAGTTTGAAGGTTCAAAACCGTCAAAAATCTTAAAAGGGCTATAACTTAAGCAACATTCAATTTGTTTTCAAAATTCAAAATGAATCTGAAAGGGCTAAAAAAATGCTACAAAGTGCAGGGAGAAGCATCCCAATTGGTTAAATCTAAGGCTACCAACTGTACGGATTTTTTCCTTACCATACGGATTTTCGAACCTCTTCGCGGATTTTTAACAGTCCGGAATTTTTGTAGGGTATTTTACGCATAATACGGATTTGTACGGAATTTTAACAACTTTTTAATCATTAAATTGCTTTTTTTGATTTGGTCGAAGCATTTTTTAAACTAGAAATTTTTATTTTTCTGTGAGTTTGATTTAAAAAAGGGGAGAGTTTTCTGGGGTTTCCTCAATTCAAACTTGATTATCAATAATTCTAGAGTTTTTGAACTATGTTGATATTTCATATGTTGATAGGACCTTTAAAAATAACTCTAGATTTGTTCTTTCAGAAATTCCTCACTAAATATATTTATCCATTTCCAAAGGCTTTCTAAAAAAAAATCTGGAAATTTTTTCCTGAAAACACTAAGAACGATAAGCAAACTTGGGGACTGGGCCATTCGGCAGAAAATTATTCGGCAGAATGACATTCGGCGGAAAGCCGAACGGCAGAAAAACAATCGGCGGAATGGGTCATTCGTCAGAAAAGTCATTCGGCAGAAAATACGTTTGGCAGAAAAGCTTGTTCGGCAGAAAATCAATTGGCAGAATGTCATTAGGCGGAATGGTACAAATGGCAGAATAACTCATTGGGCCGAATAAGTCGTTCAGCAGAAAACCATTCGGCAGAAAGCTTTGTTTGGCAGGATCTCTTCTTAGTTGGAAACGTTCGAATACAATACACAAAACAATAATGAATTAATAAATCTATTTGTTTAGACTCAAAATCAAAGTACAAAAAGATCACATTTTCGCGGCACTTTTGTACACCTTGCTGAGTCCGTCCATCGTTTGTCGTCCGTGCAACCGTACGACGTCAAAATTCAAAATATCAATATTTTTCGACATTGTTAAGCGGTTTTCTAGCGACGACGCACGGTTTTGTTATTCAGGACCATTGTGATGTGCTGTAATTTCGGTTTTCAGGTCAATCATACAAAACAAATAACTTGTTCGAGCTTCAGCATTGTCTTGGCGTTTCTCTATTGCGTGATTTCTACTGAAACTAGGTGTCCACAGGTTTGAAACGGTAAAGGTGAGAACAAGATTATTCGTTTGACGCAGTGGTGGACGCAGCACTTTGCGCCAGTTCGATTTTTCTGTGATCTGTCAGTTGAACAATCTACAGAGCATACTATGTTCAATGGTCGATGACAGGCAGGCTATGATGACAGCCGCAAAGTTCTGCGTCCATCACTGCGTCGAACGGATAATCTGGTTCTTAGCTTGAGGTGAAGCCGTTGATCATTTTCGAAGAAAATTGATCATCATCATTATAAAATACAAGCCTTACCCGACAAACTTCGTTCTGCTTTTTTTCGTTTTTTGAAGTTTTTTGCTTTTTTGCTAATTCAGCCTCCTGTGATCAAAATTTGAGTTTACGTACATTTTTCCATACAATCTGCAGATGCTCCGGAATCGCTCCAAGAGTGGCCAAAGTGGAAATTTTTTAGCATATAAACCTTCCTTGGGCTTACACGAACCTAACGCAACAAAAAGCACCTCGATCCGACGCTCCGTATTGAACTGATTCGCGTTCGAACAAAACCGTCGAAATTTTTTATATATATAGATTCTGTATTAAATTCAATTTAACGAATTTCAGCACCAAAAGGAATCAGCATGTGCCGGTTGTTACCTTCTTGAAGCCAATGAAAGAATTTTTGATCTAAATCAAATGTGCTTCAAAATTTATAAAATTTGGTGGCACAGTCATTGACGTCCTACTTGGCAGTCATTGATTAATGACGATTTCCATAACTTTTCAAGGAATGGGATAATCGTTACCAAAAGGAATCAGCATGTGTAGGGCACTATTCTAAACAACTTGTTGGAGGAATTTTGTCAAAATAATGAAAGCGACGCAAAATTTATATCTTTGAACGAAAAATCATGACAATGATGGAAGTCTTCACGTTAAGATAATCCAAACCTCTCTTTACAATTATTTATCGCTGTCGTGCTGTCTTGTCGTACGTCGTATTTGACGTTCCGAGAAAAACGAGTTTTAAAGTTTGATCTTGAATAAACAAAAACGAGAGCACGCAATGTAAACAATAACAATTACGTTATGTTTGGTTGACCATTCTGTGCATTGCCCCGAAGTTTGGCTGAATTTGGTTGCCGGAGTCCCGAAATATAATTGAAAAGGTTTACGGTAGTCGAGCTCGTATCTGTGTCAAACGCTTTCTGACCTGAAATCCCTTTGGCCAATTGGGTCCTAAAATGAAGTTTAAATTTGTGATATTATTGGTCATAACGATAAAGCTTATTTTTCTGAGTACAACGACCGCAAAGGATTTAAAATGGATTTTTAATTCAATTTTTTTTTTAAAACCCTTGAAAATGATATTATATATAAAAATACAAAATTTTCGTTTTACTTGCTACTGGGACTGATAAGCCGAGAACTAAATTTGAGAATTGATCCACCAGTTAAAAATTAACTTCACTGTCCTTCTTGACATGAAAGGTCCTACTTGACAGCCCGTTCCAAGGGGACCATACTTGATCCATCAAAAAAATTTTGTCTTGTCAATATTTTTTTTTGCATTACAATAAAAAAAAAGTGATCACAAATGGTTTTTATCGTGTTTTTTACAATTGTTCATAAAAATTTACATAGGGCTTTATTACCCAATTGTCGCACTTACATCAAATTTCAGGCTGTGTCAAGATAGCACGACAAGTTTCAAACTTCTTTCATATGGAAAATGACAAAAATGCACGAAGTTTTTTTTTGGTTTTTGTGGAATATCTCAGTATTGAAATCGAATTTTGGGGGTCTGTTTCTATAATGGTACGTTCGTTTGAGGGCTAGTTTCGCACTGAGTGCCGCACTGTCAAAGTGTTTGTTTGAAGAAACTCGCGCTAGTTCCGCACGAGTTTCACCGCCATCTTGGAACTGAAACTCTAGTGCTTTTCAATATATTTTTCAGTTTCATGCGAGTTCCACGCACACTGACAAATGACGTTCGATTGAACCAAAACTGGCACCGACGAGTGCGTCACTCAGTGCCGCACCGGCTCTTTAAACGAACGTACCATAAGTTTACAATAAACTAGCGCTCCTATTCCGTGTACGTATCGGTTGTTGCGTTTGACACGGAATATGTAATCGATTCGAATTGAATTCCGTTTCAGAATTCCGATTGATTGACTGGGAATAATTTTCACTTGTACTGCACAAAATTTCACAATTCTAATGATAATGGCAAACACGACAATGTAGGTTAGGGTAGAGTAGTCATCAATGAGACACGGGGAACAATGATAAAATGGCTCTCACAAGTAGTAGTTTCAACCAAACAGGCTCATATTTTGGGAAATGTGTGTCTACACGATACACGTCTGCCATAATAGTGGCTTTGGTTATGGAAGCTCCCTTGAAAAGTTATTCATTAATGTTTGATTCTGGGGTGTAACAGTAAATTATGGACAAAAATTAGTTTTTCGCTCATAGGCAGCCATAAACACCAAAACTAACATTTCTTCAGATTTTTTTTGACGTTTCATAAGGAAAGAGTTGGGCTACAATGTCCTTTCATTTGGTTTGGCCAAAATTAAGAATATACCAAGAATCCAGGGCTACCTTATTGTTTATCACTCCTTTCAGCCCATGGGTAACAATGAGACACTTTGATTTTTCTTCTTTTCAAAATCTATTTAACTTAGGGCGATAAAAATCATGGATTTAGCTCAATACTGTTCATTGGTGAAAATCTAGTCTTCAATCTGAACAAGAATAGCCGTTTTAGATAGCTTGAACGATTAGTTTTTGCTCTTTGTTGTGCTTTGGTTTTTAAATGTATCAAAATTTTTAATCCAGTGTGATTCAAATTAAATAAGTCTCTTATAAATACATATTTTTAATTTTTTATATGACATGACCAGAAAAGCTTCAACAATTTTTTAAAATGTCTAAAACAACAAATAAAAAAAACAGCAAATAAAATCATAACAAACAATATTTTACAAATTATCTTAATGTCCCTACCGCCAACTGGAGAAAATCTGGAGTACAAACTGAATAAGTACACGAGATTTCAGAGCAATTAATTTGGAGATCGGTGTACTAATTGTTTTGTTCTGTTTCTGTTTTAACCGAAATCAATCAGAAAAATCAAAACATTATGCAAAAATAAACTAAAACAGCTGTTCTGATTCGATACATTCGTCTTTGTTGCCAAAGATGTTTCATAAAAAAATATTTAAAATTACTTTTTTTCAATTTAAATTCATGAATATAAAAGTGAAGAGAAAATATTTCAAGCGCTAGGCAATTTACGGATCTAACCATTATTCTCTATAAGTAAAATTATGCTTAATATTTATTTTTGATTCGTTGTTCATCTATTTCCACAACAAAATCTGAATTTCCAGACCAAAATTTGATATTTTTTGCCGATTTCGGGGATTCCCGGGATAAAATATAAAAATCCCGGGATTCGGGAATTCCCAGTTTTGGAAAAATCCCAGGAATTTTGTCCCGGGAATTCCCGGGATGGACGCACTATATGTAACTCTTTCAAAATATTAATTGAAAGTGATTTTTGGCAAATTTATTGAGTTTTAACTCCATTTAACAAAAAATATAAAGTTTTTTGGTATAAATATTAGGATGTAACAAAAATGACTTTTTGGCGGGCATTCAGGGGTTTGTTCCGGTGGGCATACTGAGCCTAAATCCCAAATATGAGCTTGATTGGACGTAACAGGAGCTGGCGCTCCGCCCTTCAATTTTAAATGGGATTTAACCCGTAAAAAAAGATTTTTTCAAAAATGTCACTTTTTGAGGCATTTTGGCCACCAATGCGTTTACCAAAAACATCACTGGCGTGTAGGCCAGATCCTTGCGCATCTTTTGGTATATATAACATTGAAGTTTGGAGGATCCTGGAGCTCGGTACAGACCTTCAAAGTTTGGCATTTTTTCGAAAAATCGGTCCCAGCAAAATCAAATGGCGTCTCGGGTGTCGCGAGGTGCGACGCATATCTTTTTTGCCGGGGCCGATTTTTCGAAAAAATGCCAAACTTTGAAGGTCTGTACCGAGCTCCAGGATGCTCCAAACTTCAATGTTATATATACCAAAAGATGCAAGGATCTGGCCTACACGCCAGTGATGTTTTTGGTAAACGCATTGGCAAAATGCCTCAAAGTGACATTTTGAAAAATCTTTTTACGGGTTAAATCCATTTAAAATTGAAGGGCGGAGCGCCAGCTCCTGTTACGTCCAATCAAGCTCATATTTGGGATTTAGGCTCAGTATGCCCACCGGAACAAACCCCTGAATGCCCGCCAAAAAGTCATTTTTGTTACACTCTAATAAATATATGGATTTTACAAAATTCTAATACTTTTTGGTATAACTTTTGTTAATTAAAGTTTCAAGTTGGTAAAATTGCTTTAAAATAATTAAGGCAAGTTACCTGCAACGGAACAATACTAAAACATGACATTTCATTAGAAAATAATTGATTTTCGTAGAGTGTCTCATTGTTCCTGCCAAGCCATAATGAGACAGTTGAATAACTCGGGCTGTAGACGTAATACCGATGTCATATTTTGGTCAATGTTGATACACATTAAAAGAAAGTACTGTATGTAAAAAAAATATTTACACTCCTTGGGCACTATACACATTTTGTGATGAAACATATAAACAATTAAAAGTTTGACAAAAACCTAGTACTACGTTTTATTCAGAAACTCATGCCGAACATTTTGCTATAAAAGCTCATGAAAAGATGATTTCCATAAAAGTTATATAACTAATACTATTACAGAAATAAAAAAAGGTGCAACAAAAGTTTGTACACCTTTCGAAAAATTAACATAAATAAAGTTATTTGTTGATAAATCACCATAATTCCAGTCTCCCAACTCCAAATAGGCATCCTTGACTGATTAAAAAATAATTTGGATTGAATATCAAGTTTACTACTTACTTAGTATGAAAGTTTAAATAACTCTGGAAATTCTATATAAAACTTATCTAAACTTAGTTTTGCAAACATTTAATTTAACTGAACGTCAATATATTACCATAGAATTGCTAATTGTGGGTATAACACCGTTTTGGGAGTCTTTGTATCGATAGAATAGATTTTTCGTTGGAATTTCGTTTAAACCCGAAATTTCGTCGTCGGAAAATCCGCCGGCATCCGAACCGGTCCACGATTCACAAGTCAATCTCTGTGGCATTGGAAAGGGCATACAATTTCCGATCTTTTGATACCCATACATCAAGGTTTTCTATAAAACCCACGTTTTTAAATACTTAGGCAAAAACGTTGTTATGGTTTCGTTTGAGCAATCTGCCAAAAATGTATGGACTTTCGTATTTTTTTTTCTCGTGGATCAAACTGGGCAAAAGCCCAGGTATTTAAAAACGTGGGTTTTATAGAAAACATAGATGTATGGGTATCAAAAGATCGGAAATTTTATGCCCTTTTAAAGATTTGTCTGGTCACGCCTTCCGTCGGACGGGAAATTGAATGTTGGCCCCCGTCGGACCTACAGGTTAAGTCGTAAGCTCAGTCCAGGTTGTCTCACTGGGTCCTGTCTCGATAAAGTTGCTGGTAGGAAGTTAGACAAAAATGACTTTGTCTGCCAAATAATATTCTGCCTTATGATATATTCTGCTTAATGATCTTTTCTGCCATTTGTTTGTCTGCCTTCTGTACTTTTCTGCCATATGAACCTTTTTGCCTTATGTGCTTTTCTGCCAATCGACGTTCCGCCAAATGACCCTGTCTGCCATTTGACCTTTTCTGCCGAACATTTTTCTGCCATTCGTACTTTTCCGCCGAATGTACTTTCTGCCGAATGTTTGTCTGCCGAATAACCTTTTCTGCCTTCTGGTTGTCTGCCGAACGTCATTCCGCCGACCGTCATTCTGCCGAATGGACCAGTCCCTATTTTATGAATACTTTTAAACGTGCAAGTCATAAGCACTCTGATAGCATTTTGTGAAATTGGTTAGCTGTAAAAACGACACAGTATTATATTTTTAATTCTCTAATATATTAAATTTAATTTATCTAAATAATTCATTGACAGTTTTTGTTACACCATGGTGTCATATCGGCAAAGTGTGCGGATTTTTGCTCAGCAAGAGTTTGTAGCCTTAGTTAAATCTAAAGGGAGTTATTGGCATTTTAGTGAAAAAATAGCATAATTTTCTAACTCAAATAAAAAAGTGTTCTATCCAGATATCAACTCGGTTTGACCTGCAGCTTGTAAGGGACATCTGAGACTGAGAACGCTTTGGGTAAGGCAGTTTTACATATTAAATAGACACTTTTACTTTTAGTAAAAGTGATTTTGATTGTACATTTTTGCTCGGGGGACCCCTTAGATCCCATTTTCTCGTGATAATTTTATCATATTCGTGTTCCTGAGACATTTTTACAATAGAAACATGCATAAAAATGTATATTTTCATCTATTTTAGCCCTTTAAAAAATAAAAGTTAAAAAAATCTTCGATTCACATTTATTGACAATCAAGTTCGTTTCCAAGGATACCAGAACTAAGCAGCTTCTTATTTTTTAACTTTCATTTTTTAAAGGGCTGAAATGGATCAAAATAAACATTTTTATGCATGTTTCTATTGTGAAATTGTCTCAGAAACACGAATATGATCACCAGAAAATGGGATCTAAGGGGTCCCCATGCAAAAACTTACAATCAAAAAATTCACTAAAAGTAAAAGTGTCTATTTAATATGTCAAACTGCCCTACCCAAAGCGTTCTCAGTCTCAGATGGTAGTCTCAGATGTCCCCTACAAGCTGCAGGTCGAACCGAGTTGATATCTGTATGGAACACTTTTTTATTTGAGTTTGAAAATTATGCTATTTTTTCACTAAAATACCAATAACTCCCTTTAGATTTAATCAATTGCCTCCCTGCATTTTGTTGCATATTTTAAGCCCTTTCAGATGCATTTTGAATTTTGAAAATAAATTAAATTTTGCCTCAATTATAGCCTCTGTAAGATTTTTGACGTTTTTGAACCTTCAAACTTTGTGTCCGTATTTGCCCCATTTCCCGTTGACCTAGAGTACTCATATTTTGGCCAGATGCTAGTTTTATATGTACAAACAACCCCTGAAAATTTCAGACAGATTGGTGAGGTCCAAACGACGTCCCATACAAAGGGGTATTCCCTGTTCGTGGACTCGCTCTTAAGAATTATATTGTGATCAATAATATTTTGGTGTTCAATTGATAACACAATGTCGCTATAGAAATCTTTTTTTAACTAACAGTACCGTTAGTGGAGGGACTATGGGTCAAAAAACGTTATATATTTAGTAATTTCTAAATAACAAAAATAATTTGAATGCTATTAACGATGTTTTTGTAACTTCGATCAATTGCAAACAATAATGTAAAAGGTTTATGTTTCGAGAGATCATTTTTTAACAGAAACGTACCTCAACTTTAAACAGCTTTGACAGCTGGCATGATTTGTTCTAAGAATGCGGTCTTTCAGGAAAGTTCCAGTTATATATCCCTATCACAACCCTTAAAACAAAATCAGGTTTCATTTGTTAGCTTCTAAGAAAATCCGTAAAAAATCATTTTGGCTTAATTTCAACTCAAGTTGCAAAAACAAGATTTACGATTTACGACTCCATTTATCCTCCGAGGTTTACCGAATTGCATAAATTCGGAAAAGCTGAGCTTTCCGGCACTCAAAATAAAAATGCCGAAAAGTACTATTCAGCAGGGATGCCACTTGTTTTTTTTTTTAATGTCTGTAAAAAAGTCTGTGTATGTCTGTGCATTTGTCTAAAATTCAAATATATCAATTCACAGTCATTGAAATCCATCAGAAATTGCGTTTTTAAGCATTTGAAGACTTACGAAATAAGTTTCGACAAAAAAGATTACAAAATAATAATTTAATGAAGTTTTTTAAAAGTCTGTGCACCTCAAAAAATGTCTGACACAAGCTCAAAAGTCTGTGAAACACAGACAAATCTGTGTATCTGGCATCCCTGCTATTCAGTAATGATATTTTAAGCTTTGAAAAGATGGCTGTTTCGTAATTTGAGAACAACAGCAATAGTAAGTAGTTCTACATTGAAATAGGGGAGAAAAGCAACTCGCGACAAAATTTTGAGGCTAGGAATTTTGACAGGTATGATTTTCAAAAAGTATTCGCCTCCTTTTCTCTCCCACAGAAAACCTGGGAACGAGGTAGCTGTCAAACTAGGCCAAAATGTTAAAGTCACTCACAAAATGAACTTAGAGTGATTTGAGTTCATTTCTGACGTCACGATTTTCTCCTCTATTGCAATAATGATTATCTTTATTAACATAAAAGTTGAACTGAACTGACATCGATGGAAAGCGGAAATCAAAACGGTTGCTACGATGGATTGAAAAAATAGTTGCGCTCATATCTTAGAGACCCCTTCAAGATAATCACCAAAACTGATTATTTCTTAGGACGCGCAATAATATTTTTGATCAATTAAAACACAAATCAAAGCATTCCGTGAACCACGAAACAAACCGTCTTGCACCCCCAAAACAGAGGATCCCTTCAAGTTATTTCTGCAACTCCTAGGCGACTCACTTCCTCATCAAAAACCCATTTTCACCGCTTCCGTCGACGACACTGAGTGAGTCCCGAGTGTTTGTATGTGATACCAATTTCGCCAACGCCATCATGGGATGGTGGCAATATAGGAAAAAGGGATGCGTTTTATACATACATAACAGTCAGTCAACCAGTCAGCCAGTCAGTCAGACTGCCACCGATGACGGTCGTCACTGGCAGTCAGAGTTTTGCGGTGAGAGTGGATGTTCTGGGGAGGGATTTTTTTTAAAGAAATAAGAAAATAGTTTGTTTAAGTAGTATTGATGATTCCAAAACACAGCAAACTCACCCTATTTGAAAGTAAAAACAAATTTAAAGGTACAAGAAAATAGGAAACGGACCAAAGAAGGCTGAGAAAAGTTGAGGAAAACTGAAGAGTTGGCGGAAGTCACAGGAATCGAAGTAGTCTTTGAGCTGCTTCTGATATCTTGGGAAGAGACGAGTTGGTCGAGCTTTTCAACTTTATTTTCCCTGGTCCCGGGAAGCAAGCTATAGCAATATGGGCATTGCTGCCAGGAGCAACTGTGCCCCGAAGAAGAGGATAGCGATGACGTTGGTTGGGCGATGATGTAGGAATTTCTCCCGGCAGATCCTGGAGCTTTTCACGTTTCTGCTTCTTCTTTGTTGCTGGAGAACAGTTCGTGTACACTGGATTGCAAAATTTTCTCAAAATTCAAAAAGGTTTTTTTATTGATTTCATAAACAAATTTGGTACAGTTTTTAAAATCATTAAAAAAATACTTTTTAAAATTTTAAGCCCAGTGTACCAATAAAATACTAGTTAACCGAAGACGTTGCTCGAACGCGAAACGAAGGAAGACGTTTCTGCTCCATCAGCTTGTTAACTACTTTAGAGCGGAAAACAGTAGTGCGCTTCAGGGAAAAGTTGTACCGGAGGTGGGCGGTAAATGAAACAGCAAAAAAAAGAAAGAAAGAGGAAATTCTCAAGAAGAAGAAAGAAAACCTTGAGCTGATAGAAAGCGTTTCCGAACATCGATCCTTCGTTCCAGTTGTAGAAAATTTATAAAAAGCAATTGAGCAGATGATTAACAACGGTACGGTACACCCAAAGGTTACGAGAGGGGGAGGGGGGGGGGGGAACGAAAGGTGCTCTGGCCCAATCCGGACGGAAAGAGATGCCAAGAAGGATCTCTCCGGTGCAGTTTTGTGGAAAATAGTTGCTTCAAACTGAGGGTAGCTTTCTGATGTGAAAAAAGAAGCTCGAGAGCAAGCTGTCATCAAAAATTTCGTGATGCAGCGAAGAAAGGTGATGGAGTTTGATGGGAGTGAACAAAGTTTAATAACTTTTGGCGAAAAGTGATAGTTTCAGTCAAATGGTTTGCAAGCTCTCGGTAGAACTATGAGAGTGCTTCTGAAAAGGGCATCAAAGTTTAATGGAGCGCATCTTGGTAACTTTTTCTGTTTTCGTTTGTAGAATAAATTTCATCGAGAAGTGCTTTTTTATAAAGTAAAATAAATAAGTGTGGAGACCTGTAGGGACAAACCAATAATGCTTCTTTGATTATAAGCTTAAATAAACTAAAAAAACTAGTCAACAAAATATTAAAATTTGCTCACAAGCGACATCAAAATATCTATTAAGATGAGCAAAACTAATTTTGCTGAGGAAATGGTCTAGATTATCTCAAAATAATCGTCAACCACACTGAACGACTAAAATTTCGCATAAAAAGTTTGTATTATACCTATTCAAACTTGCCAAATGCTTCCCATTCATGACTCTCTCTCTCTCATCAGTGTATTCTTTCAAAACCCACTCGTGCGGCTTTCTGCTCTGTTTTGTTCATCATCGTTCGAGTGCCAAATTAATGTAATCATTAGGGAACCGCGCCGAGCAAAAGGTCCTCCGGTTAAAACCGGCGCAAATGGTCAAATAAAAAAAAAGAGAATGAAGTAATGTACCACACGCCTCCACTCAAATAAGGACCATCCTCATTTCCATCTGCCGAAGGAAGGAGGTGTATAACGAGCTGCAATAGAAACAAAAAAAAAATCTAAAAAAGAGAGAAACTCTTAATGAGCTTTTCCGCATAACAACCCACAAACCAACCCGACGACGTGAAGACCGGCACGTCCCCAATCCGCTTTATATCCGACGTCATTGTCGGTCAGTGGGTTGTCCCGGGAACCAGGGCGCGTTCGCCGTTCCGTCCGGCCAAAGCAAAATTCATTAAATCTATTTATCACACTTTAGAATAATTAGCGCACGGCGAACGTGCAAACATGACCCTTCCATTTGTTTTCTTGATGAAGATTGGGATTTCCTTCCGGAACTGGACCCGCTCTCTTTTGTTTGATGGTAGCGTGGAGAAATGTTTCGATCGTTTGACTGCGAATTTGCGATGCGGAAAACTCATCAAGTCAATCTTAACTTAGGGATTACTTTTTGTCACACTTTTTTAAAGCTGAGTAGTTCCCTACGTTTTTCGTAAATCGATTTTTCTTTTTATTTTTTTTTATTTGGATGAAATTCCGTCCTTGTATTTCCTATGTCAAAAGAAGTCATTAAAGTCTCCATACGATTTTTGGGACTGGTCAAGCAAAATGGATATGTAAAAATCAAATTATTCGCTCTACAGCATTGCCTTGGCGTTCTCGATTGTGAGATTCCTGCTCGAAACTAGGTGTCCGAAGGCTTGATTGTTGGAGCAATTGCAAACCTCTTTTTACACATAAGCTTCCATCTACCCCGGAATTCGAACGGATGACCTTTGGATTGTTAGTCCAACTGCCTATCAGCGACACCACCGAGGCAGGAAAAATTCAAAATGTGCTACCTGATTTAGAAAATTGTATCAATTTCAATAATTTAAAAAAAAACACTAATTTAAATTTTCGATTTTTTCAATGAAAGCATTCGTTTTAAGACACCATTTAAGCGCAAAATTAATGACCTTGTCAAAATTGATAAAATTTTCTAATAACTTCAGGGAAATTCGATAAATCACTGTAATAGCAAAATCATCCACAAATTTTGAAGTTTTGCAATATTAGAACAATTATTAATTAAAAAAGTTAGTATTCAGTCAGCAAAGACGGTGTGATTGACTATTAAGACACATTTTTCAAGGGATCTCGAGTAACAATATTTGGTATTGATACCAGAGAAAGGTATTAATAAGCGTTTTCCTTGTGTAAATGACAAGGACGGCTTGGGAAGCCTGAAGAAAAAATAATTATTTAAAAAAATATAATTTATTTTTTATGTCTTGTTTTTCTTTATTTTTGTTTCAAAATTCTAATTAAAGCCAAGTTTTTGAAATGCTTGCGGAAAAAATACAAATGCAAAAACAAACGTTCAGTGAAGTAATAATTTGTGTTATGTCCCCAGATTAATTGGCAAAATTTCGAACGGGGGGATTCGAAGGATTTTTGGGCTCTTTTTTATCAATTTAACTTTACTGCTCAATAACAAAGCATAGCAAAGCATAGCATAACGGGTCTGCACCACGCTGTAGGGGGTGCCACAATGGTCAATTCTATATTCTTAGACAATTTGAATGCTGCCCGGTACAAACAAAAATACCTAAGAACGTAAATTTCCACACTGTGCTCCAAGGCCACGCCCATACAGTCCTACTTTACTGCTCAAAATAGGAAAAAATGTGAACACTTACTTTTTTTTCTAATGTTATAATCATTTCTAAAATGTAATTAACGTTAAGCTAGATCTAGCCTGACCAGTTTCTCATTTTTTGGTTTGTAAATTTGAAATGTTCTACTTTTTTTCATCATTTTTTTTTAATTTGGTGATTACTATTGAATTCTGAACAAAGTCCAAGCATGTTTACAACAGTTCACTGAAAACCATTTGAACTTTATGAAAATTTTTAAAAATGTTCCAGGTTTTTTTTCGTGAAAAAAAAAAATTTTGTAGCAAAAGATTTTATTTTTTCCTGAAATTTTTAGAATTTCATAAATAAGAGTAACACAATGTTTCAACATAACTTTTTGCATCGTCAGACCCAATTATTCATACCTGCTGATGGTTTAATTTTTTGTAACTTCTTTCAAGTGTTTATTTATTGTTGCATTTATTCTTCAAAATTTGAAAAAAATGATAAAATGGCCTGCGAGGTTTATGTATTCCCCAAACCACCTTATGTGGACTCAGTGACATTTTTACGTTCAATTACATATGCTAAAATGAGTCTCCCTTCAGCACAATAACCACTTTTACTTAGAAACCCTGGGGACCATCCATAAACCACGTGGACACTTTGTCAATACAAAAAACTATGTTGTATGGATAGTGGACAATCGCCATACCCCCCCCCCCCCCTAAAGTGTTCACGTGGTTTATGGATGGTTCCCTGGGAAGCGAATATTTAATAAATAATTTCGATTTCGCGAAAAACCCCTAATTGAACAAGTTTGGCAGTTTACTTTGGGCTTGGCTATATTTTCAAACATAAATAGCCTCTAGCTCACAAAATACGAAATATATATATTTTTAATTAGTTTGCCATAAATTTTTCGTCATTTAAACCAAAAAGTAAAAAAAGCGAAGCAATCCACTTTAACAAACAAAAAGTATTGTACGAAAAAAAAACAAGAGAAAACTAAGAGTTACTCTCTTATTCACTGTCTTGGCACGAGAAATATTCCCACTCTACGTTTTATTTTCGTTGTTTGTCACCCCAATGCTGAATCACGCAAAATCATTTTCATTTGGTCATTTTATTTTCTTTCCTAGAAGTGCTTTCACACGGAAATTTTCCACGAAATAAAATCCCGCAACAGTGCGAAATGAGAAATTTGACGAAAACCAATAAAATCTCTTGCGCCTGTTTCATCCGGACGTGACACCACGAAGATTGAATGCTTCTTCAGCTAGAGCCAAGCCCTGTTTTTAATTTTATTTCCGAAACCTTAAGGTGACCAAGCAACGCTTTTTTGGACGGTGGCGTCGATTGCAAAAGGGAGCAGCCCAAGAGCTGTTTTTCAAAACAAGGGCTGTTCCGCCGGCAAAATGAGCCATTCCTGGAACCTCAAGTGGGCGCACTTGCAGATTGTTTGCCTAATGAGCTGCGATAACAATAATAACTGTTGGCAGCAGGCAGCACTCGACCGCGCGTTCTAGTGATTATGGTTTATCGAGAATGCTTGCGTTGGAAGTTTTGTAATTTTCTTTGTTATTGCCCGGACGTGAAAATGTCTCGAGGGAGCTTTCTCGTGGAATTGCTGACATTTTTTGTTTTTGCAAAAGAAATATATCAGTAAATGACGAGTGAGATAGATTATTTGACTGTTTTATTGAATTTCGAATAAAGTTAAAAAATAGAACACTTTACAATTTTTTTACATTTTTTTAACCTGCTTCGCTTTGTCGATAAGTCTTCTTTTTTGAGAAGGATAGTTCCATACCTTAACAATTTAATGGATTGCACTGTAAACACTCAAAGTTGCGTTATCACTGGTAAGCCAGACCATCAAGCCCTACAAAAGCCAACACCATAATGACCATGATTTTCCTTTTTTGGATACCAAAATTCAGTCGACCCCGTTCCGGCCGATGGCAGGACCTTCCGATCTGGGGGTCACAAACGAGCTTTTTGGATCCATTTTGGACGGGGGTTTTTGGCGGGTTGGATGTCAAGTGCAGAAAGCCGCCACGCGAAATCGTGTGTTACATCGAACACACAAGAAGGGCCACTGGGGTCGTCCGTCTATTGACCGACCTTTGGCCGCCCTAGGTCGGTCGGTCGGTCGGTCGGTATCGGGCTGTCATGCCAGTTACCGGATCTTGGCCATGAGTCACGCAAGGCTGCCGGCAGACTCTTCATGTAGTTAGGAGTGCAGGTATTTGAACCATGTGCCGCACGTAAAGTTCTGCTCGGCACGATGGGCCATGCAAGTCACTACGACAGGAAAACCCTGCTGGTTTGACTTCGCGCTTACTCTCCTCGCTATATCAAAAGTTTAGTTGTGAGTAGAAACGCTGTAGATGTCAAACTAATATGGCTTTACTGTATTTTGAGTGAGGGGAATGAGTGGAGCTAGAACTGATGGACGGAGAAGGAAACGATTCTGATGTTGTTGGATACCATGGTCAGTCCTTATTGGTCAATATTTGACAAGGCTTGACGGTATCCGAGAGCTCGTTGCTGTTTTTGGTTGCATATGCAAATTAGAAACCAGACGTTTCATCTATTCCGTGGATCGTGATTTCAGGAAGAGTTGAAGCTCGTGGGCTGAGCTGTTTTTGGTTATGAAACAAATACCTATATAATCGAAACTAAATTGGATTTATTATTTGTACGTTAAACGAAATTAATCCGAAATACAAAGGTTTGGTTTGTTTGTGTACATATTATTTGTAAGGTTTGACAATATTCAAATTGTTTAAAACAGATTACTTCATCGAGCTTTGAAGTGATTCTAAGAATGATCGTAGTCCTCTTTAGCTCAACGCCTTCCTTCCTCATGGTACCTACCTTCACTTCCTTTGACCCAGAAAAAAATCTATACGTCAATGTTGTCTGTTTTTTATGGTTCGATCAGACATTAATATTTTTATAAACAAGCCTTTAAAGAAAGTTTGACGTTCGTTAATTTGGATCATTATGTAAGCTGATTCTTCTTTTTCTCTATAATTTATTCGATATTAACTATCACAAAGTTGACAGCATTTTTCTATTTTTGGTTGGTTTTGGTTTGAACAGAAAAATAACCTGTAAAATATGTTCATCGTTTATCCAGGCTAGTCCCAATTCACCCCAGTTGATGGTAAATTAAATGAAAAAAACAGCTCATATTAACTTCATCATAATTAGGAACCATTTCAGTTAGGTCGTTGCAAATATTTTTCATAGTTTATTTTTCCCCTGTTCCTTCATAATCGACCCCAGTTTTTGCCTTCTTCACTGAGGTAAGGCTATAATCTTGCTCTAAAATTGAACTTTTTGTTTAAAGCTAGAAAACCCACCTTGATGTATACATATCGACTCAGAATCGAAAACTGAACAAATGTCTGTATGTATGTGTGTATGTATGTGTGAATGTGTGTGTGTATGTGTGTATGTGTGTGTGTGTGTATGTAACCAATAATGTCATTCAGTTTTCTCAGCAATGGCTGAACCGATTTTGACCAAACCAGTCGCATTCGACTTGGTTTACTTTTGAAAACATGGCTCAGATTTTTTTGCTGTTTTTTTCCCCGCCTCTAAACGTTGGTTAAAGATAAAGCATATTATAGGATGTAACAAAATCACACTTTTTTGCGGGCATTTCAGGGGATTCAGCGAGTGTTGCCAGAACATGTTTTACGTTATCAGAAAAACAAGAGAAAAGATTTTGTAAATTCTGTACCATTTTTCTGAGCGGTCAAATCTCTTCGCAGTCTTCGGCAAAGCTGTACCCTGGAACACAAACTATAAGCTCATGAGGTTTTTGAAAAATCCAAAAATCGTTGAAGGACTCAAAAAGGGCAAAAACCAAAACGCACCGATTTTACGGGTTAAATCCCATTTAAACTTTGAAGCCGGAGCGCCAGGTCCTGTCGCAACCAATCGAGCTCATATTTGGAATTCTGACTCAGTACACCTAGGGGATCATCCCCTGAAATGCCCGCAAAAAAGTGTGGTTTTGTTACATCCTAGTATATAAACATCAAAAATATTTGCAACGACCCTTTGCTTGTGAAATTTAATACTTTTATACTAAAAATCGAACAACAATAAATAAACGTAAGGATGTGGGATTCAAAATCACAAATATCGAATCCACTCTTCCACACTTGTCCATACAAAAAAGCTTGGATAATCGCCAACCTAATAACCAGTTCACTAAGTATTTTTCACTGGGTGCGTTTTTGTTCGCATAAAATAGAGTATAGAAAATATTAAAGTATTTTTCAATACAAATCACAATCGAAAAAAAAAAACATAGTAACTAATTATATAAAAAAGGTGCTGTATTTCACGTTCAACCAAGCATGAGTAATACTGCCATGTTTTGACAGGATTTTCGGTTAACGTAATCCAAAGCTTGATCTGTTTGTTGAAAATAAGCTCAAACAATAGAGGTCGAAATGCTGACCTAATCTGCACTGTGGTATGTTTAGTGTGGCATCTGCGATAGTTTTGTGGATTTTAGTTGTGGAAATTTCGCTGATAAGCGTGTGCAACACCAGTCAGTGTGCATTAAATTCTCGTGCCTTTTTTTTTGCTTGCATGCTTGCACACATGTCATCAAACGAGCATCAAACAAACCCTACAAACCCAAAGCTAGTTTCGTGCTCTCTCTCTAACCTAGCAAAAACAGGTCACATGAGGTGGAGATGTGTCAGGATATATGAACTCCCATAAAACGTTCAGATCTGCGAACTGCGGGTGTGATCCTGGTGCTGCTGGCAACAACACCATTGTTTTTCACCCTTGCCGGGCACCATTGTTCCAGGCGGTCCTTTCTCATCTGTCAGGACCAAGCTGAAAACTTCCACACTGGATGGCAGTCTGGTCACAGCGCTCTTGCGTTTGTTGGTGGGCTTTTTCCCCATCATCACTGGAGGAGTAATTATTAATTCTATGGACTCTTCGCCCCGCCGCAGCCAACCCTCGGGACGACCACATCGGCGACGGATGTTGGCTGGAAGCTTTATTATGTTATGACTACCCCCTGAAAACTAATGAGATATGGCCCTGGGAGCGCAGTCAGTGAACGCGTAATAAAGCCCTTTTCGGTAGACTTTTAAATTTGGCAGATATGGAAGCATTATCTGAAACAATCGGAGATTACCGACTTAATGCCAGTTTTGGAACTTTTTTTTATCGCCGCCATAATCACCCATTGACCATAAGTTAGTTCAGTTTATAACTCGTTAGCCTTAGGCAATCTAAATGTACCGTCATCAGGGGTGACATTGGGTCTGGGGGGTAAGATTGGGTCATGCAAAAAAGCTGAAATTTGTATGACCCAATCCCACCTCCCAGACCCAATGTCACTCCTGATGACGGTAGTGAAAAAAGGAAATCATTCCCGGATCGTGAGAAAGACACCCTTGAAAATTGCGGGGTCGGCATTTACGAAGCGTTTTCTTAGACATTTTATTAAATACTAAACCAATGTTTAAAAGGTGTCTAGACAAGGTCAAAGTGACGATACACTATCAATCGTGGTCCAGTAATCTTTCTGTAGGATGATCTTATTATTTGAAAATGGACTAGTTCATTTAGCAGTGTTCCCCGATTTTCAGAATGTCTTTCAAATAAATATCTTCTAATAATGTAGAAGTAATCCTAAAAGTTTACCTTCAATCTAAACCAGTAATGGTTTAACAATCTACAAATAATTTAAAACTCGATCAATTATGACCAGCGATGGAAGAATCATCAGCAAAAGAAAAAAACCGAAGGGAACGTGGCCCTCCTCTCTCGCCAACGAAAGATCGGTAAAAGGAATCTAAAAAATCATCGCCTTGATTATTCAGCGAAACGTCTTTTTAACTACTACACTTGCAAGCGTTACGTCACACATCGAAAAATGATTTGTCACCTTTTGTAGATTGTCAATTCAAAAGTGATGCTTACAGGGAAAATCACAAAAAAAATCATCAACAGCTTGATTTTCTTGGCGAAGTTCGGGAGCGATTTCCTTTTACGTGATTTGCATTCTCTCTCCTCCGCGGGTGAAGCAACCTTGCAAGCGAAAATGATTTTTTTGCGATTATTCCATCAATGATTATGATAAATCATGTTTTCCGAGGAAAACTCTATTAATTTCGTTTGAAATGTTAGTACCAAAATTTTCGAAATATTTTTTTTGAGGAGATAAAAAAAATCAAAAATGATACATTTTCCAACATTTAAAATTGGACAATTAGTTGCTGAAATAATGGCATTAGAAAATGTGGGAATGTTTTGATGGGACTTCTCCATGGCTCAAAAGTTGCGGGTTTTGTCCCCTAAAACATAAATAAAATCTAAAATAAAACATACGAATTTTGGGAATCTTTGTAAAAAAAATCGGCAAATTTCGTTTCCGTTCTATCTGTTCTGAAAAGTCATCCTACAACTTTGCCGAAGACACCAAATCGATCAGAAAATTGTTTCAAAGTTACAGATTTTCGAATAATTGCGTACCATTTTTGTATGGACAGTAAATGTGAATCAATGACATAAAATGACTTCTTTGGCCATTAGGAAGGACCCCACAAAGTTTAAACCAAATAAAAAATATATAAATAAAATCTTTCCGGTTTTGGTGGAGAATTGCTCAAATTGTAAAATGTGTGAGTCTTGTATTGTTTGCAATTAAAGTTTCCTGTTAGATATTGGAATAGCACAATAAAACTTCAGAAAAGTAGCTAATATCTTAAGACTGGGTTGCCAATTCTTCAAAATTTACATATAATAGAATACAGTACGATTAGTCTGAAATCGTTTATTAGTATTGTTTACTACATCCCATCAGCCTTAAACGGTTTGACAAATCGCTCTAAAATGGAGATATTTGGGTAAAAATTTTCCAGATCATAGCCCTTTTATGACTCATCAAGACCTATTTGTCGACTGTCGTTTAATTGTCCGAAAATGCTCAATGGACGATTAGTAATTTTAGTAATAGTAATTTTTGACTAAATTCACTACAACAGACAATAGTCAACTATGCTCATTTTAGTTAAGTTCTAAATTTTTGAAGATAGTATCGCCAGGACATCGTTATTATTGTTTTCTTTCTGTAAGGATCTTTAAAAGCCTAAACAAAATTGAATTTCTATAAAATTGTATAGATAGTAACCATTGGGAATTGCTAAATAATCACATTTCACTAACATTTACTTGTGAATCAGTATGACAGAGATATCTGTTAATTTGAATGAAAAAATAATATTTAAAGGTTCATGGTTGATAAAAAAAACTGGCAACATCAAGTGCACGGTATAATTTTGACAAATCAAGGATTTATTATCCTAAACCAAACTTCAACTCGAAACAAAAGCTCTAACCTTGACAGTAACCACCCAGCTAATCACCTCCCCCATACAAATGGATCTGGCATTAACCTCGGACGCGAATCAATATCCATTAATTATGAATCCACCATCCGTTGCCGCAGTGGCGTATGACAACTGACGAAGCCAGAAAGAAAGAGAAAAGTTCGATACCAAACTCAACTTTGCCTGGCTAATGATTGCCTCTTCACTTGATTCGCGGTTCGCGTCATCGTTTCGGGATCAGTGTCAATTTTTGTTGCCGAATTTTCTTGTTTTTTTTTCCACGCCAAATTTCCAACCCAAATTGTTTCACGTTCGCAACAGATGTGCGCGAAAGAAAAACATCATATATGTAAATGTTTTTTTTTCGCACGACCTCGCCAGACCACAGCGCCTAAACTGGGGAAAATTCGGTTAGATAAACATTTTCTAATGGCATGCGGGTGAGCCATTGAGGTTACACAAATTTTTCACGCTTGATTGGCAGATAATTGTCGGTGGTTTAGTAATGAAATTATTGATTGGAAAAGTTACATCTATTTAGTAACATTGATGCACAATACACATATTTTTAAAGAGTAGATTTACCTAGGGAACCAATTGAAACTCAATTGTCAGCTTGTGTTTCATTCAGTCTGATTCAAAATATATTTTCATATAATTTCACAATCGGCCTTCTGGAACAGGTAGAAACTTTAGCTTTTCATTTCGCAAAAGAAATTTGGGTAAAATATTGAAATATTGTATTTATCACAACTATTTTTTTTTTGTAATCAAAATTGTAATGTAAGGTAGATCTGCGATTAAAGAATGTTCGTGTCCTATTTGAGCATCAGGCTGTTCTTTTTTGGCAAATTTTACAGAAAAATAGAATACATTTGACAAAAAAGTGCAAGGTAGAAAACACTTCATATTATTGATTCCTGTATTCTACCGGTATCATTTTCAATTTAAGCCAGCAAAAGGCAATCAAGTTTCGATTTAAATGAGCTCCACTCGAAATAACCTCTCAATTGAAAATAGGATAATGACGATCCTCATTTAATCGATGTTTCGCCCCCCTCCTAACGTGCAGAAAAAAGTCGATCTCACTTTAACATACATCACACAGCAGCACACCGTGAATCGATCTTATTATCTTTAATTTACTGCCGCGCTATTTGCATACGAAATTGCCATTACGCGGGTGAATTTCAATCGCGTGAAGTTTGAAGTCCAGACTCTGGTGCGAGCTGGCTTTCGGCGCACGATGGTGAAAGGGGATGGGAACCAATTTTATGTAAGGAATTTGACTTTTAAATCTTTTTTACTTCTCATCAAAATGCATAACATTACCACTAGCAAATTCCATAAATTCTTATTTTTAGTCAGTTTTATGATGAAAAGACATAAATACCATGTATTTTTCTCCTCTCAAAATAGAGCTTTCTCCCCTAGTGGAGGTAGTGTACATAATTTGTGTGAGTATGCCGCGGTGCGTATATCCTAATTAATCCGATTTCGCTACCATCACCGTCAGCACCTCATGCAAATGCTCTGATATGCGGCATGCGTGAGCTGTTGCTGCTGCTGCTTGTGATGAGGATATTTGTGGGATGAGATAGGTTGATTCTAATTAAGAGCATTCAATATTTGGGGCGGATTTGCGTGCGTTCAGAGTGAGCGGTTGAAAGGAACTTTATTAATTTTCTAATGAAGTGAAGTATATAGCACAAAGGCTTTTAAGATTGAATGCGGAAGGATTCTAGAGCGAATTTCAATGAAGTGTAATTATAGGAAATGGAAATCCTGCTGCGAATATTTAACCTAGAAAATCAAATGTTAGAAAGATATTCAGAATTTTGAAAATTTACATCATTAATTAAATTGTTCCCCGAATATTTCAGAGATTCCACGAAACAATTCCTAACTATAATTGATTTTACCAAAACCAATCGGGAACTACGACACCGGCTTCGCCCTCCATATCACCGATAACAACAAGTGCATGTGTACATCGATGATGATGCTCAATTCCCGGCCAGATGAGGTCAAATGTGGAGGACGTGGTCGGGAGACCAAAGTTGTGCTGAAAATGCGTGCGTGTGAGAACAGAGCAATGGTGCGAGCAACATCAATGCATTGGCCAAATTGCAACCGATTCATGTGTAAGCAATAATTGGATCAATCAATTCGATGTTGAACCCGTGAATCTCACGGAATGGCATTTAACACGGCGTGCGATGTAACAAAACAGAAACATTTATGGATGTTGCTTTTTTTGTGATATGAAAGTGATGTTACGCTATTGAGGACAGTGTTGCTAGATTTGTAAAATTTGTTGACTTTTTGGGAAGTTATTGAAACATACTTTTCTAAAAATGTACAAAATGGTGGAAGGCTATTTTTTTAAATTCAGCCCTAAAAGATTTAAAGAAAGTGTTGACAGAAAACCTATTTTTATAGTTTACTGAATCTCGTTTTACACAGAAAAATGGTTCTTGAAGTTATTTGAATAATTCTCTAGAGGTGTTGAATTTTTGCCTTCCTCACTGCTCTAAAAATGAACTTTTTATTAAAAGCTCGAAGACCCACCTTCATATAAACATATCGACTCAGAATCGAAAACTGAACAAATGTCTGTGTGTGTGTGTGTATGTATTAGGGTGTTTCATCCAAAACCAAAAGTTCTCAGAATCAGGCAAACCGAGGTTCCCCTAGTAGAGGATACCCATAGGGACTCTCATGCCAAATATCAGCCCATTTGGTTGAGAATTGGCCTGTCCCCAGCGGTTCAAAGTTTACATGTAAATTACTATGGGATTTTTATGCTTTTCGTTCAATCGTTCCTACAGGTCTTGGGACAACATGGATTCACTCGGAATAAAGACAGGTGTGTAGGGGATGGTCCAATGAACAAATTCCAGAAGGAATTAGGGTTGTCCATTCTGTCCCCAAGGTGCGCATTGGATCGACGTCCGGTGTCTCCAGAATCATCGATTCACCCTTCAAATGTACGCATTGTCCTTAGTATGCTATGACGGCTAGGGGAAAATTACGACGCCCCATGTCAGACGGTGAACACGTGGCAGAGCATCGACTCGAGTTTAGGCTCAGAAACATTCTTTAAAGTACTGAAATTATAATTATTGATGTTCCTGGAAGAATTTCAACTATTCTAAATAACGTAAAATGATGATTTTGTGTTGATAATGCAATCGATGTCTCTCCACGTGTTCACCGTCTCATATGGGGCGTCGTGGTTTCCACCTAGCCGTCATAGCATACTAAGGAAATGCGATGCTTTTGAAGGATGAATCGTTGGTTTTGGAGACACTGGACGTCGATCCAATGCGCACCTTGGGGACAGAGTGGACAAGCCTAATTCCTTCTGGAATGTGTTCATTGGACCATCCCCTACACACCTGTCTTTATTCCGAGTGAATCCATGTTGTCCCAAGACCTGTAGGAACGATTGAACGAAAAGCATAAAAATCCCATAGTAATTTACATGTAAACTTTGAACCACTGGGGACAGGCCAATTCTCAACCAAATGGGCTGATATTTGGCATGAGAGTCCCTATGGGTATCCTCTACTAGGGGAACCTCGGTTTGCCTGATTCTGAGAACTTTTGGTTTTGGATGAAACACCCTAGTATGTATGTATGTGTTCAAAAATCTTGCCAAGTTTTCTCAGCACTGGCTGAACCGATTTTGATCAAACCAGTTGCATTCGACTTGGTTTAGGGTCCCATACATCGCTATTGAATTGTTTGAAGTTTCGATAAGTAGTTCAATAGTTATGTATAAAAATGTGTTTTCACATATATCCGGATCTCAATTATATGCATGTAAACGATGTCCGGATCCATCATCCGACCCATCGTTGGTTAGGTAATCGAGAGACCTTTCCAACGAGTCCACAACATTGAAGATCTGGCAACCCTGTCTAGAGTTATGACCACTTAAGTGATATTTATGTACTTTTTTGAAGCCGGGTCTCACTTAAATTCCTGTAAACGATGTCCGGATCCATCATCCGACCCATCATTGATTAGATAATCAAGAGACCTTTCCAACGAGTCCACAACATTGAAGATCTGGCAACCCTGTCTCGAGTTATGACCACTTAAGTGATATTTATGTACTTTTTTGAAGCCGGATCTCACTTAAATGTATGTAAACGATATCCAGATCCATCATCCGACCCATCGTTGGTTAGGTCATCAAGAGACCTTTCCAACGAGTTCACAACATCGAAGATCTGGCAACCCTGTCTCGAGTTATGACCACTTAAGTGATATTTATGTACTTTTTTGAAGCCGGATCTCACTTAAATTCATGTAAACGATGTCCGGATCCATCATCCGACCCATCGTTGGTTAGATAATCAAGAGACCTTTCGAACGAGTCCACAACATCGAAGATCTGGCAACCCTGTCTCGAGTTATGACCACTTAAGTGATATTTATGTACTTTTTTGAAGCCGGGTCTCACTTAAATGCATGTAAACGATGTCCGGATCCATCATCCGACCCATCATTGATTAGATAATCAAGAGACCTTTCCAACGAGTCCACAACATTGAAGATCTGGCAACCCTGTCTCGAGTTATGACCACTTAAGTGATATTTATGTACTTTTTTGAAGCCGGGTCTCACTTAAATGCATGTAAACGATGTCCGGATCCATCATCTGACCCATCATTGATTAGATAATCAAGAGACCTTTCCAACGAGTCCACAACATTGAAGATCTGGCAACCCTGTCTCGAGTTATGACCACTTAAGTGATATTTATGTACTTTTTTGAAGCCGGATCTCACTTAAATGTATGTAAACGATATCCAGATCCATCATCCGACCCATCGTTGGTTAGGTCATCAAGAGACCTTTCCAACGAGTTCACAACATCGAAGATCTGGCAACCCTGTCTCGAGTTATGACCACTTAAGTGATATTTATGTACTTTTTTGAAGCCGGATCTCACTTAAATTCATGTAAACGATGTCCGGATCCATCATCCGACCCATTATTGGTTAGATAATCAAGAGACCTTTCCAACGAGTCCACAACATTGAAGATCTGGCAATCCTGTTTCGAGTTATGACCACTTAAGTGATATTTATGTACTTTTTTGAAGCCGGATCTCACTTAAATGTATGTAAACGATGTCCAGATCCATCATCCGACCCATCGTTGGTTAGGTCATCAAGAGACCTTTCCAACGAGTCCACAACATCGAAGATCTGGCAACCCTGTCTCAAGTTATGACCACTTAAGTGATATTTATGTACTTTTTTGAAGCCGGATCTCATTTAAATGCATGTAAACGATGTCCGGAACCATCATCCGACCCATCGTTGGTTAGGTAATCAAGAGACCTTTCCAACGAGTCCACATAATAGAAAATCTGGCAACCCTGTCTCGAGTTATGACAACTTAAGTTATATCTGTGTACTTATTTTTCTGGACCTAAAAAAATAGCTGAAATATGTGTCCAAACCACTCATATTACCCATTGTTGGTAAAAAGTGAGGAAGGCATCAACCACACAGGTGGATTAAGTTAGTTTTTTATTTTGTATTTAATAATTCTGTCTCTGCATTTTATACGCCAAAAGTATTTCGATAATATGTATCTTGAGAAGGAAGTTTCTGATCGATTTTCTTTGTCTTGGGCCAAGTTGTAGATCAGCGGTTCTAAACGAGTGGTCTCAGGGGGTACCGGAAGACACATTTTGTAATGGTGGTCATTTGAAAAGATACTTAACTGAATATTTAAAAAAAACCGTTTTGTTTTCTAAAAAAAAGAATGCTAATTTTTTTGCATCCAAGTATTTAATTCTCGACGTTTTTGACTTTTCATTGCATTTTTTTATTTGTATAAAACTTTGTCTATCAATTACTATAGCTCTAATAAGCCATTTTGCATAATTGTTTTTTGCATACAAAATGTTATCGAAAATCTGTCTGTATCTTGAAATAGATTTTTTTGATCATTGTTAGCAAAATTGTTAGTTATGATCAGATTTGCCTAGATAATAGAAAACACTCTTTCACTCAAACGCTCGGGTAGTCATTTGACCCCTATTTTTTTTTCTTAAAGATTTCATAACTTTTGGTAGAATTGACCAATTCAATGCTTCTGGTTGCAAAAGATCCAGATTTAACTGTCAGATGGGGGACAAATATGGTCCACTTTTACCGGAGATATTCCGGATTCCGTTGGGGTACCTCGGCCCTCCTATTTGGGTTTTTGGTCAAAATAACAAAATTTATTCCACAAAACAAGGCCGCAAATGATGCAAAACTTCAAGACATCATCATAATACATCATCCTGCATAGATACATGACATGGTCAAGTCCTTCGGGCACCGGAACAGGTTCCAACCGGAAACGGTTCACTGAGCTGATGTCGATTGGTGCCCAAGTGGGACCGGTTCCGGTGCCCCGTAGGACTAAACCATGTCAATTATTTTTGCAGAATGATGTATTAGAATGATGCCGTGAAGTTTTGTATCATTTCCGGCTTTGTTTTGTGGAGTAAATTTTGTTATTTTGACCAAAAACCCAAATAGGAGGGCCGAGGTAGCCCAACGGAATCCGGAATATCTCCGGTAAAAGTGGACCATATTTGTCCCCCATCTGGGAGTTAAAAATATAGACAAATCTGGATCTTTTGCAACCAGAAGCATCCAAATTGGTCAATTCTACCCAAAGTTATGAGATTTTTAGAAAAAAATAGGGGTCAAATGACTACCCGAGCGTTTGAGTGTTAAAAATGTGAGTTAATAGTGTTAAAATGTTATGGCCAAGCAATGTTAACAAAATAACATTGTTTTGACATTTTCTAATATTTTTCTTAACATTTTCAAAGTTATTACAAAAGTATTTTACTGAAAATTACTAAACAATACAATTCATGCTCTTTTGAAATATGTCATGGCCTGAACTTCTGAAATAAAGAATTTATCGAAAATGTTCACTCAATTTTATTTTAATTACAATAATAAATAAATATAATTAAAACAAGTCATATGTAGCTTGAAAACGGTGTACTTAAACATATGTATTAATAAAAGTAAAAAAAAACCATTAAAAAGCAATTTTCATCAAATTTCTATTGTTGTACTAAATACGGTTAATTTAAAAATTGTTATCCGAGCATTCGTTGGTGAAGGTTGTCTGAATCAACATGACTCGTCGCGTCCCGGCGCAAAACGCCGGCAATATTGCCCTACCTGCGGCTCAAGCAGGCAAAAAAGTGGGAATTTCCAAAAGGAAGGTTGAGGCCTCAACTGATGGCCAAAAACCGGGGATTTCCAAAAGGAAGGTGCTTTTGGAAGTGACATCGAACAGCAAAAAGACGAAAAAGAGCGACGGTACTGTACCGATGGATGAGGAGGAGGAGAACTCTTCGTCGCACGAGGAGCAGCTATTGAAGAACAACAAGTTTGCTGGACTGCCTGACGAGGACCAGGTAGCGGAAGCAAAGGAGAATGAAGTGAAACAGCGAAAGGAGAAACTGCCTCCTTTTTATGTGCGGCAATCAGCAGCAACGATCGACTTTCGAGCGGGGCTGGTTGAACTCATCAAGTCTGGGAAAGTCCTAGGCAACATTCGTCTGTGTCAGGACGGATTTAAGGTGCTGGTGCAATCCAGGCAGCACTATCAACTGGTCAAGGATTACTTGACCGAAAACGAGGCGGAGTACTTTACCCATGATGTCGTCATGGATAAGCCGTACAAAATCGTCGTCAGAGGTCTGTACGACATGCCAGTGGAGGAATTAGCTGCCGAGCTAAAAGTTTTGAAACTGGATGTGTTGGCCGTGCACAAAATGAGCCGACGCAACAAAGACATCAAGTACCGTGACCAGCTCTACCTGCTGCATTTGGCTAAGGGATCGACGACGCTTCCTGAGCTGAAGGCAATTCGAGCGGTTTTCAACATTATCGTGTCGTGGGAGCGATACCGACCAGTGCATCGTGACGTCACACAATGCTTCAACTGCCTGGGTTTCGGGCACGGAGGTAAGAACTGCCACCTGAAGCGTCGTTGCGCCAAATGTGGTACCGATGCGCACATCACATCCCAGTGCATCCAAGATTCGCTGGTGAAGTGCCTCAACTGCAACGGTGAGCACTCGTCAACCGACCGAAAGTGCCCCAAGAGAGCTGAGTTCGTGAAAATTCGGCAGCAAGCATCGACGAAGAATCAGCCTCAGCGTCGTAGAACTCCTCCAGCCCTGGTGGAGCAAAATTTTCCACCTCTTCAACCGCGACGCCAGGTCCCGAACTTGGCACCGTTGCCGTTGGATCCCAGGAAGAGAGCTGAGATGAATCATCCACGGCCGGGTTCCAGCCAGGAGCCGAGACCGCCACCACCGGGCTTCAGCCAGGAGCCAAGACCAACCCAAGAACCAGCAGTTGAGGAAAATGGTAATGATCTTTACACCTCAACCGAACTCCTCAATATTTTCAAACAGATGTCCGCTGCACTGCGTGGATGCAAAACCAAGACCCAGCAGATTGAAGTGCTGACCTCGTTCGTCATCCAGTATGGATCGTAGGTCCCTCAAGCTGCTGAATTGGAACGCTTGCTCCATTAGGAGGAAGAATTTAGAGCTGGTGGATTTTCTTCGCGAGAAGGAGATCGACGTAGCTGCCATCACGGAAACTCATCTGAAGCCCGGTGAAAAAGTTTATCTGCAAAACTACAAGATCGCGACGCAGCTCGATAGGACCACCTCTGGAGGAGGAGGTGTGCTTGTCGCTGTTCATCGTGATCTCAAGCCACGCCGGCTGCCACACTTTAAGCTGGACATCATCGAGGCCGTTGGGGTGGAAATTCCCACTTCGGTTGGCCCAGTACTCTTCATTGCTGCATACTGCCCACGTCAGGTGAATGCCAGAGATGGTTCAGCAGCAAAACTGAAGAGCGATATCCAGAAGCTGACACGGCGGAGCGCAAAGTACATCATCGCTGGTGACCTCAACGCGAAGCATGAAGTTTGGGGCAACAGCAGGAGGAATCGGAACGGAGTGATTCTGCACAACGATCTGCAAAACGGATACTACAACGTTGTGAGTCCGGATCGTCCAACGAGGGTGGCTCGGTCTGGGAATCACTCAATCATCGACTTCTTCATTACCAATATGGCTGAGAACGTGGCTCATCCTGAGGTGTTTGAAGAGTTGAGTTCTGATCACTATCCGGTGGTTGTGGAGGTTGGAGCTTCCGTTACTCCGCAGCGGCAACCAACCCGGAAAGATTACCACAACGTTGACTGGCAGCAGTTTCAGCAAGTGGTAGACAGCAACATCGACTATGATCAACACCCGGAAACTTCTGCTGATATTGATCGTTCGCTGGAGGTGATCCAGCAGGCTATCAACCAAGCAGAGGCTGCCAACGTTCGGGAGGTTCCTGTTAATTTTAAGGTAACTGATATTGACGTAGATACTAAACACTTGATTAGACTTAGGAATGTTTATAGGAGACAATATCAACGGACTGGGGACTATGACAAAAGATTTCAGTTAACAATTTGAACAAAATCATACAAGACCGACTTGACAATATCAGAAATCAAGAATTTTCAAAACATGTAAGCCAGCTTGGGAATTATTCAAAACCATTTTGGAAACTTTCAAAAGTTCTTAAAAACAAACCAAAGCCTATTCCTCCTCTTATTGTTGAGGATTCTCCTTTGATTACATCCGAGGAAAAGGCAAATGCACTTGGGCTTCATTTTGTTAGTTCACATAATCTTGGCGCTTCCATGACCAGCCGTAAAGAAACATCAGTTGCCAATAGTATTTCAACAATCAATGACTCTACCTTTGAATTTCCTGCAGATTCCCATGTTTCTGGTGAGGAAGTCAAAGTTGCAGTTAAACAAATGAAAAATATGAAAGCTCCAGGCTTTGATAACATTTTAATCTAGTGTTGAAAAACAGAGTGATCAGTTCTTTCAACATCTAGCCAATATTTTCAATAAATGTTTGCAACTTGGTTACTTCCCCACCAATTGGAAACTGGGCAAAGTCATACCAATTTTGAAGCCTCAAAAGATCCAACATCGCCAACAAGTTATCGTCCCATTAGTCTTTTGAGTAGTCTGTCCAAACTCTTTGAGAAGGTCATCTATTCAAGGCTTTTGGATTTTACCAACGATAATAATATAATTTTGAACGAGCAGTTTGGCTTCCGAAAGGGACATAATACTGCTCATCAGCTTACGAGAGTAACTAAAATCATCAAGCAGAACAAGCTTGAGTCTAAATCAACTGCTATGGCTTTGTTGGATGTTGAGAAGGCTTTTGACAATGTTTGGCATGATGGTTTGATACATAAACTGTATTTATACGGTTTTCCAATGTATCTTATCAAAATTATCCAGCACTATCTTTCGGAGAGATCGTTCAGGGTTTTTCTGAATGGGATTGCTTCTGGATTATTCAACATTGATGCTGGGGTTCCCAAGGAAGTATTCTTGGCCCACTTCTGTACAATATTTTTACATCTGATTTGCCTACTCTTCCTGGTAATGGTGTGTTGTCACTTTTTGCTGATGACACTGCCGTTATTTATAAGGGTAAAATAACCAGATATTTAGTTGGCCGTCTTCAGAAGGGTCTTGACGTTCTTTCCGAATACTTTGGCGACTGGAAAATTCGCATAAATGCAGCCAAAACTCAAACCATCATTTTTCCACTTTCCAAATCGGCCAGATTTGTCCCAAAGGATGATGTTTTGATTAAAATGAATGATGTTTCAATACCCTGGTCAAAGGAAGTTGTCTATTTAGGTCTCATACTTGACTCGAAACTATTGTTTCGGCAGCATGTAGATAAAATATTGAACAAGTGCAGCATTCTCATCAGGTGTTTGTATCCTTTAATTAACAGAAAATCAAAGCTATCTTTGAAAAATAAGCTAGCAGTTTACAAACAAATAATTTACCCCGTTATTGAGTATGCAGTACCTGTTTGGGAGTGTTGCGCTAGAACTCATAAATTGAAGCTCCAGCGTGTCCAAAACAAGGTACTCAAAATGGTTTTGAATGTTCCTGGCTGGACAAGATCAAGTGAGGTTCATGAATTAGCAGAAGTAAAAATGTTGGATCAGAAGATTCAAGAAAAATGTTTGAAATTCAGGGAAAAATGTGCTATTTCTGAATACCCCTTGATTCAAGGATTGGTTTAGTTTATTGTAAGTTTAAGTTAGTTTTAGGTTAGGTTATGTTTTCTTAACATTTTTTTTTCCTCATTGTACCTAGAGTTACAAAAATGATAAATCATATACTTTTAAGTTATGAAAATGAACAGTGTTTAAATCACGAAAAGCAAACTAAAGCTGAAGAGCCACAGCTGACCACTTATTATGTAAACCAAATGTAATTATTATAAGAAAGATTCAATAAAGTATATTTAATTCAAAAAAAAAAAAATCGGTTAATTTAAAATGCATTTCTTCGAAATGGCGCTTACGTCACATAGTCAAATCAATGAACACTTTTAATTTTGCTTGTAAATTGCTGTCATAAAACCATTGTTTGGAAACATATAACCAGTGGTGTAAGTGTTAAATATGAGTTTTGACAGAGAATTTTGAAAAATAGCCTATTTATTTTACTGAAATGTTTGAATCTTAGCACTGAAGTGACACAAACAAATTGGTAAAAAAGCTGAATGAAAGTACCTACAAGATAATGGTATTTTTTTTTGATGGTTTGTTGAGAGAAATTCTGAAAAATTCAATGCAAAAAATTTCATTTTCCGACTTTAACATGCTGCCAATGAAAAATAACGACTTCCTGGATAATCATGATTGAAAAACATTAATGTTTGAACTTGCGGTGACAAGCGGTGATAGCGGTGATATCATCATCAAAAGAAAATCTTTTGACGCTCATCTAGAGAAAAAATCGAAAGGGAACATGGTACTCCTCTCTCGTGTACTTTCATAAAAGAAATAAAAAAAATCATCATCTAGTTTGCTCGGCGGAACGCCGATTTCACTACTACACTCGCATGTGTAACGTCACACTTCGAAAAGTGGCCTGTCTCATTTTGTAGGGCAAGGTTTGTAAACAAATCGAAATAAATTAATTAAGGTGGTTCTAACAATGAGATCCACAGCAAAATGTGTAATGCATTGCACCCATTTGAGTGTTGAATAGTGCAACATTCTAGCACTTGTAACGGAAAGTAATTCTTTGTGAAACTGTTTTAGTTTTTCGGTTGAAGAGCCTCGCTTTATGACATTTTAGTTTTCATCGTCCGATACATGCTGATTCATTTTGGATATTCGTTAAATTTAATGAAGTACAGAGTAAGTTGGAGTGATATTAAATTTTACACAATGCAAAAAAATCTAGAATAAATTAAACAATATTACATTTTAAATCGTGAAGTTAAATGTACAATCTGTATCAAAATCATCTAGATTTATCATTAACTGGGGCGAATTGGGACAGTTTTAACCATGTTAGAGCATAATATTTTGATTTTTCTGGTTGGTTTCGGATAGAACAGACTCAGGCCAACAAAATGTGAACATCCATTTCCAAAATTAAAACCGTTAACTGCTCTAAACACTGTTGTCCCTATTCAGACTGTAGTCCCGATTCACCCCAGATGATGGTACGATGGATTCACACATTCTAAGCAATGTTGCCCGATAAATCAGATTTTTCTCTGATTTCACCATTAATTTGTGTTTAGACAAATTATTCGAGGGAGCAAACCCCAGACTGCTAGCTGAAACAAAGAACAGAACACGAGCTCATCACCACGCGCACAATCTGTACCTGGAGTGTTGAAAAGGCCATGTTGGCAAGGCGTTGAGCCGAGCTTCTTCAACTTACCTCTGTGACGTACGACGGCTGCAGGAACGTCGGCGAATATTCATTTATGTCAATCACCGAGATGTGAACGCTTGCGCTGAAACGAAAAGCGAGGGAAAAGTTTGTAGTAATTGAATAAATTGTTTCGTATTATTTGGGAGTTTTGTTTTTGGAGGAGGGGTGGGGTAAAGGTGAAAGCAGCAGCAAGTAGATTGTGTCTCGAGGTTGGTCTGGTTCAGGTGTGTGGTATGAGAGAAAAGTTCCAATTTGTCAAATTTGTTGCGGTATGTGCGGAAGTTGGAAACCAATTATCGAAGCATAACAAGATCCAATTGAGTGTCGACATACAATAAAAAGATTTACGGAAAGTGGACAATTGTATAACCTCCAAAAATATTTTTACCGATAGTTATAATCTAGCAACGAAATTAAACTTAGTATTTTAAAATATTTTGACACTACCTTTAATAATTTGACAGTGAAAAAAAAATCAAGTTAAAGAAAGTTTTCAATCAAAATGAAAGTTTTGGATCACGATGTCACTATGAATTTAACTTTTTTGAATCCCACACCAAATTACATTTTAAATTCCACTACCAGTTCGTTTTTTGCTCACCATTTCCCACCACTTAGTCTATCGGCTACCGGCAAGAGTGCTGACGGAGAGTCTTTCATGTCGGAAATGCTTGAAATAATCGAAATAACCTAGGAAAATTGAATGCCAGTTTTCCAGGGTCGATTCTCGAGCCCCGGGACCAGTAGAAGGACCAAACGAAACCTCTTCCCCCCCCCCCACCAGTGCTAACGCCGTCAAAGCAGTGAAAAGGGTAAAATCAAATTATGCCCTTCGCTGCTCGGTCCAATGCTGGGAAGCTTAGAGAAAATATGAAGGTGAAACTCTACGGAATAAAGAATCGATACATTATGTATTGATCGAGGCCAATTTAGCTCGAAGGCAAATCAAATTTTGCCTCCTTTTTCAGATTTGTAATTGAAACAAACCTATAAAGAGAGCGAAAGAAGCCGGAGTCGCAGGCCACTCTACGGCAGAGTGATCGGACCAAATTTGACGGCAAAATTCAATTAGAATGATGAGCTGTGTGAATTTTGCAGTCGTGGCAGCAGTCAGGCTGCCAACAATTTGACAAGGGGCACATTAAAAGAAGGACCATTTATCAAAACTGGTTCTTGGTTTCGGTTAGCAATCTAGTTTGTCATTCATTATTCTGCATTCAACATAAAAAACTAATAAGCAGGTAAAATTTATCCTGGATCCCGAAATAGTAGTTTATGCAACAAGTTGCAAAAAGAGATTTTTTTCAGTTGAAAAAATCAAGTTTTGCAACGAGTTCCATACAACATTTTTTGCAATTCCAAAAAACACACACTGAGTGAAATTTTAAGTCAAATTTTCATGTATTTTGTCAATAAATCGTTTAAATCAAAAAAAAAATGTTGAAGAGTGTTACTTTTCGAAACAAGTGCTGAAAAGTTCAGCACCCATTTGAGTGCTGAAAAGTAGAACTTTTCAGCATTTATTTTGAAAAGTGTTGCTATTCGATTCTGTTATTTTTGGTACAGAAAAGTAGGCTATTTTGTCGTTCAAGAATGACAGGAAAAGTGAGAAGTTTCACAACAGAATTGCAAAAATGTGTTTTCCGATATATTCAAGATTAAAAATTTGTTTCACGATTATTTGCCACATTTTCAATTGAACAATTTGCTTTAATATTTAAACTGGATCAAAGAACATTTCAATGAGCTTTTCAACGTTCAACGTTCACAATGTACATACAGAAAAAAAAATTTGAAGGTTCTTTTGGAAACTTAACTGAACATTGGAAAATTTCTCAAACTTCGATTATAATTTTAGCATACTGGATGCCTACTTGCGAATGCTATTTAAAGAATTCAGTTGAGCATAATCGTTACAAATCTAAGAATTAACCAGTGTTATATTTTTTACCAATGTTGTGAAGTGAAAAAGCATTCTCATGAATCTATTTTTTTTATTTTTGTTAAAGATTCGTGTGTCATCGCATTAGATTTGAAAAAGATTTTTGAACGTTATGTTTCTTTAATATTTTGCTTCAAGCTCACAAGGTGTTGATTTTTGAAAATTTGAGGAAAACGGTTATATTTATGTTGATATTTTTCTGTGTAGTTATATTAAAAATGTATTGGACCGATTCGATGTACGATGTTCGTAAAAAAAAATCACCGATAGTTAGATATTTTGAAAACTAACAATTGCATAACAACAAAGCTTTTTTTTCGTTCAATTGTGAATACTGTGTCAGGAAATTCATTATTTTTTATAATTTTGACCATTTTGGGATGTTCTGTGCCACCCTGAACTTCCGTAAGTTACGGATTGAATATCTATCTATTCAACGGGTATCTATTAGACTGGCTCGTCGTTATATGGAAAATAAAAAAAATATCAAATTAAACCAGAACCTAGTTTTTTTATGTCTATTGCGCCTCAAAGCAAACCCCCTAAAATTTGGGAGCGACTGGTTGCGTCCACACTTTGCGCATTGCCTTCCAAAATTGTAAGGAGATTAGTATGGGAAAACACTCTTTTTTACATCTTGATTTTTATCATTTTTATTTTCCACTAAATTTTTCAAACCAACACAATAGCGTAAATATTGAGATAACTCTCTAAAATTTTCCCGAAGAAGGTATGGTGCTCCTGTCAAAATATATAGCGTCCTCAAAAGTGGTCAATTGGATGTATGGGCTAACAGATATAAGCTAATTACACTGCTCATAACTGAAAATATAATATTTGTTCAGTGTAGTATAGTAACCTGGATAGTAAATTAGCTTAAATCATCAAAAAACGAGTTATTTTGAAAAATGGTCAAAGACAATCTTATGGGAAATTGAACTAGCTTTGCCAAAAACCAAAAAAAAAAGAATTGCCAAAAACCATCAAAAAACCTATTTTTTCAACATTTTTATTTATAAAACCACTGTAACTTCACAAGGATTGGACAATGGCCAATATGGAGACTTTTATGTAAAATTGTCTGGAGAATCGAAACGCGTGAAAATTTTGATGCTTAGAGCACTTTTGAAAAAATAAAAACAGTTTCAGTAAATTATTTTTGTGTTTTTTTAGGTAAATCTCATAAAACTTGCGGGTTTTTTTTCTGTCAGTGTATTTTTTCCGCAAAATCTGTCAAATTTCCTACAAGTTTGCCTTTGATCACTTTTTGTTGCGATGCAATGGCTTCGAGATACAGCAATATTTAAATTACGAAATACAAAAATATTTAAAACACTTACGCCCTTCTCAAATGTAATTTTCGAGTGAAACTGGCTCCATATACATAAAAATGGCTTATATAAACGTAGGATAACATGTCTACAAAGTTTCATTGAAATCGGAGAGGGTCGTGTTGACATGGAACTGCTCATCTGCAAAATAACTTTTTGCAAGATAATTTCACTGCCCCTGATCGCAAAAATGTCCTTTATGCATTTTCATCGCTATTGAGTTATTGATGCAGTATTATGTTCTTGAAATCAGGAGGAAATCCTTTTTTTCGCCAACAAACAAAGTTCAAATGCATTTTTCTCAGCTTGCTGTTTTTGCATATGGGACATAAATGTGAATATGGGCAGTTCAGCTCGATTTCTGTAAGATAACTTTCGGCAAAATAACTTGAGCTCGATTTCTACTAGATAACTTTACACAAGATAACTTCAGCTCGGTTCTTGCAAGATAACTTTTGGTAAAATAGTTGACCTCATATTTTTATTACAAAAAAAAAATAACATAATTAAAGTCGATCTTAAAATTTCATCATAGAAGATAACTTATGCTGGTTTCTTAACCACCAGAAGTTATCTTGCAAGTTAGGATAAAAAAAAGGATATGGATAAGCTGAAGAGAATGCGTTCTCAAGAAGTACGTTTTTGAATATTTAAAAAAAAAAATCTTATTTTTGGACGAACCAATGCAATGCCAAAAAATGGTATAAATTGGTGAATTTTGAATAAAAATGTCTCAAAAGAAGGAAAACAATGGACATAGTTATCAAGTATCTAAAAACCACCACGCGTTTCCACTCGAACGAATTGAAATTTAAAGCCAACTGGCAAGTTTCCGTGCCGTATCTGGGATCTGCAGCATTTTTTTTTATGTTTCAACTGAACCAGAAACTGCACAGAACATTTTTTTTGCTGCTGCTTGTCTGAAAAAAAGTGCACGTGAATAAAAAAAAACTGCTGAACTGTTCTATTTCCGAGTGGTGGCGCGTGGACCGACCGCAAACGCAAATTTTTCGGGGGATATTTACCTTTTGGAGTGCGATCCATCACAAAACACCGCCGTGATGTCGAACTTGTAGTTTTTGCGCTTTTCGCAGTTCAGCGACTTTTTCGCCTTCAGTATGCCCAGTTCGTTGACTAGCTCGATCTGCGAAAAAAAATGGGAGAGGAAGGTGGAAAATGCCATGAAATAAAATATTATCGGTAGGTTATTGAGTACATAAATATGTTTAATCGGAGTCGTGTGTTTTTTCCTAGCTTGGCTTTTGTGCTTTGCCAGCACAAATAAATGTATTTTGTAGTGTTTTATTAGGTTCAATGGCAGAGTGGTTATCGTTGACTTTTTGCGTTTTTTTATTTGACAACAAGTCTGTACAATTTATTACGTTGTGGGAAGTGTGTTGAAAACTTCAACCTGTACCGGGAAAGCAGCCACTTTGGCCCCACTCTGTGGCCCAATCGACGGACTGAATAAATAAACATTTTCCTGTAGTTCAAGTTCATGAATAACAACGATGATTATGAGAAATTGGCTTTACGTGAACACGTCACAAGAAAAAGTGGGTGGCGTTTTTTCACCTTTTCAGCCTGGTGTACCTTTAAACGATACAGGTGAGATTACTCAAAAGTACATCACTTGTTATGATTGCGTAAAGAAATTATTTTAGGCAAATCCTGAAATAATTGGTAGCTTTTCAAGCCAAGTCGTAATTTGCGAATATCCCACGCAGCATCGTCATCTTGTCACTGCTCTGCTCCAATCTTTCAGAGTCCAGTGGAAGAAATATGAATCAGCTATTTGTTCACCATTTTCTCCGGCTCGGGCAAGCCCCCCTCGCGTAATCTGGCCAAACTAGGGACCAATTTCTTACAAATTGTGCCGAGAGTCGTCGCTGGCCTTTTTGATATAACTCGCAGAAATTATAAGTAGCAAGCACGTGTCAGCCACTGAGTCCATCATTCATCTCGTCATAAATTAGATTAAGGACGTTCAGAATAGAGTCCTGTGGGAGTTTGGATAGGAATTTCGATGCATTGAGGTATGGTCGTTTATATGGAGACTTACGGTACAATAAATAATACCAATAAATTCATACACGTAATAATGAATTATTATAATAATGAGGTAATCAATGTTTTTAACATTTTGATTTGTCAAAATACTCTGAAATCCAGAAAACATTTTTTCGTAAAAATCAGAGAATCTTTTATTTTTTTCATAAAAACATGATTTTTTTAAAGAAATCTTGAGATGCCAAAGGAGAATGTACTGCAGTTTCAAAGAGTGTAAAAATGTTTAAAGTTGTAGTGCAGACAATAACAAAAATGTTGATGCATAAACAGAACTTATTTTCTTGTAACCCAACTTCTTATGTCTATGCATACAAATTTATTTTTTTCTCTACAACTTTGTATAACATTGCCACATTGAAATAAAAAATAACATTGCAAAGTTAGAAAAAAAACTGAAATTTGTAAAATGAAAAAAAAAAAAAAAATGTTCTGAAAGAAGAATGGACCCTTTAAGGTTTTTTTCGTTTCAAAAATCTCATAAAATTTCTCTTAAAATAACTTGTTTCCAAACTTTTTATTGTCGAGTCACGAAAAATGGCGGAAGATTTAAAACTATTCTGAGTACGTCATGAACGCTTGTTCACGATTTTGGGATTGAGTCTGAACTGTTCTATTAATAACATTTAACGATAGCAATTACAGGGTGTCAAACCTACAAACACTTTGCAAATAACAATTAGTTCAACCTTTCAAACGCAGTCATTTCCATCGAAAATTGCCTCCTGCCAGCATAAAACCGATTTTCATAAAGATTCGTTATGCCCCTTTTGCCTGATCTCCGTTAAGCCCCATACCTTCAAAAGTCAACAACACTTGGCGGAGTTCACCTTGCAGCCCAGCAAAGGGACCTGGAACTTTATGGAGCAACTGGAGCCACAATTTGATTTTGTCACGACAGGTGGCGCGTGTTCGGGGGAAAGCAATTAAAATAAATTGATATTCTATCCCAATGGCTCTGTGCGCGTTAACAAACAAAAATAACGAAAGAGATAGATTCTGTACCAGGGCTGCGTTTTCGATTCGTCGGCGCTCCTTTCCTACCACCAAAGAGAAAGAGAGTGAACGAGCGTCGCGACGCCTGTCGTCACCGGGAGGAGAACCGCCCGCTACGCTGAAGTGGGAGGTTGATATGTTTTAAAATGGGTTTCTTGTTTTTTTACGCATCGTATATTTTTGGAATGATGGTGTTGAGAACGAGATTGGGCGTATGTTTAATAGCCCTATAGAAAGGAAAGGAAGTCTAGTAACCTCCAAATCAATCAGAATTTAAAATATAGGTAGAAAAAAATCATATAAGATGGTTTATTGTTCTGAAATCATACAATATTTGATGAAAGAATATTAAGCTCAATTGTTCCTCGGTCTTGATCGAGAACTTGTTCGGATGACAGAAACCAAATCTTAAATTTCAATAATTATTTATCAGTAATGCTTCTGCAGTAAAATTTTATTTTAAATAATTACTATTATTATGTCTCCTTTTATTTAAAAAAATACAAAGTTAAGGAACAGGGATGGAACAATCGCAAAAAAATCAATTTCGCTTGCGAACTTTCTTCACCCGCGAAAGAGAGAGGAGGCAAATCACGCAAAAGAAAAAAGCTCCCGAAATTCTCCAAGGAAATCAATCTGTTGATGATTTTTTGTGAATTTCCTTGTCAGCACCACTTAAAATCATTTATTTCACTTTGTTTACACACATTGCCCATCTACAAAATGTGACAGGTCATTTTTCGACGTGTGACGTTACACTTGCAAGTGTAGTTGGGAAAAATATGTTCCACCGAATAATCAAGACGATTTTTTAGATTTATTTTACAGATTGTTCGTGTGCGAGAGAGGAGAGCCATGCTCCCTTCGGATTTTTTCTCTTGATGAACATTCAAAGATTTTATTTTGAGGATGATTATTCCATCGCTGTTAACTGAAGACTTCCATCATTGTCATGATTTTTCCTTCAAAGATATAAATTTTGCGTCGCTTTCAATATTTTGACAAAATTCCTTCAACAAGTTGTTTAGAATAGTGCCCTACACATGCTGATTCCTTTTGGTAACGATTATCCCATTCCTTGTTAAGTTCCTTGTTGATTGCCAACTAGGACGTCAATGACTGTGTCACAAAAGTATACAAAAATTCCTTCAGTGGCTTCAAAAAGGCAACAACCGGCACATGCTAATTCCTTTTGGTGCTGAAATTCGTAAAATTGAATTTAATACACAATTTTTTATAGTGATGATTAATTTTCTCTGAAAATGATCAACGGCTTCACCTTAAGGACCATAACTTCAAATTTGCTTTGGTTTTTTTTAATGGTTGATTTCACTTCCTTCTTACAAACTTCTTAGTATTTGTGTATTCCCACAGAAAGGTAACATCGAAATGCACCGGATTTGGCGGGTGACAAAATCATCCCATTTTTCTTCTTCTTCTTCTTGTTGCTTTCTTTGCCCTCGTCAGCTCCATTAATTCAACATCTATTTAAAGATCGGTCAAACATGGGCAATTAATTTCGAATGTGGCGTGCGAAGGGAAATGCACGTGGCGCGCGCCTGTCACGTTACGAGCGTGGCACCGTTCTATGTGTGTCTCCTGTGTGAGAGGTATGATATGACAGGTGACAGGTGATTAAAGTGGTAATGCAGGATTCTCCGTGAGGGTGTCCTGCGAGCTGGGAGTTAGAGTCAGTCAAGGGAATTGAAATTGAGATCGTAACAGTTTTCAAGATCATTCCTAGTTGTATATCGAAGAACATTATGAATTACTTTTTAAAATTGTAATAGACTATCGATACTCCGGTAAAACGGACCATGTTTTTTTCTCCTCTAGTTCAGTTAAATAAGAGGCAATTTCGAATTATTAGGAACATAAACCGTCAAGTTTGGGAATTTCTATAAAAAAATTATTAGAAAAAAACATAAATTAGAGTTAAATTTTGCATGAAAAATTGATTTTGAGGAAATGTTATATTATATTCTTATTTTTGGGAAATTCTCCGCCTACTCACACAGCAGGGGTCGGGGCAACCCTCTTCGATTTGCGTGAAACTTTGTCCTAAGGGGTAACTTTTGTCCCTGATCACGAATCCGAGGTTCATTATTTGATATCTTATGTTGGAGGGGCTGTACGACCCCTTTCATTTCTGAACACGCGGAAAAAGGGGTGTTTTTCAATAATTTGCAGCCTGAAACGGTGAGGAGATAGAAATTTGGTGTGAAAGGGATTTTTTGTGAAATTAGATTTAATGACGTACTCAAAATTCCGAAAAAAAACGTATTTTTCATCGAAAAAACACTAAAAAAGTTTTAAAAATTCACCCATTTTCCGTTACATTTTTTTGGAATATGTCATTTTAAGGGAAATTTAATGTACTTTTCGAAACTACATTGACCCAGAAGGGTAATTTTTCATTTAGAACAAATAATGTGTAATAATGTTTTACAAAATTGAAACCACCATATTTTGCGAAAGAGATATATCTGCATTCTGCTGGGTTTGTAAACTAAGGTTTTGATGGATTCCTATAATATTATTTGCAAGGATTCCTCCAACCAATCCTTTCAACTCGTCCTTTAAAATATGGCCACCAATATCTCATTGACGTGATTCATTCGTAATCGATTCACCGAAACGTGCCTAATTCAGCAGGACTGGCAAAAGCTCATTTGCTTTCGAAACATGTTTCACAAACACAAACACCACCCTCCTCACATTTGCAGCGCCGTCGTCGTCGTGCGGCAAAGTTTATCCAAAAATAGTGTAATTTATGCTACACGATAATAATAATGCCACACACATAAATGTTTGCGCTCCTTCCGGGCACCACAGCCAACCCGTCGACAGCTCTGGTGGAGGAAAAGTGCACACATGCAGTGCACATTTTGCTGGAAAATGCATTCCGCACCCAGACATGCCGAGGGCACCACCAGAATACTTCTTAGCCTGGGTGGGTGGGGGTGGAAAATACGCGAAATGCAAGCGAGATTTAGCTCAGCACGGATTAAGGAGAGGGGGTTAACTCCACTTAACAGGCTGACTCAAGTAGTTTCCTAAAAGACATGCTCTGAATAGTAAATGCTATCAGCATTTCGATTTCCAGTCCTAACATTGGATGAATGCTTTCCCCTACGGGCAAAAGCTCATCGCCCAATCAAAGTGCCGATCATCAATGCTGCAGAAACTGTGAGAAAAAAAAAACAAGAAAAAGCTGGGAGCCACATTGCTAATCGTATGCAGATAGAAGAGGAAACGTTCTTGCCATAAATCTGAGTCCACTCTACTAAAGCACTATGGTAAACATGGCTCGCATCTTCCCCACAAGTCTATTGAATCAGTTGAAAAAAGATGAATATTTCATGAACTAAAATTTGATTCAATCAGCAACTCTGTCGTGAAAACGCTCATTTTCCCCACACTCCCCCATACAACACTTTTTTGTGACGTCGACCATGTATTCATATAAATGTGGGTGTGAATGGCTGATTGCATTGCATCCCCTTCTCCCACCGGGATGTGTGTGAAAGAGACCGAGAATTAAACCGCCACCTAAGCCTTGTGTGTGTTGGTCGGTCGGTTGATGTCCGAACCAGAAGCGATTGTATAATTAATTAATTGTTGATTGCCCAAAGCATTCTGGGCGACAAGAACATTGTTCGTCGAACCCAGTGTGGATGCTGTGTGGGTTGGTTCTTATGGAAAAACTAACACAACAAAGCAGTGACCCTATCGATACATTTACTGACCATACTGCCCGTAATTGAAAATTCGGCTATTATGCCAAATCAAGTATTCCGAGAAAAACGCGTTTCAGTGTTCATCATCAAATCTCCGTCAAGGCAATTTCCCATAAAAGTGACATATTAGCCGTTTGGTTTTTCGCATCTGCAGCCAAACCTAAACATTTTTTTTAATGAAATTCAAATTTGGCCATTAGGAAGACCCAGGCCACTTAAGAATGGCACGAGAAAATTGCCATTTTCAACGATTTTCGCAAAAGATCCCCAAAATTCGATTACAATCCTGAGATTATTCAATAAAAACCGAAAAAAAAAACTCCGTGAATTGTTGTCACTCTTTATATGAATGAAATTCATTTCATTCATGAAAATTACTGCAAGTGCGACAACTGGCTAAAGGGATTTTAGTCAAAACGCGTTTGACACACGTACCTACATTCCCAACTACTGTAAACATTTTTTATCATAACTCAGGACTCCGACAACCAAATTCAACGAAACTTCGAGACAATGCACAGAATGATCAACCAAACAAAACGTGTTTGTAACTGTTTACATTCGTGTTCTTACTTTTGTTTTTTTTTCAAAATCAAACATTGAAACGCGTTTTTTTCGGAACGCCAAAAAGCGACGTGTAACAAGGTTCATACTCAATGTATTTCACAATCTTCAGAGGTTTTCGAATTTGTTCAGAACAAATTAAGAAAATTTTGCGATTATGCACTGTAACGCTGTTAAAAAAAAACTACTTTTTTCAAGACTGCAAACCAAGAAAAAAAAACGTTGCAAAATAGTAGTGTATGCAACATGTTGCAAAAAGTAGATTTTTTCATTTAATGTTCAATGAGGTTTACCGAGTCGGATAAATACGATGAGTGCTGAAAAAATCATGTATTGCCACGAGTTGCTTACAACTTGTTTTGCAATTCCGACGAGAAACTATTTACTTTTCCTGACATTCTTGAACGACGAAATAGCCTACTTTTTTGTACCAAAAATAACAGAATCGAATAGCAACACTTTTCAAAATAAATGCTGAAAACTTCTACTTTTCAGCACTAAAATGGGTGCTGAAAAGTTCAACTTGTTTTGAAAAATTACACCTTTCAAAAAAAAATGATACAAACGATTTCACTGAATGGGTGTTTTTCTGAAATTCAAAAAATGTTGTATGGAACTTGCTGCAAAACTTGATTTTTTCAGCACTCGTCGTATTTACGACTCGTGCTGAAAAAATTCCCTTTCTGCAACTTGTTGCATAACCTACTACTTTTCAGCACTGGTATTGAAAGGTGGGTTATTCTCTATCAACTCACACGAAATCGGGAAAAGTTGCCCCGACCACTCTTCGATTTTCGTGAAACGTTATCCTAAGGGGAAACTTTTGTCACTGATCACGAATTCTAGGTCCATGATCAACGACGACCAACATTTTCAAAACTTTTTTTCGAAAAAAAACGCGATAACTCGTGATTTTTGTATGTTTGTATATCATTTTTTTGTAATTGTCTGTTCTACTTTGTAGAACATTGTTACACTCTCAAAAATAACCCTGCAAAGTTAGAAAAAAACACGAAATTTTAAAATGAAAAATTTTGTTCTAAATGAAAAAATGACCCCTTTGGGTCAATGTAGATTTTAAAAGTACATTAAATTTCCCTTAAAATAACATGTTCCAAAAAAAAATTCCGTCGAGTAACGGAAAATGGCAGTGTTTTTCAAACTTTTTAAGTGTTTTTTTTTCGATAAAAAAAATACGTTTTTTTCGGAATTCTGAGTATGCCATCAAGTCGGGCGTACAATTTTTCATAAAAGTGTCTTTTACACCAAATTTCTATCTCATCACCGTTTCAGGCTGCAAATTATTAAAAACAGATCTTTTATTCACATGTTCAAAAATGGAAGCGGTCGTACCGCACCTCCGCACGAAATATCAAAAACGGACATCGGATTCGTGATCAAGGACAACAGTTACCCCTTAGGACCAAGTTACACGCAAATCGAAGAGGGGTCGTGGCAAGTTGGCAGGGAAAAGTAGGCCGTTCCGTTTCGCCAGAAGGACAAGAAAAGTTGACAGTTTTACAGCGGAATTGCAAAAATATTTTTTTGCAATTCCGTCGTGAAACTACTTACTTTTCCTGTCATTCTTGAACGATGATAAAACCTACTTTTCTGTACCAAAAATAACAGAATCGAATAGTAACACTTTTCAAAATAAATGCTGAAAAGTTTTACTTTTCAGCACTGAAATGGATGCTGAAAAGTTGAACTTTTCAGCACTTGGTTCGAAAAGTAATACTTTTCAACATTATTTTGTTTTAAACGATTAATTGACAAAATACATGAGCATTTGATTAATAATTCCACTCAAAGGGTGTTTTTAGGAATTGCAAAAAATGTTGTATGGAACTCGTTGCAAAAATTGTTTTTTTCAGCACTTGTCATATTTATCCAACTCGGTGAAATCTTCTTTTTGCAACTCGTTGCATAAACTTCTATTTTGCAATTCCGTCGTGAAACTACTTACTTTTCCTGTCATTCTTCAACGACAAAATAGCCTACTTTTTTGTACCAAAAATAACAGAATCGAATAGTAACACTTTTCAACATATTTTTTATTTAAACGATTTATTGACAAAATGCATGCAAATTTGACATAAAATTTCACTCACTGTGTGTTTTTTGGAATTGCAAAAAATGTTGTATGGAACTCGTTGTAAAACTTGATTTTTTCAGCACTCTTCGTATTTATCCAACTCGGTGAACCTAGTTGGATAAATTTACGACTCGTTCTGAAAAAATCCTCTTTTTGCAACTTGTTGCATAAACTACTATATTGAGGTTTCTTAAATTGCTCTCCTGATATTTGGTTATGCCTAAGAACAACCAAATAAATAATGAAATATGATAATAATCTCAACTGAATGTTTAAGCAATATCTCACCAAATAACCACCCCACCAACTAATCGCCAAGCCTAGCAAAAGTTGATTCATCTTCTACACGCAGCTTGTGGCGCCACCACTCTACGCCTCTCAAAAGTGGTTCATCATTCCAAAAATGGGAATAGCTAGGGGCCAGAAATGGCAAACACCTACACCTAAATTTATCACTCGACCACAAGTCACTTGGTGTTCCTCCCGGTGTCGGGTCTTTTTAATCCGTGTCCAAACACCGGTGACAAATTGACAGCGCTAGGCCGTATTGGCTGAATCGAGAGTAGAGTGATTTTTTCTCGTTCAAAATTTGAATCACGGGAGCTATGGCTGAATCATTGTTAAATCGTGCAGAAAGCGTTTTAAATGAATTGATCTGGAGGCATTTACTGTTCTGCTGTAGCTTCAACGAGGCTGAAGTAATTATCATTGTTTGGCGATTATTTCAATAAGTCAAGTGTGATGAGAAAATTAAATTTGAAGTAGATTAACTGTCTATTCTCAAGTGGATATATAATCTGTCCAGATTTTTGTTGCACAGATTCATTAAACAAAAATTCATTAAAATTTAAAAAAAAACAAAACGTTATGGTAAAAAAAGTTCAATCCCGAAAGCTTGTAAGGACAAGGGTGAAGATGAACTTATACTGATTGATATCTCTTCACTTTTGAATTTATTTAGTAACACCTTTTTAAACCTTGTGAGATAAATGTGCCCACAGAAATAAAGCAGAGTTATCGATAAAATATTCGTAACAATTTCCCTCCCACTGTATGAAGACAAAAAAACTGAACTCATCACATCTAACCGAGGTGCTATCAAAGATCTAAGAGTTGTTTAGTTTGTTCTATCGATTCATTTCTAATCGAAAAACAATTGATTCTACATTTAAATATCGTTAAATTTCCATTTTATAAGGTTAGCTGGCATCAGCATCGAGGCTCTTCTCAATCTGTCTGATAATAATAGAATGAAAAGTATACTTTTCGATCTCAATATCTCTTCACCCTAGAACAAACACAATCGTTCATTGATGGCCACAAGTACAACTTTCACTAAATCTCGTCCGTAATTCAACACATCTTTGCCGCCGACCAGCAATGTCTCAGGGAAAAGGGCAAGCCAGCAGTGACGTGCGACGTACGGCAGAATGGAATGCAAATCAGGTCCTTCTGGTGAAAACATCCACAATGCTCAAATTTGCATTAAATCCCTCACTCAGGCTCAGCCCAGTGCGCTTGGAGCCGGGCTTGGTGGTTGGCACTAATTACCTTCTCAAGTGGTATGCAACACAGCAGCAGCCCCAGCGAAGGCTCATGGTTGATTCCTTTGTGGGTTGGATGGCAATGAGAGAGGGTGTTGAGCAGATGACGATGATGATGATTATGTCACAAGTATCTCAGCTCAGTGAAAAGATCCTTGTGCAGCAGTGGTTGAGTCAAATCTCTAGCACTTGGCGTTGTGCAAATGTGAGCCAACTGACAGTTTGCCCCATTATGCGTTACCTTGAAATGAAATGGTTTTCAAATATCAAGTTCATGATACGAAAGCGAGTTTGTCATTAGTTTATCGTCAGTGTGTTGTTGTAATTATGGACAAGTACACTACATTGCAGCTTGGAAGGCACGTTGAAGGATGTAAATGATTTAGCTAGTCCTCTTCGTAGCATCGTAGCTCGGAGGGCATCGTTGTTTGTTGAATCTTTAATAGCCCGAAAGGTATTTTTTATTTCGTTCTTTTTTATTATGAAGCTTGTTTTTTCTTTACAGGGTTAATTTTTTCAAAGTTGTTTTATGACGATGCAAATATTTTTCAAAGTTCCCCCTCCCTCAATATTAATATTGAAATAACAAGCTATAGTTTCAGCATTTGCATGAAATGAAAAAAGTGTTTTAAAATGCATTTTACACTAGTTCAGTTGTTTTGCCATCAATCATTTTCAAAAAATAAAACATTTGACGAAAACAAAAAAATAGCGAAAAAAAAACTTAACCGTCGAAAATTTTCGAAAATTCGATTTTTTTTTAAATCAGCTCAAACATGTTAAAAGTGATTCTAAACGCATTTTTTTGCCCCTCGATTTTTCGGGCCAACTTTAAAGGGGGGGAAACAAAAACTTTATATAAAATTTGTACCAGCTTATAATGATTAGATAATCATAACATAACAGAATACGTGCTGAAATTCTAGCATTTCAGCATTCGTAATAGTAATACTTGTCATCTCTGTGTGCAACTTGTTGCATGAACTTTGACTGTTTAAGCTTTCAGAGAATCTAACAAGTCATTCAAAAAAATCTGACCTGCTTTGTTCAGCACGGCTAAAACAAGACGATCCCACTTCCCGCGAGTCCAGTTGATAATACCGACTAATTTCCAGTTCAGTCGTGAACGTGAAAAGTCACTCCCCGGCAGCAGCAGGAGCACCAGCAAACAACATTCGCACGTGGAGGTGAGGGTTTCCCGATGGAGCCAACTCCAAAGTCGCGTACTCGAATAATAATGTAGCAATACGTGACACTGAGCTGGCTTATTTAATGGTGGTTTAATTTTCTCCTTCGCTTTAAACATTGCCCTTTTGCTGCTGCTGCTAGGATTCACACCCGTGGTGTGGGAGGATTTAAATTCACTCGTATCACATTTGTTGCACGAATCTTGGGTTAAAATAGCATCCTTCTGTTATATTTCATCAGCGCGTGTAGAATTTCTCATATAAAAGGCCTTAGAAAATGTATATCATATCGAAAGGATCCACCCTAATGCATCGTAAACCTTCGACTGGCGCGCGGGAAAACGAGCAGATCTGGCGGTGGTGACGAAAATGGCAAGAGTTTGCGGATTAAAACTTTGTTGCTCGATGAAATGTGTCACCGGAATGTTAATACCCGCGAATGTGATAAACTGGTAACAAAATGACATTATCTTCACGGGCGCGTTCTTGTTCTCTGGAGTGGAAAATGATACCGAAAATGTATCCTTTACCACATTGTCACCACACGGAGGCAAATGGATCTGGAGATCTGAGCCCCGTCAAAAGCAACCAGCTGGAAGAAGTCGGATGTGGCGCAATTCTCGGAATGTCATCCAAGGTGAAGAAGGTTTTGCCTTATGTTTACAGTAAACTGACATGTGCTAGATGATCTCAAAGTTTAATACTGAGTTTAAATGCACTCGGTTAAAAGAATTTTCTCTTAAAACGAAAGCATAAATATCAATTTTAAACCTCCTATCAAGTCCATTTGGTAGCCTTATCGTTCAGGCAAACTTCCTCTTCACAAACAACCTCGTAGTCAATTCCTGTCATGTTTGCCATAAAATTAGATTTTAACCACCCACCCACCGTGGATGATAGGCCCCTAGTTTCCCTCTTATAGGCTTATCTGGTGGACCCGATCAAAGAACAAGGACAACCCCGGACTCGGTGTGAAATGTCCTGTGATAAAACAAAATTATAAAAAGGCTTAAAAAGTTAAATTGTTTCATTCTCAGCCTGAGGCAATTTGCTTTTCCGGTTGCTTCACCGCATGGGAGGGGCGAGGTGGAAAGCTATAAAGTGTGGACTCTCCTATGCAGGATGAGGGTTAAGATAACCCGGCATAGAATTGACTTCCCCGAAAACGATGCAAAGTTTCTAGAGAGCGGTTCATGTGGCAACCCTAAACCTATCGATTGCCAACGGGAGGGTGGCGACCTTTATTCATGGCTTCTAATCGATAGTCTGCTCGATTAATCCTAGCCAAGAACTAGTGTATCGTCTAACTTGCTTTTTTTTGCCAACCTCATCCGAAATAGCTTCAGGGTGAGTTTATACCAGGTAAAACCATGTCCTGTAACGGCGTTGATTGACATGCCGAAGGATGTTGAACGAGCTCGTTGTGCTGCGGCTTAAGGGTAATCAGAATGTGCTAGGCTGAGCTGAAGTTCGACAAGAAAAAAGCTCGAGCAAAAAGTGTTTTTAGTGTTTTAGAAGTACCATGACACATAGAATGACAGCAAACATTGGCAGATATTGGAATCTTTAAAAGCAACACACATTAGCCTGTATCGTTATGGAGGAAAAGCAATGGTGGCTCATCAACACTTTGACGTTCAATTAGGGCAGTGCATTTACGGAGTGCTCAATTTATGACTTTTAAAATAAAATCAGTATTTTCTTTACTTCAAATTAAATAAACAAATATAATAAAAGTATTTGATAAGATTCTCTCCCATAACAAGATATAACGAAAAAAATATTTTTGCAATGAATCACCGAATTTGAGTGGTAGAAATGACAGTTCTCCCATAAGGAATACATTGTAGAAAAAAGCAAAAACTGCTCGAATGGAAATGCTTCATTCCGTCGTGATACTGCTTACTTTTCCTGTCATTCTCGAACGACGAAACAGCCTACATTTCTGTGCCAAAAATAAATGTACGACTCGAAAACTTCTTTTTGTAACATGTTGCATAATAGTAGTTAATTTTTTTGTTTTTGCAACAAATTGCAAAAACATTTTTTTTTTCGAGTTGTACATTTATCCAATGAGGTTTACCGAGTTGGATAAATACGACGAGTGCTGAAAAAAAAATCAAGTTTTGCGCTAAAATTACTTGAAAACCAAAAATGTTAAAGTTGAAAAAATCCTATGTCGGGACAACCAAATGCATTAATTAACGAAACAAATCTGATATTCCAATGGCGCGGGAATACCATAAAAATAAAACCAAGGCAATACCAAGTTTTGATATTCAAGCAATGTTCAAAAATTTAGAAGACCACAACTTGGTATTGAAATGGTTTTATTTTGTGGTGTTATTTTACACTTATAATAACATCTTTTGCTCCGGTTGAACGGCCATGATTAACGACGACCAACTTTTTCAAAACTTTTTTTTCGTAAAATCATGATAGCTCATGATGTTTATAAGCAAGATAACCCTGCAATGCTAGATAAACACGACAATTTTAAAATGAATAATTTTGTTGAAAATGAAATATTGACCATTCTGTCCATTCGAAAAGTACATTAAATAGTTTATTTATGGAATTGAACTCATCGTTTGTCACTGATTAGACTTTTAATATTTTGTCTCAATATTTATAAGTTTAAAAATTCCCAGGAGTCTCGACCAAATTTCCCGAGAATCGAGAGGCTCAAAAATGGCCAATTTTCCGGGAATTCCTGCTTTTTACCCTCTACATGCAGAAAATTCACTAAATTTACTAAAAAGATAATTTTCAATCACTCCTAAAAGTTTCACAAAGATATTTCATGACTGAACTGAGTAAGAGACAAATTAAGTTCACATTTTTGCCATGCGCAAAGCGAACTGTCAAACTTTGTGAACGTTTTTCTCTTTAAAAAGGAGTTGATTTACGGGTGCCACGATATCTCGAGATGGGATGGACCAAATAATCTGAAATTTGAAGTGAAGACTCCCAAGACATATCCCGTGTGCATGACGAAGCCCAATTTTGAAATCTTGTTCTTTTTAAAAAAATACAAAAATATAAGGGTTTTTTAAATAAAATTTCTGAAAATCAGCCTTCAACATGCACACAGGACCGGTTTAACGAGTCTTCATCAAACCCGTTTTTGAAACTGCTAACTTAAAATAGCTTTATCTCGGCAATAGTAAAAGTAAATCTCTCCCTGTTCCAGAGGGAACACCTGTGAAGAGTGTCGGGGCCGGCATTTACAAAGCGGATTCAGTGACAGTTTATTAATAAACTTAACGTAGACATGTTAAGTTTAATGTTAACATTCCTTAGGTTGTCTTCCTAAGGTGTCGTGTTAAGGTCCAGTTTGTGACGATACACTACCTTCCCTTTATTAAGCAATCGAATCCATAAGGAAAAGATCGCCAGTTGTGTTGGTCTGAGCCGGGATTTGAATCGCGATCTACGGTTTACGAAGCGGAAGCGTTACCACTGGGCTACGTGGCTCGGTCGGTCGGCAATGGTACATCCAAATGTCCAAATATTTATTTTGTTAATAGATGAAAATGCACATTTAAATGTCCTGCAAAAAGATTATAAAAAAGTTTAAATGTGCGCTCACACCAATCTCGGACTTTTTTGACGATTTACATGACATTGTAATAAACCCCTTAAAATGAGCTGTAGGTGTCGTTGCACAATTTGAAATGGAGACCAAGCTTCTGATTTTTTTTCTTTTGGGTTGTTCAAAAACCCTTGTCAGATTTTAACGACTTACTTATGCTTCCAATCATTACGGAATATGGGACTTTTTCTCAAAACCTCGTTCCACAAGCTGAACATTGTTCCTTGAGCTATTTTAGGGCTCTGTACCAAATATGAACACAATTGGTCAACATTTACCCATTGATACGCAAAGGTAAAGTTTGTATGGGGAAAATCGAAAAAAATATGGAAAACCCAACTTTCTTACGGTTTAGTCTACAGGGTGCGCTACTTACATCCAAACATTCCCAAAAGTGAGATTCTCATTGAAAATTTAATGCTCTACAACTTTGTAGCACTTGCCAAAGTTTTAAAACTTTATCCTGAAAAGTTATTAGCGATTTAAAAAGTAATTTTTGCATGAAAAACATTTTTTCACCAGCTTTAGGCTCGGGTTTGCACAGATACACACAAAAAAATATTTCCGAATGTTACATCATTTATGATGTAACACTTTTGCACGTCATTAAACATTTAAATTTAAATGCAATTTGATGTAAATTTGCCACAAATTATACTTAAAAACATGATTTTACGTGTGATTCAACCGTTTACGTCGAATCTCAAGTTAACATCAACTGAGTTTACATGTGATTCATTTTTTCCGTGTCGAGTAAATTCACATATTTTTTTTCTGTGTACTTAAAATAACCCAAAACCCCTTTTCCGCTTGTGGAGCAGGGGGTCATTTCTTTCCGGGCACCCTAGTCCACATGAATTTGGATTTTTTACATTTTGTATAAATCCGAAAACCTTCCTACATTATTAGCACTCATCAGGTGCCGTTATGGCACAACTTATTTGTGTGGTAAACGCAAAACGTTTGAACCCCGCGGCAGCAGACGTAACGAACGCGGTCACCGAGGATAACGACGACGACAACTCACCTGGAACGGTATCTCCTTATTCTTTTTGATTATGTGAAAGCCACATATTTTCGTTTCGTCGACTTTGATTAACGGCGTAATTTCGACGAATGTTTCATTCTCTTTGATTAAGCCGTGATACGATGTCTCCAGGACACGTTCTGAAAGAAAAAGAGAAAGCAAAGAGGCTGTGAGAAAAAATGACGGAAAAGCTGGGCAAAATATTGTATACATGAGCTTCATTACTGGTGCACGTCAGAGCCAGGATTTCCTGCTGATCTGATGAATTATTGGAGGGAGGAATAAAGATTTAACATGAGCATGACTGTAGAATCAGCACACGTAACGTTATCGTGAATAGCACCTGTTTGAAACTGTTGAATATCTCTCCAAAGGATTATTAAATAAAACTTTTTGCATTACAACCACGGATAAAAACTATCAGATTGCCCTGTGGTCGTTACTTATCTGGTGTGCTTTCAACATTTTTAATCCAGCCAGATTTTTGCAGCTCGACATATCACCTTGATCACCATACCACGGAAACCACAAATGGATAACCATTCACTACAGTTCCCCACCCCCCTTTTGGTGACTTTTAGACTAACGTGCCAACAGAAGTGAGCAGAAGCTAAACCCTCTTTTCAAAATGACCACACAAAGCTCAGCAGAGTTCTCACGGAACACACGTAAATCTGTAGGAATTTGCGCACACATTGAAAAAAAAACATCCACCCATAGGATGCAGCTCGGGGCTAAAGAGTTTCCCACTCCCGATTTAATCCATACAATGGCCATTGGCACTTTTGAATGACCGAAACTGACTGTTGGGAAGCAAAAGTTTTCCGGTAAAACTCCATTACAATCTACGTCGCTGTCGGGATAGTGAAAAGTTAAGCAGCGGAGAACGTGCTCGCCAATGGTCCGTGGAGGATAGATTTTTTTTGTGGGAGTTGTTGAATTAGAGTTGTTGAATGAAATGGAGGCAACAATGAATTGCGAGGGTGGTTTGAAGGTACCGCTGACTAAACTGATGTTTTAAAAAGTTGTTGAACTTTTTTTCAGCTTCAGAAGCATTGGTTTAAACCAATTAAGTTTTTTTTTCTTCAAATCAATTAATTTCAAGTGAAAAAAAGAAGTCCAAAAATTCAAATTGATGCTTTTATTTTACGTCTATTTTATGGTTTAAAGTTAATATAGGTCAAAATCTATTCTGCTTTTCATTCCTCAACTTAAAAGGCATCCTTTTGAAATTTATCAAAAATGGGGTTAAAACAACATTTCAGGATGATGAAAAATTTTAGAAAAAGCAGGGCTGTGGAGTCGGAGTCGGAGTCGGAGCCGGAGTCGGTGGAGTCGGGTCTTTTTGGGGACCTGGAGTCGGAGTCGGAGTTGGAGTCATCAAAACTCGAACAGCTGGAGTCGGAGTCGGAGCCGGAGTCGGCTAAATTTTATGAGCTGGAGTCGGAGTCGGAGTCGGAGCCGGAAATTTCTGATAACCCGGAGTCGGAGTCGGAGTTATCTAAAATTCAACAATATTTTTTACCTGTTCAGTATTTGTTATATAATGCAGGTTTCACAGAACTTCTTATATTTTTAAGTTTTTTATTCAGGAGTTTTATTAGATGCCATTATGTTTTTTGAGCATTTTTATTGTGATTGGAATGCTCTTATTGTGTTATTTCACTTTGATCACTATATGAAACCCTGTTAATCCTCTCTAACCCAAATTTGTAGTCTCATAAAAAAATAAATTAATTAAAAAATAATAGACAATATTAGTTTTGTACCCAGAAATATTCAATTGAGTCTTGATTGCATCCTTTTGCCTGAACCCTTTCAATTCAAATTTGACCAAAGGTGAAGATTCAAGAAGTATCGCGCGCCTCCTTATACATAGAAAATTTTAAAATTAAAATAAATAAAAAATCTCTGGGTTCAATATTTTCTAGGTCACGGATATTTGAAAAGAAGCCCTTATGCTTCCTTTCCACAAATATTTTTTTAGGTAAATTGATTTGCGATAATATTCTTCTTCAGCTATGGCGTGATGTCCATGTACGTCTTAAATAAAAATCAATGGAGCTTTAAAAATAGTTTCGTTTAAAACTGTTATTTAAAAACCAAGGTGACTTTGATTGTCACTGTGCTTCTTATAAATGTCAGCCTAAAAGTGAGCAAATTAAATATATATGATATTTAAAACGATCATTACGGCTAGGTTACTTTTAATAATTCATTACAAAAAAATGACATATAAATATTTAATTTTTTTAGCTTTTAATAAAATAAGTGTAAAATTGTGGTTATGTTAATGAGTCCAAATTTACTTTCAAAATTGTTCATCTAAAAATGCCTTCAAAACTGGAAATATTTTTGATACTGTCCAGACTCGATTATAATAAGCCTCGATTATCCTAAGTTCGATTTGTATGGGCTTCGGATAATCGAATCACGTTCCATCACGCATAATCGAATCCATTCGAGTTCAGCGACCCCATTTTAGTAAAATTTGAATAGTAAATTGCCTATTAAATATCAAAATGCATTTTTTCAATATGTTATCACCGCCATTTTGGACGCCATCTTGAATTTAAAAATTCTAAATCACTTTAGCGTAGTTAAGTGTTCATACTTGAACCTGACAATTAAAATTAAGGCCTTATAAGAATATTTTTTGAAATTTTTCCGAGGCCTTCGGATAATCGAGTCTGAACTGTATCTGGTTTAATAACGTATACAACTTGTAACCTACAATTTTTCGAACTTATTTTTTTGGAGAAAAACTTGATACTTAGAGAGTATTCAAATAATTCTATTTATCATTTTTTTCAAAATAATAATTAACGATTTTTTTAAATATTAAAAAATATGTGGAGTCGAAGTCGGAGAGGGAGCCAACAATTTGTTGAAAGCTGGAGTCGGAGTCGGAGTCGGAGTCGGCTAAAGTTAGTAGGCCGGAGTTGGAGTCGGAGTCGGAGTCGGTTGGAGCTGAAAGCCGGAGCTGGAGTCGGAGTCGGAGTCGGCTAAACTAAGAAAGCTGGAGTCGGAGTCGGAGTCGGAGTCGCTTGAGATATGACTCGACTCCGCAGCCCTGGAAAAAGAATGACGAACGGCCTACTTTTCATCGCCACTTGCATCCTTGGTTACACTCTTGCTAACAGTTTTAGGAAAACCAGGCACAATGTATGTATTCTAGAGAATGTAAGTTTTTTTTGTAGTACAAGTTATTAGTTTAAATCAAATGTTTAAAGTGAAGTTGTTATACCTGAAAAAAATTGTCATCGGTATCATTTGAAGAATTAAACGAATAAAAAAAAGGACTCCCTTTTTTCAAACAATAATTCTTACTGCAGTTTTTTTTTCAATTTAACCCATCGTCAGAAAAATCCAACCAGAATCCTTTCAGTGCACACACACTTTGATTTTTTTTGTATTCTCGTCAGTTTTTCCCCTCTACCGATTCCACCGGATATTACCGGAACCACAACCGACTACCATTCAATCAAATATTCATGAGCGTGATGATTGGAGTGCCAGTCGTCTAACTCATACAAAAAAAACGCATCGCTAGTAGTGCAAATCTGAGTCCTTACTGTAAGCAAACAAAACGGACCTTTTTATCGTACCGTCAAACTTAAAACATCCTCAGAACAACACTAAATCATAATGATCCCGGGATTTATATGGCCCGGTGTGCTGTAATTGCAGATTTGCTTTGATGCGAATGATTTACGTCTTTTCCAAACAAATAAATCAAATGGAGAAAACCGAAAACGTAAAATCCACAAAATAAAATTTCATTTATCGATTGTGCGGTGGTATCAATGATTTCGGATGGGCCAAAAAAGGGTTTGCATCCCCCAACCCTAAAATTTGGGGGAAGAATCAGGGGAAGAAACAGATAAAACAGTCAATCAAAGTTCCGAGAGTTGACACGATTTGGAGCCCGCGCACACACACACACACACACACACACAAAGTGGGTTTTCTGTGTTGGCGAGGGGGATGGGGCAAGATTGGCCCAAGTGGGAGAAAGGACAAACGCGTTTTACGATTGAAATCAATTTGATGTATTTGCTTTCCCGTTCATGCTCCTGGGAGGAGCTGGGGCAAAGCGGCACCTTTGCCAAGCTGAGTGGGAAAATTGAGGAGGATGGTGATGCTGATTCGTTTTTTTTTTGCCCACTTTCTAGCGGATCATCCATCTTTCCTCGGCTGACAAGTCAGCAAGGATCGCTCGTCCGGGACGGAGTTTTGTTGGGCTGGCCGAGGTGGGTAGGGCCCACGGACGACAAAGGGAACCGGTTCGGTTGACATAAGCCGTTCGAAAGGTCAATTGAATTCGCTCGTAATCGCATGAGAGTTTTGTCACGATGATCGAGAACCGTACTCGGAATGCTCTCACTGCGCCAAAGTGTCATCACCAAACGGTAGTAAGGGAAGGATTCAAAACTTTGATGTATTTGTCACTTTGATTTTTTGTGCAAGTATTTGAAGTGATAAACTGCGTTTGTCATACAAAAGAGGGCTACGTTGTGATTGATGGAGCATGACACAAAAGTTCTGTGACAGAATCTGTAATTTTCAATATAATTTGTTATTTTAAAGGTGACAAATGTTTTACCACACCAAAGCCTACAAATTTTCAGCAATGTTTTTCTCATAAACTCGTAGTCAATTTGATGAAATTTAGGTCCAGAATCAACCTGTCTTTGAAAAGGTTTTCAAAAAATCAATTTTATATGCACACAATTTAGCTCGAAACAGCACTTGTTCAAAATTCGGACGGTAGATTAGATGTAGATTAAAAAGATATACAGTTATCCCACATATTCGGAACGGTTTCCAGATTGGCCAATGTTCAAAAAATCATAGCAAATCGATAATTTGAACTTAATGATTCGTTTTTACCTTAATTTGAAAGCTTTTCTTGCGATCTTTCGAATGCTGTATCGAACATCTGCAAATTTTAACTATAATGTGAAGTTTTTGAAGAATTACTTTGACCCTTGAAATCCACAAATTCGGAACACTTTTTTCTTACGAATGTAAACAAACTTTGGATCTCTCCAGAAGTACATATTTATTACAATTCAATTCAATTCAATTCGGTTTTATTGGTGAATAATCAAGATACAATGAGTTATTTTGAAGTGCATAACAGAGTTTTGGAGTTCCTCACAGCTGTGTGTTGCATCATAATCCATTTAGGAACAATTATTTCTTTAACTAAGGCACTAGCAGGAGTAAGAAAAAACTATTAAAAAAAAACTTACAGAAATTGCAAAGGAAATGGGATAGAGGAAGAGAAGGCTTATATCTAGATCACAGGTAATTTATCCTTTGTAGATGTGTTTGATCATCAGTTCCCCAAGGGCCAGGAATTGTTCTGCCTTATTCCGGCAGCTCCGAAACCGCGTCATCATCTCCCCCGCGAGAGCAAAGAACTCCGGCAGGGTGAAGAGATCTTCCATGGTGACTTTTTGCTGGGCCGTACTGCCGCTACCGGCAGCGACCACGCTGGCGAACGAACGCCCCCAACCAGGAGGGAACGCTGAGTTTTCCGCTAGAACCGTACGCTGTCCAGCTACAGGAACGGCTGCGCTCGTACTTCGCTGAGGAGGGTGGGACGCTTTCTTCTTCCTCTTTTCCTGCTCCTCGAGGTAGGCCTTGCGCGCGACGCATCCGCGGTAATTGCCGGTATGGTTGCCGTCACAGTTCGCGCACTTTACGCGCGACTTGGTTTGTTCTGCCTTGTCCCCCAAGTCCGCCTTTCGTGGCAGTGCGCACGCCTCCGAGAGGTGTGACTCACCGCACTTCACGCAGCGGGGCCGGAGGTTGCAGTTCCGCGAGCCGTGGCCGAATTTCTGGCAACGGTGGCATTGCGCTACGTCCGTCGGGTTCTTAGTCCGCCGCAGGTCTTGGATCTTGACGGTGCCGCGGTCGAAGTACAACAGGTACAGTGTGTGTGTACCTGTTACCGTTGTCTTGCGCGAGAGCACTTTAATCTCCCGCGGTTTTATTCCGGCGTCCGAAAGGTGACCCTTCAGGTCGGAGATCGGACGGATAACCCTGCAAGACGACCTTAACAGGGGGCTTCTCGGGGTTGAATGTGTAGAAGTTGAAGTTGCTACGCTTCAATTCTTCAAACACCAGGTCGAAATTCTTTTTGGTCAGTGTGATCACTTGCACTGCCGACTTACCGATTTTCAGACAATATCTGAGGCCTTCCAGCAACTCGTCAACATCGTCCGCTAACGTGTCCAAAACAAAAATTGGAGGTGGTCTACGTTCCAATGGAGAGTTGTTCTTTTTTGACGTCGGCACTTTTTTCCGTGCACGACCATCATCGTCGTCGTCGTCGTCGGTAGTGCTGCTACCGTCAGAGTTGTTATTTTCTTCGTCGTCGCTCAGCATCTGGAACTCGTTCCTGATGGGGATGTTGGCGGATGTTGATGTGCCACTGGTCGTGGCACCGGAAGTACCGGAACGGGTTCGCACTGGTGATCTTGGGACATATCCGGGATGTAGTAACATTTTGTCGATGCCTTCTGCGTTCACGCTCCCCTGCGCGATGGCGGTCGACACGGCGTTGGTTTGTTTACCTTTTTGCACACGGCCGGTAGACGAACTTCGCGGGTTTTTCGAGGCCGCACTCGAACTGCCACGGCCACGGCCGGCCTTTGGCATGCTGGAGAAGCAAACTCGCGGGAACCACAATTAATTACGGCGAAAAAAATCGAAAAAACGATGGAGCACTGAGCACTTCACTGCTGCTTGCTCTCGTGCGTACACGGAGGGAGACATATTTATTACCAAATAATGACTTCAAACACTGAAACTAATGAAACTCAAGCTTAGTGATGTTTTATACATGGTTTGATAACTTTTTTTGTGAAAATATCAGTTAAATTCAGGTGTTCCACAATTGTGGGAAGCACAATAACATCCCACAATTATGAAACAGGCCATTTGGAGGCAGTGTTTTGCTGCTCTGGACAAAATAGTCTTGGAATGAAGTTTTTTGTTAAAAAAGTTTTAGTTTTACTAATGAAATAGCAAGATAATGTCCAAATGAAGGTTCTAAAAATAGTAAGGTCGACAGAAAAGCTACTTTTGGCATGCCAAATTGACCAATTATCATAAAAAGTTTTCTGAATTTGTGGGTGTTCCGAATATGTGGGATGACTGTAAGCCGTTGATAATAACAAAAGTGAGATTTAGTTTTTATGGACAAAATTTTAAATCGGTCAATTCGTAAAACTATGTAATTAATCTATTGATCTTTGATCTTTAAATTAAAATCGAGGTTTATCTGACTTTTGACGCCATAATAACCAACTCACCCACTGTGCTGGGCCGAGGTGTGGACAGACACGGACACTTCACCAGAGGAAGTGCTAACCGGATCAATACAATGACTTTTGGGTAGAACTCAGCACTCTACAAGGCTACAATGCTGTACAACGCTCTTCCCGAGGACATCAAAGGACTTCCAACTTCTCAATTCAAAAAAGAACTAAAAAACTCTCTCTATTAATTGTTAGTTTTTATTTGCACTAATTTAATGCTTGTTAACAAAATGTAAAACAAAACAAACTAGTCAGTCACTACGAGCCGTTGGCTCATTGGCAAATAAACGATTAATAATAATAATTAAAAAAATATCTTTTAAGGCAACATCCAAATATTTATTCAGGTTGTCAGGTGCCTCATAGTTTTCTCTTAGTATTGATTTTTTTTAATTCGGTGAGAATAAATCTCCATGCTTGAACTCTGAAATCTAAGAATTAACATTATTTAAGGAACAAACGCAATTATTATTTTTATCAGAAAAAAGTGCAGCATGTTGCATTTCCACTTGCCAGCAATAAAATTGCAGCCAAAAATTATATAACGAAGCGGGGAATTCCATTTATTTGCACAGGAGCACACAATGAAATAAATCGTTTTCCGAAGAGAACTTTTCGTTTGAAAATTAATCCCTTCCTACGTCCGCAGCAATGTTTCAGACCCGTGTGGGTAATTTTACGTGCACCCAATTGCTCCCAACCAACCTTGATGATGCCACTGCTCCTAACGACCTACCGATCTGACCCCAAAACCTCATTCCCCTCGACCCTGTCACCTTTCAGTCCCGAGGTTTCTCGGTTCCAGCAAAAAAAAAATGAATATCGTAACGAGTGGGATTATGACGTAGAACCGGATTTATTGCATCCTATTTGCCATTTTCTCCAACATCTCTATCAGCAAATGAAAGCATTAATCAAGCTTCTTATGCCGTCTATCTCGCTTCGCTCCGTTGTGTGTCGATAAACAGTGAATCACAACGAGAGACTACGCTCTATCTACAGTACAGACTGCATAGTTGCTTCTGGCAGAAGAGCTAAAAGGATAACGACGCCCCGACGAACCGCAGAGACTTGCGTTGGCCAGACCAGGGTGCCCTAATACCATCAATCGTAAGCGCAAACAAACGTATTGAACATTGATGAGGATCAAAACGAGCACAAGAGATCTGCTCGGCAAAGCCTTAATAGTCTTCAGAAGTTGAAACGACCGTCTTCCAGCGAGGCTACTCTTCTCTGCTTTTAGTAGATGGCCTCGAGGAAAGCCTCTGGAAGGAGATTTCTTAATAATATCATTAATCCTTCGTCGGTTTTCATTCACCAGTCGACACGGAGAATTGCAGCAGCTGTGGGAAATATCCATCCTTCCTTCCGTTTTGGTTCAGGTCCAAAACACAAATGGGATGCTTTCGCAAGCACCGGCCAAATAATTCACTGTGCGGCCAACAACACTCTGAAATATGAAACAAGGTAACACTTCCCAATGTGGTAGGGTTGTGTGTTTGATTTAACGGTTACTCCCACATAAGCTGGCGTACTAAATCCGTACCGCCAAAACTACCGTTAGATTGCTTGCGTTTCTTGGAATTTAAAAGCAAACAAACAGGGGCACAGTTTGAACCTGATTAAAATAGAAATATAATCCAAATCAATTTCAATTTCGGTGAAATTGTAGTTGATGCGATAACTGTTTTTACTCATAAATATTGCACATAAGTTTATCAGCCAATTATTCACGCTGTATGATTGAACGATTGACCGATTGTGACTTAATATCAATTAAAAACGGTTCATAGAATCTGTACGTAAAAAGCTGTAAGTGCTGATAAGTCCAGTTCAGGTTCTCGAAAGTAACATGCAGTTCCATTAGTTTCAAATTGAAGGGTGTTGTTTTGAGACCTGAAAGGGTAAAAAAAATGTTTTGGTTTTATTTTCACATATATCCGGATCTTACTTGTATGTAAACTTTATCCGGATCCATCATACGACCCATTGGTGGTTAATCGAAAGACCTTTCTAACCAGTCCAAAATATTGAAGATCTGGCAACTCTGACTCAAGTTATGACCACTTAAGTGACATTTACGTGTTATTTTGAGGCCAGACCTCACTTAACTGTATGCAAACTTTGTCTGGATCCATCAACCGACCCATCGTTGGTTAGATAATCAAAAAACCTTTCCAATGTTTCTAAAAGTTTGGAGATCTGGCAACCCTGGCTGAAGTAATGACCATAATATGCCTGTACTATTTTATTCCGATCTAAAAAAATTAAATTTGTGTTCCAAACCCATCATATCAGCCATCTTTGGTAAAAAAAATGAGAAAGGCATCAACCACATAGGCAGTGATGTCAACCATCGCGGCGCTCATTTTTGGTTCGCGGCACATTTTTCGTTTGTAGTGCTTTTCAGTTATGGAATCCGATAAAATGGTGTTTGAAGCACTTGTAGAACTCACCAAAAGCAACATTTCTTCAGAACATTGTATAGCTGTAAAATTCATACGCAAAAAGTTACAAGAAGATTTCCGAACTTAGGACCAATGGTTCGCGATGCTTTCGTTTGCCTAACGCATTTTTGGTTGTAACTTTTTTTGTATTCATCAAAAATCAACACTATGTTCAGCAAAGTTGTACGATTTGGTGTGTTCTACAAGTCCTTCATACACAACATTGTCAATTTCCGTAACTGAAAAGCACTACAAACAAAAAATGTGCCGCGAACCAAAAATGAGCGTCGCGATGGTTGACATCACTGCACATAGGTGGATTAAGTTAGTTTTTGTTTAAGATTTCCATTTAAGAGGCAGTATTTGTAGATTTTGCTCGGTTTGTTCTAGAGGTCCTATCGAGTTGCTCCGATTTGGATAAAACTTTCAGCGTTTGTTTGTCTATACATGAGATGAACTCATGCAAAATATGAGCTTTCTATGACAAAGGGAAGTGGGGTAAAACGGGCATTGAAGTTTGAGGTCCAAAAAACATGAAAAATCATAAAATTGCTCCCATTTGCGTAAAACTCAATCAATTCCAACTCTCTTAGATGCATTCGAAAGGTTTTTTGAAGCACTTTGTCTGCCTGTGTGGATCAATCGGACCGCGCACTGGACTCACAATCCAGAGGTCGCCGGTTCGAATCCCGGGGCGGACGCAAAAAATTCTAAGTGTAAATATAGGTATTCGGTGCCCTCTCCCCGTGCCCATACCTTCACACTTAGGAGACCCGGGAGGCGGAGTCTTGTCGCAAAAAGAACGATACACGCCTGTGGATCCGTTGACGAAACCGCAAGGTTTAAGAGGGCCACATTATAAGGTGTTACGTCGATTCCGTTTCCGTTGAAGCACTTTAAAATGTGCTATATACACCTATAGATACGCAAATGGTAGCAATTTTATGATTTTTCATGTTTTTTGGACCTCAAACTTCAATGCCCGTTTTACCCCGCATCCCTTTGTCGTAGAGGGTTAGTATTTGACATGAGTTCATCTCATGTATAGACAAACAAACGCTGAAAGTTTTATCCAAATCGGAGCACCTCGATACGACCTGTTACACACTGGTGAAAAACTCGCTCTTAAGCTTAATATAAGCTTCCACCTTCTTTCGACAATTTTTGATCCCCTCTCCTCTACGTTACGCAAAATATTATTTCAGATGTAAATATAAGAGTGTGCATTAGCGTGTCCCAAAAATATTAAGTCGAGGACATCAATGAGCCTAGCTCTAACATGGTAGATAGGAGAAGGTGAGGCAAGAGGAACATTCGCTCGTACGGCCGTAATTTTTCCATTTTTGATAATTTCTAGTATGAGGAATTGTTGCTAGCAATGCAATTAGCTGGTTCTACCACCACATAACCACCAAAACGACGTAAACGCCACGGGGCATTAGATTTAATGAAGTTTTATTCAAAACCTTTGTTTTCTTATAATATTTGGAAAGTAAAAAAAAGGCTTAGGGTTCGTTTTAAGGCTCATTTTATCAAAATGCTATTTTTCCTAGATCAGTAGTGTCCCTACCAATGACTTGCGCCTATAATTAAGTATGATTTAACTTTTAATTATTTTTGTTGAAAGCTTTTAAATCATTTTGTTCAAGTGGGGCAAGTGTGCCATATGGATTTTAAGTACGGAAACAATTTCGAATTGCTGCAACAACATATTTTATTGGGAACTAAATACATAAACGTACTTCAAAACTGATAAATAATTGTTAAAAAATTGATATTATGGAAATTTACTACTTGTTATCTATGTTTTTTTTCCGTCAAAGCGATCAAATTTTTAGTAAAATATTATTATTTAATCTAAAAATTAAAGAAACGTTTCAAATACATTGACTGATGTGTCTAAGTGATAACGGTTCAAATGTTAGCAAATTAACATGTTGTTTTATGTGTTGTTCCTCTTGCCCCAACGGGTTGTTCGTCTTGCACCACTAGTTGAGTAGTTCGTAGGGAAAATCAAAAAATTTAAAATCAATTTTTAACATAAAAAAACAGGATTTTATTAAACTTGTTCTACCAAAGTCTAAGTTAAGATAGTTAAGATTATAAAAAAAATTGGACAGATTTCGAAAAATATTAGTTTTTGTTTTACTTTTTTTTCAATCTTTTCCCTCGGTATTATACAAGGACCCAGGGAGAAGACTCCTACACCTGGATTGAGCTAACGACCTAACCTCTATTATACAAGGACCCAGGGAGAAGACTCCTACACCTGGATTGAGCTAACGACCTAACCTCTAGGTTAGACCGGGGCCAACATTTACTTCCCCGTCCAACGGGAGGCGTGGTCAGACAAATCTCGTCTCGAAAAATGCCACCGGAACCATCTGGGATCGAACCCAGGTCGACTGGGTGACAGGCAACCACGCCTACCCCTTCACCACGGGTCCTTTTAAAATTTATAAAGTGATATACACACAATAGGGTCAAAATTGAGAAAATTCTCTAAAACTTTTCTTAGAAAGTATTGTGCTATCTTGCTCCTGCCAAAAGATAGATCGTCCTCAAAACTGGTCTAAAACGTATTTTTTGCTCGGAAATCACGTTTTAGACCAGTTTTAAGCACGACAGGAGCAAAATAGCACTATACTTTTTATTAAGCTTTTGTCCCATTTTTAAACTTAATTATTGAAGAATGATGCTAGAAAACATGTTATCAAAGCCTTCCATGAAGAGATTTTTTTTCAATGGTTTTTTCATCTCGAGAAAACCTTGCTTAGGAGTTGCATATGATCATCGCCCCCTAGCTCGCCCCTAAAATTTGGTATGGTAAATTAGAAATTTGTATAATCGAACTTCAGAAAATTTAAATTACGGATAATCGGGGATTCTATGATTAATTGGATACATTTGTAGAGTATTAGTTTTAATAACCTAACCTTAGTTTGCTAATGTTTTGCTTTCCAATTATTTACATAAAATAGAGACATTTGAATCGATAATTCTTCATGAAGTTTATATCGCAACTGGATGAAAAACATACTGGACAATGGCATCATCCAGTTCACATGTAGCGTTGATTTGAACCGATTGAGAATCAATAGCATTTTGTTTCGTACTAATTGGTCAGCAAAGTGAACGTAGCCCGGAGTTGTGTGCGGTCACGGTACAGAAGCATTATCTATCTACAACTACATCGATTGAACCACATACAGCTCTGATGCAACTGCTACAGAGTCCTTTGAGTGGATTCGACCGTGATTTTCAGAGGGGGGAAATGCCAAAGGCCGGAAGCAGCACATCTCGCTCTCGACCTACAAACAAGTGCACTTAATTAATAAACGGCTCTGGAAACTCTATTCAATTTAGCTTCGTCCGTTTGGTTTGGGTCCGGGTGTCCGGTAAGTGGGTTATCGTGCTGCTGGTGGTTCCCTTCGGGGAGATAACACCGATAGCCGGATGGACGGTCGAACCCGGAGTGGATACTAAAACGATTCAATGCTCCTTTTGTGCACCCAGGTCGTCCGTTCTGGAGAGGCACACACGTGGATCTGACGGCTCGGACCGGCCCCAAATGTGGCCGCGCTGTCGAGTTATGGGAAAATTATGACGAATTTCCCCTGGGGGTATCGCGAATGACCCGGGTCGTCGGAGGTTGAATATTTCACGCCTCTGTCGTCTGGATCCGACATTTTTTGAATATTTAACTCACGGATGGGTACAAGTTTTGCTGTCGATCGATAGCGTTTTCAAGCAAAAGTCACTTTCAACTTGAAATTGTGTAAAATGATCTAGAAAGGGGCGACGGGGAGAAATATTTTGACACGTATCAGTCTGCGTACCGCTAAAGTGACCCATTTTAAGAGTTCAGTGCGCCGTCAACTGCGTCGGCTTAGGAGACTGCCTTGCAACAGCCAAATTAATTCCCAAAACAAACCGACGATGAGAAGGAAAACAACAAAACACAAAAGTCTTGTCTGTGCTCTTTAAAAGCAACTGTCTGGTCGGACGTGTGTTTTTCCTGCGATGCACACTGGGAAAAAAGGGACCCGCAGCCCCATGAATTAGATGCCGCTGAAATTTTAACTTGGAAATATATGTTTATTATGTAAAAAAATTCGGGGAATCGAATGGTGATGGTTTCGTCTGCCGGAGATAATGGGAAAGGGTCCATTTTGCCCAAATATCCCCTAAAATGCAACCTTTTTATATTATATGCTACATTACGAGAAATACCACAGGTTTTTAGACTTCAAAATAAGTGAACTTTATGTAAAAAACTATGACAAATCGATTGGTGAAGGTTTCACGTGCCGGAGATATCGAGAAAGGTCTCATTTTGCCCCAATTAACCCTATATTCGATTTTTCATGTAATTTGCTCCACATCGTAAAGTGCCGCAGTTTTTTAGACTTCAAAATAAGTGAACTTTATGTAAAAAACCATGACAAATCGATTGGTGAAGGTTTCACGTGCCGGAGACACCGAGAAAGGTCTTATTTTGCCCCAATTAACCCTATATTCGATTTTTCATGTAATTTGCTCCACATCGTAAAGTGCCGCAGTTTTTTAGACTTCAAAATAAGTGAACTTTATGTAAAAAACCATGACAAATCGATTGGTGAAGGTTTCACGTGCCGGAGACACCGAGAAAGGTCTTATTTTGCCCCAATTAACCCTATATTCGATTTTTCATGTAATTTGCTCCACATCGTAAAGTGCCGCAGTTTTTTAGACTTCAAAATAAGTGAACTTTATGTAAAAAACCATGACAAATCGATTGGTGAAGGTTTCACGTGCCGGAGACACCGAGAAAGGTCTTATTTTGCCCCAATTAACCCTATATTGGATTTTTCATGTAATTTGCTCCACATCGTAAAGTGCCGCAGTTTTTCAGACTTCAAAATACGTGAACTTTATGTAAAAAACCATGACAAATCGATTGGTGAAGGTTTCACGTGCCGGAGACACCGGGAAAGGTCTTATTTTGCCCCAATTAACCCTATATTCGATTTTTCATGTAATTTGCTCCACATCGTAAAGTGCCGCAGTTTTTTAGACTTCAAAATAAGTGAACTTTATGTAAAAAACCATGACAAATCGATTGGTGAAGGTTTCACGTGCCGGAGACACCGAGAAAGGTCTTATTTTGCCCCAATTAACCCTATATTCGATTTTTCATGTAATTTGCTCCACATCGTAAAGTGCCGCAGTTTTTTAGACTTCAAAATAAGTGAACTTTATGTAAAAAACCATGACAAATCGATTGGTGAAGGTTTCACGTGCCGGAGACACCGAGAAAGGTCTCATTTTGCCCCAATTAACCCTATATTCGATTTTTTCATGAAATTTGCTCCACATCGTAAAGTGCCGCAGTTTTTTAGACTTCAAACTAAGTGAACTTTATGTAAAAAACCATGACAAATCGATTGGTGAAGGTTTCACGTGCCGGAGACACCGAGAAAGGTCTCATTTTGCCCCAATTAACCCTATATTCGATTTTTCATGTAATTTGCTCCACATCGTAAAGTGCCGCAGTTTTTCAGACTTCAAAATACGTGAACTTTATGTAAAAAACCATGACAAATCGATTGGTGAAGGTTTCACGTGCCGGAGACACCGGGAAAGGTCTTATTTTGCCCCAATTAACCCTATATTCGATTTTTCATGTAATTTGCTCCACATCGTAAAGTGCCGCAGTTTTTTAGACTTCAAAATAAGTGAACTTTATGTAAAAAACCATGACAAATCGATTGGTGAAGGTTTCACGTGCCGGAGACACCGAGAAAGGTCTTATTTTGCCCCAATTAACCCTATATTCGATTTTTCATGTAATTTGCTCCACATCGTAAAGTGCCGCAGTTTTTTAGACTTCAAAATAAGTGAACTTTATGTAAAAACCATGACAAATCGATTGGTGAAGGTTTCACGTGCCGGAGACACCGAGAAAGGTCTTATTTTGCCCCAATTAACCCTATATTCGATTTTTCATGTAATTTGCTCCACATCGTAAAGTGCCGCAGTTTTTTAGACTTCAAAATAAGTGAACTTTATGTAAAAAACCATGACAAATCGATTGGTGAAGGTTTCACGTGCCGGAGACACCGAGAAAGGTCTTATTTTGCCCCAATTATCCCTATATTCGATTTTTCATGTAATTTGCTCCACATCGTAAAGTGCCGCAGTTTTTAGACTTCAAAATAAGTGAACTTTATGTAAAAACCATGACAAATCGATTGGTGAAGGTTTCACGTGCCGGAGACACCGAGAAGGTCTCATTTTGCCCCAATTAACCCTATATTCGATTTTTTCATGAAATTTGCTCCACATCGTAAAGTGCCGCAGTTTTTTAGACTTCAAAATAAGTGAACTTTATGTAAAAAACCATGACAAATCGATTGGTGAAGGTTTCACGTGCCGGAGACACCGAGAAAGGTCTTATTTTGCCCCAATTAACCCTATATTCGATTTTTCATGTAATTTGCTCCACATCGTAAAGTGCCGCAGTTTTTCAGACTTCAAAATACGTGAACTTTATGTAAAAAACCATGACAAATCGATTGGTGAAGGTTTCACGTGCCGGAGACACCGGGAAAGGTCTCATTTTGCCCCAATTAACCCTATATTCGATTTTTCATGTAATTTGCTCCACATCGTAAAGTGCCGCAGTTTTTTAGACTTCAAAATAAGTGAACTTTATGTAAAAAACCATGACAAATCGATTGGTGAAGGTTTCACGTGCCGGAGACACCGAGAAAGGTCTTATTTTGCCCCAATTAACCCTATATTCGATTTTTCATGTAATTTGCTCCACATCGTAAAGTGCCGCAGTTTTTCAGACTTCAAAATAAGTGAACTTTATGTAAAAAACCATGACAAATCGATTGGTGAAGGTTTCACGTGCCGGAGACACCGAGAAAGGTCTCATTTTGCCCCAATTAACCCTATATTCGATTTTTCATGTAATTTGCTCCACATCGTAAAGTGCCGCAGTTTTTTAGACTTCAAACTAAGTGAACTTTATGTAAAAAACCATGACAAATCGATTGGTGAAGGTTTCACGTGCCGGAGACACCGAGAAAGGTCTCATTTTGCCCCAATTAACCCTATATTCGATTTTTCATGTAATTTGCTCCACATCGTAAAGTGCCGCAGTTTTTCAGACTTCAAAATACGTGAACTTTATTTAAAAAACCATGACAAATCGATTGGTGAAGGTTTCACGTGCCGGAGACACCGGGAAAGGTCTTATTTTGCCCCAATTAACCCTATATTCGATTTTTCATGTAATTTGCTCCACATCGTAAAGTGCCGCAGTTTTTTAGACTTCAAAATAAGTGAACTTTATGTAAAAAACCATGACAAATCGATTGGTGAAGGTTTCACGTGCCGGAGACACCGAGAAAGGTCTTATTTTGCCCCAATTAACCCTATATTCGATTTTTCATGTAATTTGCTCCACATCGTAAAGTGCCGCAGTTTTTTAGACTTCAAAATAAGTGAACTTTATGTAAAAACCATGACAAATCGATTGGTGAAGGTTTCACGTGCCGGAGACACCGAGAAAGGTCTTATTTTGCCCCAATTATCCCTATATTCGATTTTTCATGTAATTTGCTCCACATCGTAAAGTGCCGCAGTTTTTTAGACTTCAAAATAAGTGAACTTTATGTTAAAAACCATGACAAATCGATTGGTTAAGTTTCACGTGCCGGAAAAACCGAGAAAGGTCTCATTTTGCCCCAATTAACCCTATATTCGATTTTTTCATGTAATTTGCTCCACATCGTAAAGTGCCGCAGTTTTTCAGACTTCAAAATAAGTGAACTTTATGTAAAAAACCATGACAAATCGATTGGTGAAGGTTTCACGTGCCGGAGACACCGAGAAAGGTCTCATTTTGCCCCAATTAACGCTATATTCGATTTTTTCATGAAATTTGCTCCACATCGTAAAGTGCCGCAGTTTTTTAGACTTCAAAATAAGTGAACTTTATGTAAAAAACCATGACAAATCGATTGGTGAAGGTTTCACGTGCCGGAGACACCGAGAAAGGTCTTATTTTGCCCCAATTAACCCTATATTCGATTTTTCATGTAATTTGCTCCACATCGTAAAGTGCCGCAGTTTTTTAGACTTCAAAATAAGTGAACTTTATGTTAAAAAACCATGACAAATCGATTGGTTAAGGTTTCACGTGCCGGAAAAACCGAGAAAGGTCTCATTTTGCCCCAATTAACCCTATATTCGATTTTTTCATGTAATTTGCTCCACATCGTAAAGTGCCGCAGTTTTTCAGACTTCAAAATAAGTGAACTTTATGTAAAAAACCATGACAAATCGATTGGTGAAGGTTTCACGTGCTGGAGACACCGAGAAAGGTCTCATTTTGCCCCAATTAACCCTATATTCGATTTTTTCATGAAATTTGCTCCACATCGTAAAGTGCCACAGTTTTTTAGACTTCAAAATAAGTGAACTTTATGTAAAAAACCATGACAAATCGATTGGTGAAGGTTTCACGTGCCGGAGACACCGAGAAAGGTCTTATTTTGCCCCAATTATCCCTATATTCGATTTTTCATGTAATTTGCTCCACATCGTAAAGTGCCGCAGTTTTTTAGACTTCAAAATAAGTGAACTTTATGTAAAAAACCATGACAAATCGATTGGTTAAGGTTTCACGTGCCGGAAAAACCGAGAAAGGTCTCATTTTACCCCAATTAACCCTATATTCGATTTTTTCATGTAATTTGCTCCACATAGTAAAGTGCCGCAGTTTTTCAGACTTCAAAATAAGTGAACTTTATGTAAAAAACCATGACAAATCGATTGGTGAAGGTTTCACGTGCTGGAGACACCGAGAAAGGTCTCATTTTGCCCCAATTAACCCTATATTCGATTTTTTCATGAAATTTGCTCCACATCGTAAAGCGCCACAGTTTTTTAGACTTCAAAATAAGTGAACTTTATGTAAAAAACCATGACAAATCGATTGGTGAAGGTTTCACGTGCCGGAGACACCGAGAAAGGTCTTATTTTGCCCCAATTATCCCTATATTCGATTTTTTCATGTAATTTGCTCCACATCGTAAAGTGCCGCAGTTTTTTAGACTTCAAAATAAGTGAACTTTATGTAAAAAACCTTGACAAATCGATTGGTGAAGGTTTCACGTGCCGGAAAAACTGAGAAAGGTCTCATTTTGCCCCAATTATCCCTATATTCGATTTTTTCATGTAATTTGCTCCACATCGTAAAGTGCCGCAGTTTTTCAGACTTCAAAATAAGTGAACTTTATGTAAAAAACCATGACAAATCGATTGGTGAAGGTTTCACGTGCTGGAGACACCGAGAAAGGTCTCATTTTGCCCCAATTAACCCTATATTCGATTTTTTCATGAAATTTGCTCCACATCGTAAAGTGCCACAGTTTTTTAGACTTCAAACTAAGTGAACTTTATGTAAAAAACCATGACAAATCGATTGGTGAAGGTTTCACGTGCCGGAGACACCGAGAAAGGTCTTATTTTGCCCCAATTATCCCTATATTCGATTTTTTCATGTAATTTGCTCCACATCGTAAAGTGCCGCAGTTTTTTAGACTTCAAAATAAGTGAACTTTATGTAAAAAACCATGACAAATCGATTGGTGAAGGTTTCACGTGCCGGAGACACCGGGAAAGGTCTCATTTTGCCCCAAATAACCCTATATTCGATTTTTTAATCTAATTTGCAAGTGTTATGTAGTTTGAAAAAATCACTTATTCTAAAAATATTAAACATTGCAGCCTTACCCGTTGTGCTTCTATGATGAGCAACCAGGCGAGCATACACACAAACGTTACAAACACGCTCGGAATCACCTCGCTCGTAAAACGACTCCTGAAGCCAATTTATTGGACATAATGAGGCTATCGCTGACCTGGTCGGACCCGAATATGTCCGATACCAACTTTCGTTCGAACATCATCTATTTCTTTATTGATGAATAATGTTAGGAAATGCACATTTTTCCATAAAAGGGACATTTGGGGCAAACGGACCTATTTCTGGTGTCTCCGGTGCATAAAAACTTTCACCAATCGATTTGTCATGGTTTTTTACATAAAGTTCACTTAGTTTGAAGTCTAAAAAACTGCGGCACTTCACGATGTGGAGCAAATTACATGAAAAAATCGAATATAGGGATAATTGGGGCAAAATAAGACCTTTCTCGGTGTCTCCGGCACGTGAAACCTTCACCAATCGATTTGTCATGGTTTTACATAAAGTTCACTTATTTTGAAGTCTGGCTGCGGCACGATGTGGAGCAAATTACATGAAAAATCGAATATAGGGATAATTGGGGCAAATGAGACCTTTCATGGTCTCCGGCACGTGAAACCTTCACCAATCGATTTGTCATGGTTTTTTACATAAAGTTCACTTATTTTGAAGTCTGAAAAACTGCGGCACTTTACGATGTGGAGCAAATTACATGAAAAAATCGAATATAGGGATAATTGGGGCAAAATAAGACCTTTCTCGGTGTCTCCGGTACGTGAAACCTTCACCAATCGATTTGTCATGGTTTTTTACATAAAGTTAACTTATTTTGAAGTCTGAAAAACTGCGGCACTTTACGATGTGGATCAAATTACATGAAAAAATCGAATATAGGGATAATTGGGGCAAAATAAGACCTTTCTCGGTGTCTCCGGCACGTGAAACCTTCACCAATCGATTTGTCATGGTTTTTTACATAAAGTTCACTTATTTTGAAGTCTGAAAAACTGCGGCACTTTACGATGTGGATCAAATTACATGAAAAAATCGAATATAGGGATAATTGGGGCAAAATAAGACCTTTCTCGGTGTCTCCGGCACGTGAAACCTTCACCAATCGATTTGTCATGGTTTTTTACATAAAGTTCACTTATTTTGAAGTCTAAAAACCTGCGGTATTTCTCGTACTGTAGCATATAATATATAAAGGTTGCATTTTAGGGGATACTTGGGCAAAATGGACCCTTTCCCATTATCTCCGGCAGACGAAACCATCACCATTCGATTCCCCGGATTTTTTTACATAATAAACATATATTTCCAAGTTAAAATTTCAGCGGCATCTAATTCATGGGGCTGCGGGTCCCTTTTTTCCCAGTGTGATGGTGGCATAAAATAGAAATTGTGATACGTGCGTGGGAGTCACACGCGAGATGCCATCATCATCATCATTCGTGCCTGAACCTGAATGACTTGGACGCCGACGCCCGCCGTGGGGCAGCATCCAACGGACACGGACAGGCAGACGCTTGACTCGACTGAAGACTGAGAAAGCGAGCTGATCGAGCCGTTGTCGTCCAAAATGCAACGGTATGACGACTTTTCAGGGGATTCATTCAGCGCTGAAGAGATTGCTTGCGCTGCACTTTTCACGTCAAATATATTATTCAGACAGAATATAAAAAGAAAGCCTGTTCCCCTCACAATAAATTGATATAGGTGTTCAGCATTTGAAATATGAACTTCTCAATTAAGTCTACACAGAAAAAAAGTTGAATTTTAGAATGTTGAAAATTTGGAAGGTTGAATATTAACTCTTTTTTTGAGTAATATTACATAAAAATGTGTAAAAATGTGAACCTGATGAATATTCATCAAAAACTGATGAAAATTCATCATTTTCTGGAGTAAAATTCATCATTTTTTTAGCCACAAAATCTGTCACCATTTCCTGATGAATATTACCATCATTTTTTTTCTGTGTAGTAGACTCACCCTCAATTTCCAAATCATAAAATCATGGATTTGCCCGAGGAAATTCTGCTGTACCAACAAAACGTAATACCACACGGAGAAAAAAGAGTTCCGAAAATCGTAAACATGCGTTCATGAAAATGTACGATTTTGAAAAACGTACCATGAAATTTGAACACTTTGTTCGTGGTTCCCATTTTCATGAACGCTTGTTCACGATTTTGGGAACTCTTTTTTATCCGTTCAGGGACTGAGATAAACTGTATCACCATAATCTAATTTTGATACAAATAATACTTTTTTCATAATTTCGCTGCCAGCCAACGGCTATCGGCAAAGAAACAGCATCCGATTCGAGTGGTATAAATGACTCCCTCACAGAAAAAAAATGATGGTAATATTCATCAGGAAATGGTGACAGATTTTGTGGCAAAATAAATGATAAATTTTACCCCAGAAAATGATGAATTTTCATCAGTTTTTGATGAATATTCATCAGGTTCACATTTTTACACATTTTTTATGTAATATTACACAAATAAAGAGGTAATATTCAATTTACCAAATTTTCAACATTCCAAAATTAAACATTTTTTTTGTGCATAAGGAATATATTGTAGAAAAAAGCAAATACTGATCGAATGGAAATGCTTCATTTCCAACGTATAAATTTTAAAAACTATTAAAAACTTTATTTCTTGACTGAAATCGAAAAAAGATTGTAATAAAACGTTTTCTCCCAAAGCTTCAAGTTGACAAAATCCGTACAACAATAACATCACATAAAACAAACACTTATGGGAGAGGAGACGATGTCGTCAGGCTACAAGACAACAATAACAAAAAAGCAACCGCACACTGAGATCAGTTTCAATCCCAACCTGGGAAAACCCGGTTCTGCCGTGTGACAACAACGGTTGACTGACAAAAAAATAATTCGGATACGTTGGATGTGTGTGTGTGTGTGCTAAGGTTTTACGTGCCACTTTTATTGCAGATTTTATTTTGCGGTTTTCGCATTCTTTTTTCCTCGGTGGAAGTTGTGGTGGAGCTTTTCCTCGATTTGCACACGTGGCGCGTATGGAAATAAAAAGATGATTCAGCGTGATTTGTGCGAGTGTGTTTATGGTGGTTTTTGCCAATTTTTATCATTATTTTTTCATGCAAACATTTACAATTTGGGCGTAATTGAATTCAGGGAAACAAATGCAGACATTTTTGAATGTAACTTTTGGGGTAATGGAAAAAAGAGTTAGTTTTGCTTTAATTATTTATTTTCTTGAAATACAGTTCAATAGTGTGAAAAATATATTGAAAAAAAAAGATTTTCATTCGCAAGTGATGATAACATAATATTTGGGCATTCTTTCCCCTCTTTCCCCTAAAGATAGTTGTTTCCATACCTTCGCCTTTCAACACTAATAATCCCTCACCAAATAAGTTCAGATTACGACAGATTGGCAGTTGCAACAAGCGTGAGCTTGATTTATTGGTGCGATCTGAGTAAAATTTAAAACAACGCACAATTTGAGTGTTTTATGGCATCGGAGGGCTTTTAAAGCCCTTAGTGAATCGTGGGCGCGCGTGAAAAAGATTCGCGAAGTAGTCGCACTATGGGATTTTAGGTGGTCAAATTGGCACTCGACCAAATTAACAAGTTATGTACAGGACGTAATTTTTGTCGTTAATCGCTTGCTTGCGTGATAATCCACACTCCCCCCATCGATTGGCGAGGTCAAATGTGAAAATGGAAAACGCCGACGATGGCAATAATAAGCTTGAACCTGAACCTGAGCCAGAGTGTCAAAGGCACTTACTGGCGTTTGTTACGTGGCTGACGGCAAAGAAGCAATAAATAATGGAGAGGGAAAAATCGAAGTACGTTGCTGTGGCAGAGAATAAAGTGAAATATGAACCAGAAACGACAATAAATGAGTGACAAAATTGCTTCCAATGAAACTCTCATCGCACGTGGTCCAATGTCCTCTCACGTCAATATAGTGCTTCTGGCATGTTTAGCCACTTTTATTGGATCGTTTGGGGTCAATGTTTTATGGTCTCTTTTAAATTGAGAAATTCACGTTTCTAGATTTCCTCAAACAAGTTTATAACTTAATTTTGAGTTAAATTACAGTAACAAAAAAAAGTGAAAATGATTACAATCTCAACTATTCGGTGACTAGAAACCAATCCGTTTTTCCGTCTTAAATCAAGAGCTTCTCCCCCTCGCTGATCGATAACGCTGTGAAATAAAATCAACAGCAACAACAGCGCTGATAGCTTTAGCGCGATAAAGAAACAGATAAAAAATCACTTAACCATGTGCCGGAGCTTGTGTGGTAGTGCAAACAGCAGGAAGCTTTCCGCGGCTTCATGTGTCGTAAAATATGAGAGCTGCAACGCGAACGGTTCGAAGGATAGACGAGTAGCGGAAGACTTATTAAGAATCTGCTCGGCTCCATCACTCTCGAGAGACGAGGATTGAGTGACATAACCACAAAACCAAAGTGCACCTGGTTTAAATGTGATTGGAAGCTTTTTTCTGCGTGCATAAAATGTGAGTAAATTAGGAATGAAAAGATACACTTTATTGGTCGAGATGTTGCCAATAGATTACCTGGAAAGAAAAAGAGAAGAAAATGTTGTAGAAAATTCATCAATTTTGTAATATGGCGCGACATTAAACATAGATATAATAAGGTTGAGGCAAATATAAAAAAAATATAAATTCGAAATTACATGTCTTAACATTTGAATGCAAAAAGTGTTTTAAAATGCATTTTACACTAGTTCACTGCCCATGTTCGCATAAATGTCCCATATGCAAAAACAGCAAGCTGAGAAAAACGCATTTGAAGTTTGTCCCATACATAAGGCTACGTGTTAAATTTTCGCGAAAAAACTGGATTTCCTCCTGATTTCTAGAACAAAGTACTGGATGTTATAGGCTCTTTTGAAAGAGCACACGATTTTGAACCAAACTGCATCAATAACTCGAAATCGATGAAAATGCATATGGGACATTTATGCGATCAGGGGCAGTTCAGCTGTTTTGCAAACATAAGTTTAAAAAAAATATTAGATTTGATAAACTTTTTGCTATACTAAAAATCGAAAATTTTCCAAAACTCAACATCAACCTAAACATGCAAAAAATGATTCTTAACGCTGGCGAATGCATTTAAATCGATTTCAGCTGATTGCGCTTAAATTTTCATTAAAATTTTAATGTTTTTTTTTTGAAAAAATTGAAAAAAACTTTGGATAAAATTTGAACCAGCAGAAAACGAATAATTATAACACCCACAGAAAACTAATCCAATGGTGGTCTAAGATGTTGTGTAAAGGCATTACAATATTATGTCAAAACTCTCTAGATCGATTTCCCAAACGTCTTCTTTTACTATTTTAAATGGGTTAATTTTTAAGACTGAAACTGAGGGTACAATGCACTCGACCATCTCGTGCTTCGTCTGTTCACTCACTGTGACGTTTTACTCTCAGTTTGGAGACAATTGCCTCTCGAATATGGGCTTCGCTCCAACACTCTGCATAGTTGTAAAACGAGCCCAAAAAATTACCGAAACATGGTTTCTCGCAAACCGTAGAATGAGATACAATGAAAGCTTCGGTTTGCCTCCAGGAATCATATTCCGATGAAAAATTGAACCGCATGGACCATAGGCCGAATTGTGGGCCACCGGATGATCTGGACTTATTAAATTCTCATCAGATATATTAATAAATCGATGCCTCTGTGCTCTCTTGTATTAAGCCTGCTGGTTTTCCTATCTAGTTAGCATAAGAGAGCACAGAGACATCGAAATGTCAAACTTGATTCCGGATATGTCCACCGGAAATCATTGGGACAGATTCGGAAGACAAATGATGGAACATATATCAGGTATATTAGAGACACTCTCCATTCCAAACCAATAAGTTTAATATGCCGCACGATTAATTTATCAAACTTCAGTTAATCGGGTTATCGAGTTTAGTCGTAAGATCGCTTTTCCAGTATGACTAAATGATGTTATATTTCATCATAAAAGAGTCATTGTTCTACACCAAAAAAATATTTTGTATGGTCTGAAAAAAGTAATGATTCTTTAAGGTAATTTTACATTTCATAATTTTTCAAATTTCAAACCTTCCCAAGTTAAAATAAAACATTCTGGATGCCTCCTTCGCTAATAACTTCCAAACAATTCTCGGCGAAAATCGATTTTCCCAAGGTTGCCTCACAACTCCTTGGCTTACCACACAACACTAGTTTTGTAACGAGCCCATTTTCGGTGTAAATCAACGTGTTCTCTTCTGACCGTACGGTTTTTGTGAACGGAATTACTCTCCACTAAAATAACTTACCACCATAATGCGGTCGATTGGGTGCTGTGGTACAGCACAGTACACAGAAAAAAATAATGTAAATTTGGAAGCTTTAATTTTGGCAGGTTGAATATTACTTCTTTAATGATGTAATTTTACCTCAATTTAGACTGAAAAAGTGGTATTACACCAGAAAAGTGCTAAAATTACACATTTCCAGAGGTAAAATTACACATTTTTTCTGACATAAAAGATGTACCCCTTCCCAGATGTAATATTACCATGATTTTTTTTTCTGTGTAGAGTGTATAAAATCGCCCATAATACCTGTGGACGAGCCTCCCCCCTCCCTCTCAAATCCACCTTCATTGGTCGTGATCGATAAATCCACTTTGTACCATATACGTCCTAGCTGCGTTTGTTCTATTATGACTTTATTCGTTGTCGTTGTGCCATCTTGCCACAGGTTGATTTTTTTTTGTCATTTGTCCCCAAAATTTTCTCTTTCATTGATGTCGTGAGCATTTGTTTTTGTTTACATTTCGTCTTTTAGGTTCAATCCTTTTAAATTTGCTAATTAAATTGAAAAAAATGCCTCACTGCAACATCAAGCTCCTACGTGCCACAACAAAACAAAACTGTAACCCTGTGAATGGGCTGTCCATAAACAACAACACAGGATTTACCCCGCTGCCACTTCCATGCGCTGGGGAATAAATCAATTTGCTGGCAAGGTCGAAACTCTCTGTACCTATACGTGCGACCTGGCCAACAATAAAAAGGCCGCGGTCTGTTGGGAACGGTCGACTCGTATGTAAAGGAACCTCCACCTCGGATTTGAATGCCTTTGGGTCGAGGTTGTGAAAGAAAATTCCAAAAACGGTGAAAAATACCCACGCATATTGTTATACCCGGGGCTTATAATCCGAAGTACAGAGAGAGAAAGTTAAGGTGATGTGTTAAACGGATTATTCATATTAGCGCCCACTGTTGCCTGGATGCCGGTGGCTAACTAACTTACTAACCCCTTAATGGATGATAGGTTAGCAGTGAAATGGCACCTAATAAATTTTCAGATTTAGAAATATGTGTTTCTGATGGTTTGTTAATGCCTTATCATCGAAAATCATGGCATGGCATGGAAAACAAGTGGAGCCCTAAAACTTAATAAATTTAGTACTAGAAACAAATAATTTTTAAATCCTTATTTTTTTTCTATTCTCTTAACTAAATTCTAAAAGATTTTCATCCAACATTGTCAAATAAACCTTGAAAATAGAAGTGATTTAAAAACGTACGGGAAATAGTAATGCGTAGTTTGAGTCATATAAAAAAAAAGTTTGTATCCATGACATCAGCGTTCCATTGAATGTCTTGTTTGCGTACTAGTGGCCCTTTTGGTCAACATAATACATTTTGAATGGTTTCAGTCCAAAAACCAACATTGATACTAATCACACAAACAAATAGCAAACAATTGAAATGCCACTCTCTGGTTTCAATTACACAACACAATTCTATTTACCACAAGCTCACCTCGGTTATGAAATCATCGATAAACATGCCATAAAATTATCATTGCACTCATCGTTTAAGGTAAAAATCAAATTGTTTATTTTGCCCCCCAAAACATGGTGGCCGCCCTCATCACACGTGTCCATTACCCACGTGGGCGAACCTCAGGAACGATTATTACGTGAGTACACACACACAAACACCCAACCCTCCCCCGTGTATCATTCCGTGCACAAATATGTGCTGTATGGGAGCCGATTGACAACGATTGGACAGGCAGCAGAGCCCTTCTTGGACCGGTCCGTTCTCCGGAATCCCCTCGGTTTGCCTTGGATCGCATCATTTAATCGGTAAACTGTTTGACCATTACCTTCCCATTTCGGGACCCAAACGGACGGGCCACATGCCCTGCTCATCAGGCCGACAACAACACAATAAGGGCGTATTCCGGAGCCAACCTCCCTTTGGACGGGCCGGAGACCTTCATCCCTTGGCGGAACTATCAAAGATATCACCGTTTGTTTTATGTGTACCCATAGTAGGGTGTTGTGGGGTCTTGTTACAACTCTCAAGCTGACAATTTCATTACGATGCCTCGTTTTAACCCCTGTACTCCCTATGCAGGCAAAGTGTAAACTGAAGTCACGTTTGATTTGCTTGCTCTTCGACATCGTAGTAGTCATTGTCAGTGCACGTCAGAGTAGGTTAGCCAAACGGTACAGTTTTCGAGCCTTGTTCGACTAATTTTCGCTTGTGAGCATATCTGGATGGAGAGTTGGTCCATCGAATGAAGATAACGAGGAAATCATTGTAATGATTTTTTCAATTTCTGTTTTGAAACCATGATTTGAAATTACACTTTTTGCTGCTCTTTTACCATATTTTTTTTTTGGAAATTAAGTCCGATAGAGCTTTTGTAGAACAAATGCTTGAGCCTTGAATTTTTTAACCCTCTTACGTCCATGGTTACTCCAGAGCACCACTCATTTTTAACTTCAAAATGAAATAGCTCGACGATCAAGCATTTTTTCAACCTCATTCAACCTGCACTGGTACAATGCACAGTGGACCAGATCGCAAAATTAAGTGTTAAATAAATTTTCCGAAAAATTGTGATGTTTTGGAGCTTTGGTGGTTTCAGAAGAAGTGTTGTGAATGAAAAGGGACAACTTTTGGTTTGGTTGAAAATTAGGGTGGTTCGGGATTAGGGTGATTTTAAAAATCTTTTCAGGAATATTTTTGCGATTTTTTTGTCTTCTAGAAAGTTTTTGGACTTGCCAATCCAAGCATGTTTGTTCAAGACACCAACATTTTATCTAGTAATCTACGCCTTCTACAAATTTATATAAAACATTTAAACAAACCTTAAAAAATCAGTTTTTTGAACGTGGCAGTTCAGGGTTAAGTTTTAGAGAAATGTGATATTTGGGGCACTTTTAGAACTCTAAAAAACAAACATTTTTATTTTTTTATTTTGTGACAAGTCAATTTGGACTTATGGGTCAAAAGTTACAGCCATTTTTTTAACCTTAATATCTCGAAAATGCGCAAGCCCAATTTTAAGCGCCAGGTTGAATTAGAAACACCAGCACTACAAATGCTAAAAAAATCTCAAGGCTGTTTTTCTTTAAACTTGAGCAAGACAAATTTTTAAGGGACCACTGTGCAATGTTATCTGTCAGCAATTGACATTTCATCCATTTTGGTTATTTCAGGAACTTAAAAAAAACTCTAGATTTATCATTTAATCGGCATCACTTTGAAAGCGGAAATAAATCGGCAACGAAATTCACTTGTTAAAAAATGAGAACAAAACTCCCCATTGCGTCTTTTTTTTAGGGAGAACTTCTATCATGCGGCAAACATTTATCCATCACATTTAAATATTAAACCATCAGGAAGAAACAGTGCTAGATAACGTCCCCGTAGTAGCATTATTTATTTTACTGTCATAACGCCCCAACTTCAGCTCCAAGATAAAGGATAAGCATGTTGTTTCCCACACTACAAACGTGCCTGGCTTTTCACCGCCCAACCTTCCTTCGTCATCACGTGTGACTTTTGGTGGAAAATGCTCTTTTGTTGCTCTCGTTTTCTTTATTGTTTGTGGGTCGTCGTCGTCGTCGTCGGTTGGATGGTCGCTTTTTGTCTGTGGGTATGTGTAACTGCTGGCTGAGTGAGTGTTGTTTTGCTAGGTACTTTATGTGAAGAGTCAAGTTATTTATTTTTGGCCATCTAGACTGACTGCCGTCAACAGCAGCAGGACCGTCATCTTCTAGCTATAGGGGAAAACTCTTTGGACGACGATGATGCAGCCAGGCCCTGTTGACTGCGCTGGTTGGTGTTACTATCGTTGATGTCGCAAGATAGATACATCGTATAGATACAGCGGGAATGGTGGACGGAAGGACCGTGCTGAAAAAGCCATTTACCGTACGATGGCGTTTGTTTACATAATAAGCCAATTTATCTTCCGCGCCATCACGTCGACAGGTCCAAGCGCTGGATTTACCCTTTTCTGCCCTCGGCACCACCACAGCGTTGATTGGCCAACAGTGAGAATCATAGAAAAAATCGAATTTAGTAAGTTTTTGTTTTTGCGGTGGCTTAAATTTATGTGGCTTACTTTTCGAGTAAGCTTTGGCCTTAACAATTTATTTAATTTGTCATTAGAAAATTGAGGTTTTTATTTATATTTTTAGAAAGAGGGGGAAGTTCGTTTCGGATTGATAATATCAATAGCCCTACCAAATTTGAGCTTGATTTGAAAAGTTTTTTTCGAGTGTTGATACGTTTTTGAGGTAGAAAGACCAACTCTCATATTGGGAATTGGAATACAAAAGAGACTCGATTATCCAAAGGTTTGAATAGACATGTTGAAGAATTGACAGTTAAAATGTTTTTGTATTTTTTATGGTTTTGCTTTTAACATCAAAATAATTAATAATAATAATACACAATTAGGTGGTTGTTTAACTTAATAATACTCACTGATTGAATTCCATTTTGATACAATGAAATATTTTTAATAACAATGCACACACAATGTCCAATGTCCAATCAAACTTTTGTGACAGACTGTTGAAAAAATAGCATAAAAAGTCCACTTTATCATCAAGTCTCATTTTCCTGTACGCTACAAAGTTTACTTTTGTGAAACCAGTTATTTATATGATAAGTTTCACAAATTGATAAATAAGAATCTCTAATTTGCTCTTCTCATCCGCCGGCGAAAGAAAAACTTGAGCGTACTTTTTTTTATCTCTCATTCCTCTCATGCTGGCCTGCATCGCCAAGTGGCACGATTATATGTTACTCATCGTGCGGCCCAGATGCAGCAAAGAAGGATCCTCCCGAGGAAGAATCCCCGAACAAGTTTTCCGATTTAGCAAAACTCTTTCGCAGTGTTTCTTTCCATTCCCCTTTCCTTCCCCTGGGGAGCCATAAATAAAAATACGTGTACATAACATAACAGAGATAGAGAGAGAGAAAAACGCGCCAAGTGGCTGCCTTCACTTTTGACGCGCGCAGTCCGTGCGCCATATACAGGTATGCAGAACCAGTCCATAAAAAGGAAACTTTTGCATTAAAATCAACAATCAGCAACAGCGCACCACCGCGCCGTAATTGGCGAGCCTCTGGCTTCGTTCGCATGGCCATAGGCCTCATCCTTATGCTATAGAGTTACGGATTGAGCCTGTGTAATCTGCGCTAGAAGAATGTTTGCTGGTTTCATTGAAGTCTACACTCAGTTGTGTGATAAAATCCTTGATCCTTGAAAGCTTCTTCGTACATTTTTGCCATGCGTCATATAAAATTGTGTCAAAAAATTACATACAGCATACATAATTTTTTTGTAGATATCTATTTTTTTAAATACTACTGACTGCACACCATCAATGCTATTGTCATTTCCGGTGCAATCATCCTGCGCGCGCTTTGCTGATTATGCCAACCATTGCACACAACGCGGAACTTGTCAACCATGCAAACAGCAGTGGTGTAGTCGTCGTTAGCTTCAAGAGTCATTGTGCATCGTGGCTAAAAGCTCTTCAAAGCGCCCCGTTTTACATAAATAAACTGTGTCGAAGACATCTTTGCATAAATTTCATCGCTCCCTCTCCACAGCCGCCATCATTTTTCAACGAAAGTGAAAGAAAGCTCTCTCGCAGTCACCTGGTTTATTCGCGAAATGGTGACAGACAACGATTCCAAGTGTCCCCGTGCGTCCATTGAATGAAGCTAGTTTTGTGATTGCTTAGAGGTTCGCTTTGATTCTTCGCCCGTAACGCTCGTTCGGCTATCAAACGTAGTGTTTTGTTTGTGTCGTGATTTCAGAGTTTTTTGACGTTTCCATGAAGTAGAACTTTCAGATAATATTTGAATGCTTTTAATATTTTGTGAAAGAAACCCAAAGCCCAGTATTAACTTTAAATTTGGTTGACTGTATAAGAGTTGCTAAGGTTGTGTGTTACTTTTCCTTACTGCAGCCACAGCAGACTGCCGAGAGCAAAACGATCTCGGATTTGTCTAAGGACATAATTTAGGAGAAAATAAATCTGGAGTACGCCTACCAACAAAAAAATGATTTTTCGATCATCGAAATAATTCATGCTATAAATCGAGCCCTGACCAATGCTTGAAAAGGGATCGATCACTGAACGGGATTGCTCGATATTCGATAGAGCTTTCTGTCAGCGATCATTTCCCAAAACGATATTTGATCGCTGACACACAACGCCTATCATTACCGTCATTGCTTGGCGACGGTCGGTGAACGTAAACCCGAAGACGAAACGAACGAAAAATGAGCACCACTCAAGCAGCCGCCCGAACGAGACAACGTGCTCTTTCTCTTTCTCTCGTTTTTGTCTCTCTCTTCCTAGTGTATGCTGCGTGGTGACCGAAATCATATGATTGCTATTGGAGAGATGATCGGAATCTCGGTAGAATGTCAAACGACCGCTCTCTAGTCGATTTTTCTCCTGGATGGAAGTCAATGATTGTGTGGGTGACTTTGCGTAGCACTCATTCTTTTGTGTGTGAAACGAACGAAAGCAGAATGTAGAAATCAGGTTGTCGTGGTGAATACGATAGAGTTATCTAAGCCCGAACTCACGCACACTAGCACCCCATTTGTTTTGCTAGCGGGTACAAAATTTAACCTCTATCTTTTTCGTGTACGTACACGCAATACATGCGCACGTAGATAACTCTATTGCAGTGCTCTGTCAGCTATCACAAAAAAAGTCGAAATTTCGCAAGCCCTGGCCCTGACGATAACACTGATAAGGCAATGCATTGTTGAGGCAAAGGCTGCGAGATCGATTCCCGATCTTCTAAATGTACATGCCTTACATTTTGGTTCACTCTCTCAGTCCTTTAATGTACCTTTTTACTCTATGTCGGAGAGCTTTTTCCTCTTTCCTCATGCAACATGACGTTGCCAGTGCAGAACTAAGATTTGAATTTGGATAATTCTCTACCAACTCATACGAAATCGGGATAAATTGTCCCGACCCCTCGTCGATTTGCGTTAAACTTAATCTTAAGGGGTAACTTTTGTCCCTGATCACGAATCCGAGGTCCGTTTTTTATATCTAGTGACGGAGGGGCGGTAATACCCCTTCAATTTTTAAACATGCGAAAAAATACATATTTTTCAATAATTTGCAACCTTAAAAAGTGATGAGATGAGATGGGAAAATTCCGTATTATTTAATCGAAAAATCACTAAAAAAGTTTAAATACTCTGGCAGTTTCCGTTACTCAACTGTAAATTTTTAACACAACTGACACAAAAAAATACTTTTTTGCAATTCCGTCGTGAAACTACTTACCTGGGTGCTGAATAGTGGTTCGCAAAACAGCCTCAATTTTGAACTGTCAAAGTGCAACCAATTTAATGTTCGCCAAAAGTAGAGAGTATTGTTATCGATCATTTAAAAGTTTTGTTAGCAAGAATGACAAATATGTGGCTTTTGAGGTCCTGAACGTGAAGTCGAGAAATTTTAAGAAAGTTGAAGGCGAGATAGTCATCAGCCGAGGAATTTTACTGTGACATCGCAGAATGACACTCTCGCCGCAGTTCTTCGTCACCCTTAAAAATGAAAAACTAGCCGATCAAAACTTGAAAACACACATAATTTTCCAGCAAAACATGTCAACAGCTAGACAAAATAAAACACATACAACTGAAAAGCTCATTATCAGTAAGAAAGAAGTCATGCTTGTGCTTGAACATCCTCCTACTTAATAAATGTAAACAAAGCGGGATTATTCGAAAATCACGTTACGCATTATCTCTATTCATCACTCAGCTACTTACTTTTCCTGTCATTCTTGAACGACGAAATAGCCTACTTTTCAGTACCAAAAATAACAGAATCGAAACGCAACACTTTTCAAAATAAATGCTGAAAAGTTCTACTTTTCAGCACTCAAATGGGTGCTGAAAAGTTGAACTTTTCAGAACTTGTTACGAAAAGTAACACATTTCAACATTTTTTTTATTTAAACGATTTATTGACAAAATACATGAAAATTTGACTTAAAATTTCACTCAGTGTGTGTTTTTTGGAATTGCAAAAAATGTTGTATGGAACTCGTTGCAAAACTTGATTTTTTCAGCACTCTTCGTATTTATCCAACTCGGTGAACCTCGTTGGATAAATGTACGACTCGTGCTGAAAAAATCCTCTTTTTGCAACTTGTTGCATAATAGTAACTTATTTTTTCGTAAAATCGTGATAATTTGTGATGATTACAAGAAACCCTTATGCTCTTATGTTTATGAATCAAAATGTTTCTTATTGTCTGCTCTACAACTTTATAGAACATTGTCACACTCTGAAAAAATACTGCAAGGTTCCAAAAAACACGAAATCATTTTTTTTTGTTCTAAGTGAAAAAAATACCTTTTTTTGAATATATATAGCGGAATTAAAAGGAACAACTCGTTTGTATTCACAGTAATGCATTCTGCTAAAACGCTCAACCAAACCGAAAATACCTTTCTTGGTTAGTGTTAACTCGAAAAGTACATTAAATTTCCCTTAAAATAACATGTTCTTAAAAAAAATTGCAGTTTACAGAACCACGTAGCTCAGTGGTAACGTTACCGCCTCGTAAGCGGACCTTATGGACCTTATAAAAACACCTTAGGAAGACAACCTATGGAATGTTAACATAAACCTTAACATGTTAACATTAAGTTTAAAAACAAACTGTCACTGAATCCGCTATGTAAATGCCGGCCCCGATACTCTTCACGGGTGTTTCCTTCAGGATCAGGGAAAGATTTAGTTTAACGGAAAATGACAGAGTTTTTTCAAACATTTCAGTGTTGTTTTTCGATGAAAAATACGTTTTTCGCATTGTTTAGCACTCCATCAAATCGGGCGTCACTTTGACACCAAATTTTCATCTCATCATTTCGATATCTCGGAAACTACTGCTCCGTCGTTCAATTTAAAAAATTTAAACTTTAGCGAAATTTTCTGATATTTTCAAAAATGTATAGTAAAATATGAAATTAGAGATAAAAAAAATAGTAATCAATTTAGTAGTATTTGAACCTTGTTCGAACCAAATCATTTTCTGTAACCCAAGTTTACAATTAATTTCATAGATAAACAAGAAAATTGGATAAAGTTTTTTTTTCGATGTTAAGCTCAAAAAACACCAGTTATACGAAACACTTGAGTAACTTTTGGCTCAGCTCAAAAGTCGTAATGTCGACTCGTGTAGAGCAGCACTCGCGCGTCAATCGGATAGAGTTCAGTGGTGGGATTTAACTTGAAACTAACTTTCAACTCACTTGCTTCACAAACCGACAATCCGCAAACCACTGCAGAACGATTTGCAGAACGATCTTCGCCCTGAAACCAACTGTTGAAGAGCCTTTCTCTTGGAAGGGTTACCAGCGTAGAGGCAGGCAGAGGTACAATCATTTTCCGCTCAAAGCTCTTGTGTTTCCTAAAACCCGACACTTTTACAATTTACCACCGAGAGCCAGCAGTTTAGCTCGGCTTTCTGCGAGACTCTACCGCTTTGACACTCTGGTGGCAAAAACTAAACGTCTCATACAATGCGTCATTCCAACCGTAACGATACGCTTCTCGAGAAAAGTTCTTCGACAAAGCTTCTTTCTTCCTCCATGCCTTGCCTAACATTCCCGCGCCCTTCACTTTGCAGTTAAGAAACACTAGATGCCGGTCGAGGGAGAGAAAGCGACGGCAGTCAAAAGTTTTCAGATCAAATCAAATTTCGTTCAAGTAACCCAACACGTGTGGGAGTGTGTGTGTGATGGTGCTGGTACCAGCAGCAAAGGATTCGGTGGCTAAATTCTACCATCATTGCCGCACTGTGCCACCAACTTCTCCCCCGGCACGATGGCCCACAGGTGTGTGCGTGATACTAAAGTTTCAACCAAGAGTCCTAGCGACGTGACAAAAATGTTTTCGTAGTGCAAATGGTCCTAATTTCTACTGATTAAAATTTGCAAATCTTTAATTTAATTTGATTATGTTTTGATTAAACTCATTTTGTAAATAGTTTTTTGTTTAACAGCAACACTGCTCATTTTTGCATAAATGGCCCATATGGAAAAACAGCAAGCTGAGAAAAATGCACTTGAAGTTTGTCCCATACATAAGGCTACGTGTTAAGTTTTCGCGAAAAAACTGGATTTCCTCCGGATTTCTGGAACAAAGTATTGGATGTCATAGGCTCTTTTGAAAGAGCACACAATTTTGAACAAAACTGCACCAATAACTCGAAATCGATGAAAACGCATATGGGACATTTATGCGATCAGGGGCAGAACAGCTGTTGCAACTATTTTTCTAAGATTCTGTCGATTAGGGGAAACTTTCTCTTTTTCAGTTTTGTTAAAATCTCAAAAATAGTTTCAATTTGACCATTGATTCTCTTTATTCTCCAACATTTTCGTTTACAACCACTACTGTACTACTGCCCATGTTCGCATAAATGTCCCATATGCAAAAACAGCAAGCTGAGAAAAACGCATTTAAAGTTTGTCCCACACATAAGGCTACGTGTTAAGTTTTCGCGAAAAAACTGGATTTCCTCCTGATTTCTAGAACAAAGTACTCGATGTTATAGGCTCTTTTGAAAGAGCACACGATTTTGAACCAAACTGCATCAATAACTCGAAGTTGATGAAAATGCATATGGGAAATTTATGCGATCAGGGGCAGTACAGTTTTGTGAGGAATTGAAAATGTTTTGTTATAAAATGAGTTTAAAGGTTTAATAAATAAAATTCAACCTTAATTAAAGCTGAAATGTTTATGTTATAATGCTGAAATATTGATCAAGAATACTATGCACTACATGCTTTAAAAAAATAGATCAGCTACAAAAGATCATTATTATAAATCAAAATAAAAACAAATATTTATTTATTTATCTTCGTCTTGAACAGACTGTTTCCTAACAGCTAATTAATTTCTTAAACTATCTTTCGTCATATTTAAAACAAAACGGTCAGAAACTACATTAAACAAACGACAGCATACATCAAATGGTTGGTTGTGTCCATACACAGTATGGTGCACAGATAGACGAAACATAGACGGATTTCGACGAAGATTACGTGGTGGAACATAAACGATCAGAAGTTGAGACAATTTTTGACAGTCCAGCCTTTTCGTCAAAAGATCGAAGATGAACAGCTGCTGCATCCTCTGTCTCCTCTTCAACAGCGTGTCCAGCCCCAACAGACGACGGCGATCCTCGATTGATGTCTGCTCCGGCGGATTCCTCCACGGCAGCGTGCGTAATGCTAGTCGCACAAACGCGCGTTGCACCCTCTCCAACCTGGCGATGTGAACATTGTGATATGGTGCCCACACATGGGCAGCATACTCCAACTGGCTTCTGACTAGGGCACTGTACAGAGCCTTTAGAGCGTGGATGTCTTTGAAGGCAGTCGTATTTCTTCGGATGAAACCAATTGTAGCAAACGCCTTAGCCGTGACGGAAGTGATATGCTCGTTGAAAGTCATCTTTCTGTCAAGAGTAACGCCAAGATCCTTAACAGAACACACCCGGTCTAGCAAGGATATTCCCATCATGTATGCGTGCGTGATTGGGCGCAGCTTACGGTCGAATGTAATTACTTGACACTTTTTGCGTTGGCCTCCATCCCGTTTTGATCGCACCACCTCATGAGCGAATCAATGTCACTTTGGAGAGCCAGGCAATCGAGCGGTGAAGTAATTGTGCGATAGAACTTCAAGTCATCAGCGTACAAGACCTTGTCGTTCTTGATCCAGTGGCAGAGATCGTCGATAAACAGAAGAAAAATTAGTGGGCCCAGATGACTACCCTGCGGGACACCAGACGGGATCATGAACAACCCAGACTTCGAGCCACCGAGTTTAACGTAGGCTGAACGAGAAGTTAGGTACGAGTGCAGCCAAGTCGTGATCCATTCAGGAGTCCAAGCCTTCGCAGTTTTTCAACGGCAAGCTGGTGCGGCACTCTATCGAACGCCTTCGCAAAATCCACATAGACAGCATCCACCTGGCAGCGACTCTCCATACTCCTTAAGACGTCGGTGACAAAGGTCATCAGGTTCGTTGTCGTAGATCTCTTGGCCATGAAACCATGCTGACAGGCAGATATTATTGGTTGCACGGCACGGGATAAAAACTCATGCACAATTTTCTCGAACACTTTGGGTAGGCAGCTCAAAATGGAGATCGAACGATAATTTTCCACGTTGTGCACGTTCCCGGACTTGTGAATTGGCGTGATCGAAGCTACCTTCCATTTAGCAGGAACACACCCGATTCGAGGGAGCGGTTGAAGATAATGGCGAGCGGGTTTGCTAGTGTAGCTGCGCACTGCTTTACAATGGACGGAGGGATACAGTCCGGGCCAGGTCCTTTGGAGGCGTCGGTAGAGGCCAAGACCTTGCGCACGTCTTCCTCCGTGAGACACACCAAGGGCATGTGTAACTCGTGCGGCAGGATCTTGTCCAGGGACTCGTTGCTGGTTGTAGGTTGATTGGCGCTGTAAACGGTTTTGAAAAAATCTGCAAACAGTTGTACAGAATCGTCTGGCTTTGAGGCGCTTGAGTCACGATACACCATGTCCTGCGGAATCCCTTTGTCTTGCTTCCGCTTTTTCACGAATGCCCAGAAGGATTTTGGCTCACGCTTCAGGTTCGATTCGATGCCACTGATGTATCCTCGGAAGGCAGCTTCTAAGCTCATCTCGTAATGCAACTCTCGATCCGCCAACTCCCTGCCCAGCATTTCCGTCGGATGTTTAAGGAAACGTTTCCTTGCTTTTCGCAGCCTGTTGCGAAGATTACGGGTCTCTCGATTCCACCAAGGCTGGTGGCTGTTTGGGTGCGGACGTCGATGCTTTAGAGGTACAACCTCCCGGATAATTTCATTTAGCTTGTCGTAGAATCGCTCAACGATGTCATCAACAGATCCAACGAGTAGCAGATTAGCCCAGTCCAAGCTTGCAATAGAGTTGTTTAACGCCATGGTGTCGCAGTTAGCAAAGTCGTAGTACGTTCCGGATTGTTCGGCAGCGGTCCCCGTTGATTGCGTTTCGAGAACTAGGATAAACGGCCTGTGATGTGCGTCAACCTTGAGAATGGCCCGAGGTGGTTCAATGAGTTGGAATCGAGACGAGTCGCTTACGAGGGCCAGATCGAGTAATCGTCCATTTGCGTTCGGAAGATCAAACATTTGCTGGAGGCCAGTACCAAGAACGTCCTCAATCAGAGCAACTTCCTGTTCAGTAGATTGGCCGCTGGGCAGGTACCCGTTGATGTCTTCGTCGAAATGCCAAGTGAGATTCGGAACGTTGTAGTCGCCAACGACGATGACTTCATCAGGACCTTGCGCCAGATCGCACAGTTGTTGAACACACGATGAGTGCTGAGTGTAGATAGTTGCATCTGAGTTGGGAGGAATGTAAACACAGCAGACGAATATCGTCTTTCCAGGCAAGGGGATACGCACTGCGATCTGCTCAAGCTTCTCGCCGCCCCGCAAATGAATGGGTTCCGGGTGAAAACGTTTTTTGACACCGATCAAGACGCCGCCACCTCTCTCCAAGACGCTTGTTTCACGACTACGATCGGCACGATAAAAGGTATAATTCGAAGAAAGCTCTGAGTCCACAATCTTCGCATTGAGCCACGTTTCAGAAAATGCGATCACGTCGTAATCACATGAGCTCAGCGACAGGTGCAGTTGATTGGTTTTCGTTCTTAGTCCTCTAACGTTCTGGTAGTAGATGGTTAGCAGTGAGGAGTCACGACGGTCCACGGAGCCGGGGCGTTGAGGTTGAACATCATTAGCGAGTTGACTAGGGACGGTGGCTGACAGCGTCGAGGCGTTTGCGATTTGAGTCGCCGACGGACTGGCACACGAGCTAGAAGTTGGACGGACATCAGGCAGGAAATGTTGCGATCGAGGAGGGTACTTGCCGAAGGGCGCCGGTTGAGAGACCCCTCCCCCGACACCGACACCAGCACCAGGACGGCTCTGATGGCTGCGACTTGCAGGGGTTCTCAAGCGTTGGCGTGGCGAAGACGTGGTGGCGTCGGGCAGGCGAGGGGCTCCCATAGGGCTTTCTACGGCGCGTCCTGGCGAAAACTGGATGGCTCGAAATGACGGCGGTGAGACGATTGCAGTCTGAGTCGCCGACGTACTGGCACACGAGCTAGAAGTTGGACGGACATCAGGCAGGAAATGTTGCGATCGAGAAGGGTACTTGCCGAAGGGCGCCGGTTGAGAGACCCCTCCCCCGACACCGACACCAGCACCAGGACGGCTCTGATGGCTGCGACTTGCAGGGGTTCTCAAGCGTTGGCGTGGCGAAGACGTGGTGGCGTCGGGCAGGCGAGGGGCTCCCATAGGGCTTTCTACGGCGCGTCCTGGCGAAAACTGGATGGCTCGAAATGACGGCGGTGAGACGATTGCAGTCTGAGTCGCCGACGTACTGGTACACGAGCTAGAAGTTGGACGGACATCAGGCAGGAAATGTTGCGATCGAGAAGGGTACTTGCCGAAGGGCGCCGGTTGAGAGACCCCTCCCCCGACACCGACACCAGCACCAGGACGGCTCTGATGGCTGCGACTTGCAGGGGTTCTCAAGCGTTGGCGTGGTGAAGACGTGGTGGCGTCGGGCAGGCGAGGGGCTCCCATAGGGCTTTCTACGGCGCGTCCTGGCGAAAACTGGATGGCTCGAAATGACGGCGGTGAGACGATTGCAGTCTGAGTCGCCGACGTACTGGCACACGAGCTAGAAGTTGGACGGACATCAGGCAGGAAATGTTGCGATCGAGAAGGGTACTTGCCGAAGGGCGCCGGTTGAGAGACCCCTCCCCCGACACCGACACCAGCACCAGGACGGCTCTGATGGCTGCGACTTGCAGGGGTTCTCAAGCGTTGGCGTGGTGAAGACGTGGTGGCGTCGGGCAGGCGAGGGGCTCCCATAGGGCTTTCTACGGCGCGTCCTGGCGAAAACTGGATGGCTCGAAATGACGGCGGTGAGACGATTGCAGTCTGAGTCGCCGACGTACTGGCACACGAGCTAGAAGTTGGACGGACATCAGGCAGGAAATGTTGCGATCGAGAAGGGTACTTGCCGAAGGGCGCCGGTTGAGAGACCCCTCCCCCGACACCGACACCAGCACCAGGACGGCTCTGATGGCTGCGACTTTTTTGAAAATGTTTTTGATAATTTAGAAAAACGTTGCATGCCTCAATTCAAAGAAGAATCAAGTCTCCCCCGCTCTCCAAAATAATTGAAAATAATAGTACTGGTGCTTTAGAAGAAAATGTGTAATTTTACCCAAATATGCCAATTTCAATTGTTTGTGTAATTTCTTTAGGCCGTTGCAAATATTTTTCAAAGTTCAAAGTTTGGTCTGAAATATCAGGGGGCAAAAAAATATTTTTCCGAAAAACTTTAAAATTTCCATGAAAATAGATGTCTTATCTACTGAAAACACTCTAAAATGCATTTTTCTGCATTGATAATCATATTTAGCATGGTTGGGCTTGCTTAAAAGTGTTTTGAATTTTCATAAAATTCCAATGTACAGCACCGCAAAAAAATTATTTTTTGCGAAAAATAAAATTTTCCTCAACAGATAGATATTTTGGAAACTAATGATGGCAAAACAACTGGAATGGTGTATAAAGGCATTTTAAAACACTTTTTTCATTAAAATGTTAAAACCATGGCGCATAATTTCAATTTTTATACTTTATTATTTTTTTCCTATTGTGTTGGTTTTACATTTTTTTCCATAATTAAAGATTTTTTAATTTTTTTTTATGTTTAGCAGAATAAAAACGCTTCTTTTGCACCAGAGTTTTAAGTATTGCAAAATCTGGTAATGGAAATATTTGCTTTTTTTCAAAAAAACAATCCGAAACTTAATTTGAAATTCTTTTTTTTTTCATTAAGGTTTTACAAAGTTTTTTTAGCTGAGAATTTCAAGATTTTAAAGTAAATTTTCTAGATCATAATCCTGTTTCGAAAGTTTCAAATTGACCCACACACGTCATCCCCAAGATTGTCATCTCATCTCCGTTCCGCTCCAGATTGCAATCATGTTAGTAGCACTCGTTTAGCGTATCCGTCGCAAGGAGAAAAAAGATGAAAAAAAAAACACACACAGATGACTTCCGAGTTTTCATCTCTGCTGCCACCGAGCACCGTGTCGTGCTTCCGTTTTCCCAACAAATACAAACCAAACCTAGTCAGTGCCAGCAGCGTGCTGGAGCGAAGCCATTCGGGTGTGTTTACCTGCGAAAAAAGGACAAACAAGAGAGAGAGAAGTGGCATTAGACTTAATTGATTTTTAATTGGAATTTTCGTATTAAAACTGGGCCTCGGGTTGGGTGATAGACTTGGAGAATTTATTGCTTTCTGGGGGTAGACCCTCGTGTACCAGATCGTGGGCTTTGTTGTAGAAAGAGGAGATTGAATAGGTTTACAATTTGTTTCAATTTTGCTTTCATTAGAAGGAAATGCTTTTTTTTTGCTCTCTTGATAAAAGCTGTTATTTTAAAATTCAATGAAACGGGAATAAAAGCTTAAGTAATCTTTGAAGAGCGTTGGCCTTTGAACTGGCACGGCAATTGAAGTGCTTGATTGATTCAAACTCGGTGCTGACAGAAGTACAATTGAATATCCTTGAAGTCTTCTCGGCATTTGCGCAAAAAGTTGTTCCAATTTGCATGCCATCGATACGGACTGTTGAGAGAATGTTCTCGGCATCTCTAATGTTGCGTAAAACACGCGCCAAAACCACCCCGTGTCGTCGTCGTCGTCGTAGTCTGACGTAACCGCAAAAGGTCTTCGCAGTTTCGTTTGTTGTTCGACGACAATTCGGTCTTTTGTCTGTCTGGCTTGTTAGGAGCCTGACATCCACTGAACTGGATGCTGGACTGAAGAACACAAGGAAGAGCAAGCCCACTTGTGTATTGACATCTCGGATGACATTTTTTTCGCCTCTTTCGTCTTTAACGAATGTTCCTTCTGTTGTTATATCCTTGGGGGGAAACTCGACTCAACCGCAACTCGGGCTCAACCTCAACTCAACTCGCTTGGCCCCGAGTAATTGTGTTTATGCATGCTTATGAACCCTCGTCAACCGCAACATATGTTTGTTTTATGTTAATTCTGCTCAAACATGTTCACTCGCAGTTTGCGTACAATTTCGGCGAGACTCTTTAACAGTCGAGATGCGTTCGCAGCTTAAAGGGGAAATCTTAATTTGTCTGAAATCACAAAAAAAACTCTTTTGAAACTTGAAAGTTAAAGCAATCAAACTTTTGTCCACTTTAATTTTCAGCAAACACTTACTGTTCGATAATGTGTTTGGTTTCATCATCATCATCATCAACGCCTACTGCCAAGAGATGGCCATCTGGAACAAAACGTCGCGTCTGTCTGTTGGTTTAGTGGCGTATCGAAGGCGTATCAATGTCGGACCGGCAACAATGCGGTGCGAAGTAATATTGGTACATACTTTGAGCAAATCGATAAGTTATTGGGTGGTAGGACAACAGTTAGATGGAATTAGTTATTGATTTTGTTCAGTGTAGTAGATATATTAGTTGGATATCACAGATACAAAAAAATAAAAAAAATAAAAATTGAAATAACAAGCCATGGTCCCAACATTTGAATGAAAAAAGTGATTTAAAGTGCATTTCTCACCTGCCCAGTTGTATTGCAATTATTAGTTTTCAAAATGTTCAAGTATTGAAGAGATTTTTTTTTCGCCGAAAAAAAAACTTTTTGCGGTGCTGTACATTGATATTCACAAAAATTGAAAATATTTTTGATCGATCCCAGACATGCTAAATATGATTTTAAACGCCGGAAAATGCATTTCTAATTGTTTTCAGTTGGTTAGACTTCTATTTCCTGTAAAATTTTGAAGTTTTTTGAAAAAAATGTTTTTTCCCCCCTGATTTTACGAACCGATTTTGAAGGGGGGCGACATAAACTTTAAAAAATATTTGCAACGGCCTAATTGAGTGTTTATTTGTGACAAGAGTCTGTTAGCTTACAACTTATAATCATGTTAATATTATACTTTCATAACTCACAAAATAAGTGATTACTTGCATGCTCTATTATTCAACTATGGGCATTCACACATTTCACATTTCGACCTATTCCAGTCAATATTGAGCAATACACGAAAGAGAGTCAAAAACCAAGGCAAACTACAATCAGTGTTGCGATTTTGAGCGCTCATTCGCTCATGAGCGAGCGATTTTCGCTCATTCGTGAGGAGGAGCGCTACGCGAGCTGGCTCACGTTTGCTCCTGCTCATGTTTGCTCATAAATTTTATGAGCAAAAATGCTCATCGCTCACGCTCGCACTAATTTTTTGCTCATTGAGCAAAATGAGCGGTCTTTTTTTACATGTAACGAGGCTGGAATAGGCTAATCTCAATAATATTGGGTGCAGTTCAACGAAAGGGAAGAATGTTAGTCCGATAGTTGAAGTTGCGGACTCATCAAGCACAAAGTTTTTCGCTATATACTTGTTGATACCGCTTGAGACCGTTGGATCCACAGCATCTCCTTCAAGCATCACGTGATTTTTTTTTTGGGTTAGTAGGATAAGGTATTGGCTTTTCGATGCCTCCCGAGCTACGACGCTATGGGGAGGACTTTTATAACAGACCCGTCGGCGAGCCTTCCGAGCAACGATGCTATGGGAAGGTCTTTCTGGTTAACACACAAAAACACTCACACACATTTGCTTATTTTGCTCCACTATTAACTCAACGATCCAAATTGTCAGTGCGTCTTTCGTGGCTTTTTCACCGCAAAAAAAATAAAACCTTATTCGAAAAATTCAAACACAATCCACCCGACGCCGTGCCTTCCGATCAGCGATGATACAGGAAGGGCTTTGAAAATCACAAAAGAAATCACTTTTCACTACGAATATTTTTTACGACCACCCGCTCCCTTTGTCAATTATCTTGGTTTAGGAGTCAGAGTTGAGATGACAAATTGCGATTATCGTTATTTGAAGAAATAATCCGATTTATATAAATAATGTTGATAAAACAGTAACACGTGAAGGTCAACGGTATTTATTTAAACTGAAAAGTATCTTTAAGGAACACAAAAATGTTTCACGTCATTTTTTTTCAAGTCGTAAACGTTTTGAAGTCTGGGCACCTCTTCTTGTATAATCATTTATTTGTAAATAATTTATCATAATGAATGTCAAATCTGTGTCTTAGATGAATTTGAATAAACTATGTGATTCATAGGAGTCTATCCAAAATAAACAAATAAATAAATAAATAAATAAATGCGAAATAAGCCTGCCCATAAGTAAAATTATGTGTTAATATAAAAAAAAAATCGATTGCTTTCCTGTTAACAACCTATTTAAGACTTAAAATTCCATTCCTTGTCAGTTTACTCTAAATATGAAAGTTAATTAAAAAGTAAAAAGAGTGTATGGAATTCTAAAAACTGTGTCTTGATTGCAAATCAGCAACTTTTCATTGATGGGGAATTTGATAAAAACTAATTTTAATTATAAAGCTCTGGAAAAAAAACTAAGCTGACAATATAACATGAGTACATGCCCTTTTTCGTGTTGAAATTATCTCAGGAATATAAAATAAGCTTCAAAAGTGGCAATCCAATTGTCCTGGGCGAGATTCATCAACAATACAAAAAATCTACCTATTTTGCTGATGAGCGCTCATTGAGCGCGAGAGCTTGCGATGAGCATGAGCGAGCACGAGCAACCTGATAAGTCCTCATGCTCATGAATGAGCGAGCTTGGTTTTTAGCTCGCTCGCTCATTCGCAACCCTGACTACAATCAACATAGTAAGGCCACAAAATCGAAAAGGGCTCTAATTTTTTATTAACGCCAAATCGTTTAACAGGTCAGTTTTCAATAGATCTTGAATAGATCGATCCTCATGAATCTGAATATCCCCGTCGCGAAGCCGAATTCCCCAAAGGAAAGCGAGATATTCAAGATGGCGGCCTATGCAAAGCAATCCACTTTAACGACCCCCAGGTCTTTTGTGGGCTCTGTTGTAAGTTTCTGCTCATTTCTAGGCGTCCGAAGATGTTATGTGTCGTCAAATGGACCACCGTTTTACTTCCCCATCCGATAGAAGGCCAGGAGGATAAGGTGGGAATCGAACCCACGCCTACACGTTGGCTATACACGGAAATTTTTTTTTATTTATTTATAGTGTTTATAGTGAAAATGCACCATACTCATGAATAAATTCTTCGTGGTTCTCACATTCGTGAACTTAATTCACGATTACGAGAATTGATTTTTTTACTGTGTATTGAGAAATCAACCAGATTACCAAACGAAGGCTGTCGAAGGAGCATGCAAACTATGCTGGCGTCCAATATAGCGATGTGAGAATATTCATGCCTGTTGCATGCTTATGACCGATCAATTGAACTAAATTGGATTTGGCGACCAACTTTGCCAAAGACACCAATTGGTCAGGAAAACTCTTCATACATTCACAAATCCATTTTGTATTACCAGCCTCCGAAATTGTATGCAGACTTGTATGGATAAACAACTGATGCAAAATGACTTCTTTGACATAGGGGATACATAAACAAAGTATCATCCAAATAAAAAAAGCAGAGAAAAGTTGATTTGCGAAATCGTAGAGAACCACTCAGCTGGTAGCTGTGCTTAGCCTAGCTACCAAACGAGTACTGTTTATAATGAATTAAACTTATATTTCTGTTTTTTTTTTATTGCTGGCCAAATTTGGAAGATCTAGAGACGCGGCGAAAAGTTAAAACTTAAAACTAAAAAAAAACATGTTTGTGAATGTTAAATGCAGTTTACGGTCTTCTTTAATCAATTTCTTTCCAAATTTATAGAAGCGTTGTGTCGATTCACTATTTTAATAACAGTCTTTCTCAAGTTGTTGCCATCACAATGTTCACTTTTAAAGTTGGCAACCTCGAAGACCATTCTAGTACGCTAACTTTGCCTGCTCTGTCCCAGATATCGTGGAGCCAGCCAGCAGCTGACGGTGGTGCAAATCCAATAAGTGCATGTGGCACAAATGCGGACGATATGCCATAATGCCCCAACATAGACACTATTCTTGCCCAGGAACGAGGAGATACCAAGGAAAACGGATGCTGCATGTAATTCGGAATGTAAAAGGACAAATTTTAGCTTTTCGTACATGTGCAATTTGAACTTGTTTTCTCCCTCTCTTTGGGAGAAGTTTTATTTTCGGGTTTGTCCTGTCCTGGTGAATCAGAGCCACCCGATGACCATGGGCCGGCGTCGTCGGCACCGGACCGGCAGTATACAGCCCGTCAGGATGTAATAAAAGTGCACATCCTTGTACACGTTCACTGACTGGCAGAAAACTCTTTATATCTTTCGGGCCCCGGTTCATGCTTCCTTCTTTCAACTTTGACCGACCTGCGGCACGGCATGGCCGCTCAAGGGTCGTCGTCGGTGTCCGGTCCGGTGCCCGCTGGAACTTTAGGTACGGAAGTGCACCCGTCATTAGGGGCAACTCACCAAAAGTTGAACACTTCTTTCGAGCTTGAAAGTTTCCACAGCTGATAATACGTCCAAGGTTCTTTACTCCTTATACTGGCCCCAACAGGAAGGCAATACCGCAAACACGATGACATCGTATATTCTCTTTGGTGGTGCCCAGCTTCGTCATGCTTTATACATGTGCGGGAGGAAAGCTTTTGCCGCAGCCCCCAAAAAAAAATCAGCAGAAAATAGCTATACACATCCCTTTTCGTGTCTACATCAGCCGGCACGAACCACCAATAAAGCATCTGTTTCTAGCTTTTCGTCCAATTTTGGCCAATTGTGAAGGTGGAAAACCCGTCTGAACTCTCGTTGACCGCATTGGATGGCTTTTACGCACCCGTTCGTTTCTTCCGGAATGAGTTCAAACGATGACGTGCGTTTCTGGAGGCGGACGGAATTTGCAGTGAAATCGTTTAATTTTTTCTTCTGTTTGTCCTTTGGCTTTGATCCTGTACAGTTGGCCTGCTAATTGGGTCAATTGTGTTTTCTAGTCTTGTTATGCTTTCTGTTTACACGAATGAAATGCATTTTCTTCAAAGATGTTTCCTTTTCATGAGATGTCATGTTGGAAACATAAAAGAATTGCATTTAATTACTGAGAAAAATGCTTTTCGGGATTTTATGGATACTCGTGGTCAGCAAAAACGGACTTGAGCTATGTTATAAACTATTTTTCTTTAAAAAATATTAACGGCTTCACCTTGAAAATAGTTTATCCACAAACATAAACAAAAATAGAATCAGTTTGATTTATCTCAAACTAAAATATTGTTTTATAGATTGCTTGAAAAATTGCCGATTCTATCTCAAATTGGTAACTTTAACAAATCATTTTGTTTGTTATGCAGAAAACTTTGTAGAATGTTTTTTTGCCACAATAAACAAATGACTGTTCAGGATTCCTTTTAATATTTTGATTATCTGTGGTTGGATCACAGATTATAAAATAACGTGAAACCCTAGGAGAAACGAATAGATTTAAGAGTTGATTGAGATTCTGCAAACTTTTGCAAGAAATATAACTGTTTTGATGTATAAAAACGTTACTTAATCCACCTTAAGGTGGTTGGTGCCTTCCTCACATTCATGTTGTATTTTAGATTGTATTTTCAAATAAATTTAAGCTTTTTTTATTAATTTAAAAAAAATCATAATTTTTTTTTTATAATTATTGTTTATTATTGAGAAAGGGGGGCTATAGTTGAATTTAAAAGTGCTGATATGCCAACATTAGGTGCACGATGGAATTGCATGCTGTCCCTCTAGTCTTAGTAAACAATGTCTTATGAGTTGTATATTTCAGTAAAAAATCGTGTAAATCTTTGTTGAGACAAAATTATTTATTCAGCAACATAATTAATACAGACTTTTTTTCAGAAAAGACGCAGACACTGCTTAAGTGGCAACGGGTCGATATGCATGCTGCGCGACTCTCGCGTGTAGGCAAAAAGACCCGGCCTTTGAGGTTAGGCAAAAATCACCCTTTTTAGTAGCTACAAAAAAACTTTTTCATGGCATTACTTTAAAAGTACTTCACTAAACAGAATAAAATTAAATAGGGTCTTAGGGGACCCCAAAAGGAACAGAATAAGGCGGATCCGGCCAAAATCGGTTCAGCCAGTTCTGAGATAATCACGTGAAAAAAAAAATCATGTCTCCACAGATCCACATCCCCACAGACATTTGTTCAGAATTTGATTCTGAGTCGATAGGTATACGTGAAGGTGTATCTAGGAGTCTTATTTAAAAAGTTCATTTTTCGAGTGATTTATAGCCTTGCCTCAGTGAGGTGAGGAAGGCAAAAAGGTTGTGATATTTTTTGTTTTGATTTTTTAAAAGTTTTCTTTAAATTTGAAACCCACATTTAAAAAGAATATTAATACTTTTCAGCGATGAAATGAGTGCTGAAAATTTTAATTTTTCAGCACTTGTATCGAGTAGTAGTACTGTTCTACACAGAACAATATCCGGTGGAAAAATTGCATGCAAAAGCTTTACTTTGGTTAAAAAGACACTTCATATTACACATCTACTTTTTTTGTAAACACAAAAAAAAAGTATCAGCCAACGGGATTCAAACCCAGTAACAACAGTAAGGACTGGCGCCTTAGCTCACTCGGCCATCAGGTCGATGAAGAAAGGAAAAGAAAAAAGGTGCAGCGGTAATGCTACAGGCATAACCATCATGACGAAGAACTTCGGACAAAAAAGTAAATGAAATTTTTATAGTTGTTTATATTTACGTTTCTTGGCAACACAATCAATCACGAAAGAGTAATTTCGTAAGATCCATTTATTTTTAATCAATGATGTTCTCATGGCAATTTGGCGTTGGTTAACGTTTGAAAATTTCAAACGCTTCTTCAGCTTATCCTAATGGCAAGATTTTCGGGCCAGTTGATATTGAACGGCCCGAGCGGTTTAGGGCTTTCAGGATTTTTGTGATATTTACTTGTAGAGTCAAAACAGATCAGTAAACATCACTTATCTGTATATTACACTTTTTGAAGATTACATTTTTGCGGTAACACTTTCAACTTCTACGCGCACGATCACATCACTCAACTTTTGTTGCTAATTTCATTAAGACTTTCGTCGAGCCAATTCTCTACGTTGAAGCCAGACTTGTCCTCCAGACCTCTTCGCCGAGCCATGCCAGACCCCGAACTCCTAAGTCCCGGGTGGACTCTTCACAGCGGCTAAGTCCCGGCGGACTCTTCACAGCGGCTAAGTCCCGGCGGACTCTTCACAGCGGCTAAGTCCCGGCGGACTCTTCACGGCGGCTAAGTCCCGGCGGACTGCGGCTTCCACCGCTAAGTCCGGCTGGACTGGGGCCTCTGCTACTGGTGGCTGCTGGCGGGTCCGGCTGGTCTGAGGCTTCTTCTGGAACTGGAACTGGACTGGAGTGGAGCTGGCTGGAACTGACTGGAACTAATTCTGGAACTAACTGCCCTCCTCAAGAATTTTGGGGTTTTTATAGTCAGTCCCCGAAAACTCTACTAATTTTGTTCTACTAAAAGTTGTCCGTTCCGATGAGAAGCATCGATGAACCTCATGAATTAAATTGTGCAGACCTCTGCAATTCTTCATGACTTTCCGTATGGTGTAGTGAGTACACCTCAAAATCGGAAGTCATGGGTTCGAACCATTGTCGTGAAACTTTAAATTATGTTATTGGAATATCAAAATAATGTTCCTCAAATATTCTTAAAAATGTAAGTCAATAATGAGAAGGTCGAATTCTCCATTGAACAAACATGCCAATGAATTTGGTTAAGCCACACCTTCAATTTCCCTATGGAATAACATCGCACATTCATAATTGAAAGCTTAACCATTTTTGTGATTGCCTAATAATTGGCGAAAATTAATAAAGGGCTTTTCAGGTGAGGATGACTCATGATCCACACCTGTACATAAGCTTAATTATTTGTCGCGCAACGCGAGTCGACGGGTAAAATTATTTATGCTTGCGTAAGCGCACATGGTCAGAACTGTGGTGAGGTTCGAAAAATGGACAAATTTAATGATTTAAATTTGAGGTCGCTGCAATATGAAATCAATTCTATGTTAAACTTTCAGCATTGAAAATTTTTTAAGAAATATTTTTCAAACAATAAAAAGACGTTATCAGGAGTACAATTTATTACAAAGAGTCATTCTGAACCATGTGTTAAAGACACAACACACAAACCCTAGAGTTTGATACCCATATTGCCCCAACTCTTACGGTTCCGCAAATGTCCCCTTATCGGAACATCCACGGAGCCTCCGGCCACTCCAGTTGGTGGTCACTACTGATAAAATGTCAAATTTCATGTCCAGTATCAAAATCCCTAAAGTTTGATACCCATATTGCCCCAACTCTTACGGTTCGGCAAATGTCCCCCCATCGGAACATCCGTGGGGCCTCCGGCCACTCTGGATTGTGGCCACTACTGCCGAAATGTAAAATTTCATGTCCAGTATCAAAAACCATAAAGTTTGATACCCATATTGCCCCAACTCTTATGGTTCCGCAAATGTTCCCTTATCGGAACATCCCCGGGGCCTCCGGCCACTCCAGGTGGTGGCCACTACTGACAAAATGTCAAATTTCATGTCCAGTATCAAAATCCCTAAAGTTTGATACCCATATTGCCCCAACTCTTATGGTTCCGCAAATGTCCCCTTATCGGAACATCCCCGGGGCCTCCGGCCACTCCAGGTGGTGGCCACTACTGCCGAAATGTCAAATTTCATGTCCAGTATCAAAACCAGTATCAAAAACCATAAAGTTTGATACCCATATTGCCCCAACTCTTACGGTCCGGCAAATGTCCCCCCTCCGGAACATACCCGGGGCCTCAGGCCACTCCAGTTGGTGGCCACTACTGCCGAAATGTCAAATTTCATGTTCAGTATCAAAATCCCTAAAGTTTGATAATCATATTCCCCCAACTCTTATGGTTCCGCAAATGTCCCCTTATCGGAACATCCCCGGGGCCTCCGGCCACTCCAGGTGGTGGCCACTACTGCCAAAATGTCAAATGTAATGTCCAGTATCAAAATCCCTAAAGTTTGATACCCATATTGCCCCAACTCTTACGGTTCCGCAAATGTCCCCTTATCGGAACATCCCCGGGGCCTCCGGCCACTCCAGGTGGTGGCCACTGCTGACAAAATGTCAAATTTGTCAAATAGAGAGCGAAGGGTTTAGGGCAGCTTTCTGTGTAGCTGTGAAATCCGTCACCCCGCGCGTCCTTCCTTGGTTCCGTCCTGCAATATCTCCATGGCAACGTCGTCCGATCGTGGATTTCCTATTGGCTGGTTTCCTCCTCGGTCTCGCACGTCCCGCATCAGCAACAGCAGGAGCTCCTTCCAGGTCGACGTCCAAAATTGATTTGATTTGATTTTGGATCGGCACCTCCTTTTATATCAAATCGTGATGGCGTTTAGCTACTCTTACGAAGCAGCAGCACAAAAGGAAAAAATCGCCAAATTGTGTCAAGGCCAAACGCAGGGCAAGGCATTGGGGGCGGAGTCAAGAGAGAGAGTGTGCGCGTGTGTGTGTTGTGTGCGTGCTTGCTTGCTGTGTGGAAGCAGTTTTATTAATTTAAACTCAGTTTTTATGTGCTTCAACTTAATTTAATGGCCATTAATTAGGTATAGTAAGAATGCGTGAAATCTCCCCTTTCGTTTGGTGGGTACCACTTTTACGTGTGTTGAACAGGAGCTGTGATATTAATGTTACAAATCTTGCAGTCGCGATTAATTTCTTTTCGTTACATTTCGCTCCGCGAAATTTTGGATTGCTACCCTGTATAGAGCCCTAAGACGAAGTTCTTCGTCAAAAGAAATTTTGTTCAAGTAGGGCTCCCATACAGATGGTCTACATATTTCAGGGTGTAATATAACATAAAGTTTCATAAAATAATGCAACATTTATTTGACACCAAGGACTTTTACATGCAGCTGGATTACTGCAGCAAAATCACGCGATGTCGAAAGATGAACCTCAGATTCGTCATTTGGAATCAAATAAACGAACAAAGTTTCACGAAAATTTAAGGAATGGCAAACTGCTGTGGAAGTTGGCAAATAATCAAGAATAAATAATCAATTTTGATATACTTTTTTCAAATATAAACATAATAAAATTTCTAGATCGGATATGGGGACTCTCTCGAAACACCAATCGGTTTAACATTTGTAAGTTTGTGAATGTTATCAAACAATAAAATCTTGATTTTGTCTTCAAACCAATTGCAAGCCAATTGCTCACATTTTATAACATTGCCACAAGTTTATGGTGATCTTTATAGGGGAAAGTGGGGCAAGTGTAACAAGCTAAGGAAATCCTCGTTAAAACCCATTAAAACGTTAAAACATCTGTCGGATTTTTTCATAATCACCTTATTTCAGGTCTTGACTAAGACTTTGACAGAACAAATTTTGAAAAAATCCTGTTTTTCAATGTTAAAAATTGATTTTAAAATTTCTGATTTTCCGTACGTTCTACTCAACTAGTGGGGCAAGACGAACAACCCGTTGGGGCAAGAGGAACGATGCATGAAACAACATGTTAATTTGCTAACAAGTGAACTGCTATCACTTTGAAACATCAGATTAGAATGTATTTAAAACGTTTCCTTCACTTTTAGGTTTAATAATAATATTTTACTAAAAATTTGATCGTTTTTACGAAAACAAATTATTGCTTAGATGATAAATAGTAAATTTTCATAGTATCACTTTATTTTGTGGGAACTTTTTTTTTAAAAATTGTTTATCAGTTTTTAAGAACTTTTTTGTATTTATTTCCCAATAAAATATGTTGTTGCAGAAATTCGAATTTTTTTCATACTAAAAATCCATATGGTACACTTGCCCCACCTGAACAAGATTTCTAAAAGCTCTCAACAAAAAAAAACCAAAAGTTAAATCATACTTTCTAATAGGTGCAAATCATTGGTTGGAACACTACTGATCTAGGAAAAATAGGATTTTGATAAAATGAGCCTTAAAACGAACCGTAAGCCTTATTTTGTACTTTCCAAATATTATAAGAAAACAAAGGTTTTTAAAAAACTTCATTAAATCTTATGCTCCGTGGCGTTTACATCGTTTTGGCGGTTACGTGGTAGTAGAATTAGTTGATTGCACTGCTAGCAACAATTCCTCATACTGGAAATAATCAAAATTGTAAAAATTACGGCCGTACGAGCGATTGTTCCTCTTGCCCCATATGGTCGTCTTGCCCCACCTTCCCCTACTGCTTACGCCAGCAGCTCTTCCAGCAATCCTGCCAAGAACACGTTACTCATGCACACAACATATCAAACCACGAAGCAAACCAATAGGAAATTTCAAAATGCCATTCCGCCATCAAACTGCTCTCCACTGTTCTGAGCAGATATGTGCTTGCGGAGCTTTTTATAACCCTTCCTCTCTTTTTACCAGGAATGCCACTTGGCAAAACGGGCAAGGACGACGTTTGGGGTTCCCCTCCTCTTCACTGTGGTCTCGTAATGGAAATTCGAAAAATTCAATTCATGTAAAAATAGCGACACGTAACCGTGGAGGAAAAGCAATATATTTCTGTTTTTCTCCACCAGCCCCACACTCCCATTCACACACACGGAGGATTCGATTCGATTTGTAGTGCGCGCTTCGCGATATATAACGAATTGGATTCACTGTCGCGCGGAGGGCTATCAGTGCCTTCAAGTTTGGCTTTATTTTATCCCTGCAAGTATATCCGCCAGATTGGAGTTTATCACATCCACGTGACATGCTGCTGCTGTAGTTGCTCCAGGAGGTGGGAGGAAAACGTCTCTCCGGGGATATATTGTGGCTAGCAAGAATTGGCCAGCCAAGAGCAAATGTGCATGTTTCGGAAAACACGCCAAGTTGGCACTTGACAACGAAATAACGAGATTGTTCCTTTTGCAGTGGCTTTAGTTGTAGAGTTTGCTTTGAGCTCAAAAGTTGGTGAGATTTTCATACGTTATTGTACATTTCGCGGCGAACTTTCTATAACGACACTTATCGAATGTTCTTTATGCAATTAACATTATTAAATGTGTCTTTACAGATTCACTAAACCTGATTTTAATATTTGCACACAGAAAAAAATAATGTAAATTTGGAAGCTGTAATTTTGGATGGTTGAATATTACCTCTTTTATGATGTAATTTTACCTCAATTTAGTCTGAAAAAGTGACATTACACCAGAAAAGTGGTAAAATTAAAACTTTTCCAGAGGTAAAATTACACCTTTTTTCTGACATAAAAGATGTACCCCTTCCCAGATGTAATATTACCATGATTTTTTTTTCTGTGCAGTTTAAAGAATAAAATTAAATAAATCGTACCAAGTAAGATTACCCAAGTAACATTTTTTCCCAGGAGTTCTACAAGAGCTCTTCAAGATAGCTACAGCATAGCAGTTTGGACCGCGGTAGGATAAAATTCTCTTCAAAGTTCTTCAAGAGTTTGGAAAAGTACTTGAAGAGAGTTTTATCCTACCGCGGTCCAAACTGCTATGCTGTAGCTATCTTGAAGAGCTCTTGTAGAACTCCTGGAAAAAAATGTTACTTGGGTAACCCTCTACAACCCAACACCGCCTTTAGACGGTCTTTGAACTAAAGAAATAGAGTAATAAAGTAATTTGTTATTAAAATTTAAAACACTTATTCTGGGTTTGATATTAATAATCAAGATTGTTTAAATAGTGAACAATGCCATCTTAGTCTCAAATGTCACTTTTTCTACCAATGCCATTATTTGTCGATCAATGAGTGCATAATTGATGAAGGAGCGCGTGGTCGTAAAAATGTTAGAAGTGAAAAATTATTCTTTTGTGTGCCTTTTGTTTTGCATTTTTGTCATGAATTGTGTGCTGCGAGTAGGAGTGAGTCGAATTTGGATGGTGGGGCAGCGCGCACGCCTTGCAGGAATATTCGTGTTTCGAGCGTCATTTTTGGTCAGTGAATAGTGTTAATTGTGTTGCCTATTTGTTTTGTGATTTTAAAAGCCCTTCCTATACCACCTTTAATCAGAAGGTACGGCGTCGGGTAAATTGTGTAATTATTTTTCAAATAATGTGTTAAATTTTGACGGTGAAAAACTCATTTCTATTGAATCGTTTATCGAAAGACACGCTGACATTTAGGATAGACCATTACCCAAGTAACCACAAGCACTTAATTGAAGTATTTATTCAGTACTAAATCAGCACTGGAATGTTTTGAAGTAGTAAATAAGCTTTGCGAATGCCTCAAAGTACCAAAACCATGCAGCATTACAACTGGCTTTAAATCGCCAATTACGACCTTGAAAATGTGCTTCAAAGCATTTGATGTTTATCAACAAAGTACGGGAAACATTTCAGCCAGCCACGCTCTTATTGACTTTCATCCTTCTCCCGTCATACCGTTCCAGTAAGCGTGCGGGCTAAGGCACAATTCCCCCAGTGTGCATCAGTTTTATTTTTGCGTGAACTGGGTTCAATTCACGCTGATTGAAGCGTTTTTTTTTGTGGAAAACTGCAGCCTGTAACGAAGCCAAATTTTTCAAAACATATGCCCATAGCACAAAGGACATTATCAAAAGTTCTCTGGTAAATTGAATGACTTTTCTCGCAAGCAAAAAGCTGCTTTCCGGAAGTCTGATACACTTTGCGAAATTTTGCCAACCGTGGACCAAGCACTCCTCGGAAAAACAGTTCCCGTTAGCCGTTAGCCAGTACTTGTCCCGAATAACCTCAAGCATTCCGTAATTGATTGCACTGCTCTTACTGGCTGGCCGCAATTTGCTGAGTGACTCGTAAATAATTTCCGTCCAACGAAATGACAACGGGTTTTTGAACCAGAACCATGAACTAGAATCTCTCAACAGCAGAAAGAAAGTCTTCATTAATGTTCGATGCATCAACCACATCGATTAAAAGTTTCAAATCAAACACTCATTTCAGAATACATCAGTTGGCTGGCGCGCATCCTGGACATCGACGAGAAAAATGTAAGAATAACATCAAAGTGTCACACTCACATGAAACGCAACAGGAGAAAAAATAAAGGAGGCTCACCACCTAGTGTGTGGAGCAGCTGTTCTTTTTTCCCCCAGCCTTGACGTCGATAAAGCAGTTTATTTTTGTACGAGCTTTCGGTGAAGTATTAAATCAGCATCACTGTGCGCCACTTGAAATATTTCTCAAGGGAAAAGTGCTGATTAAATGTTTTGAAGCATTATTTGCTGGTATTAAATGCCAATACAATGCTGATTTAATGCCGCTATTTAGTGCTTCGCGGTTACTTGGGTAGCAAGTGTTTTTAAATTTTTTGATTCCATATGAATTCTAATTTTTTTTTTGAATTAATCCATATCCTCCCCCCTCTTCACCATAGAGAATGGTTAGATTTTCGTCTGCCTGATTTTTCCAGATTTTTTATTGATACTTTGCCAGATTTTTCCAATTTTGACCTGGTAACCCAGAATATATCTCAAAATCTGCAACAGTGGATTTGCTGCAGAAAATGTCACATTTTATAACATTTTTTGCAGCAAGCCCGTGGATCATTTTTGCCCGTGGATCATTTTTGCCCGCGTGTAAACATTTCAGCGATCTGCAGTTCTCACCAACACATATAATGCTGGCCCGTCCCCGAGCAACACTCCAAAGAGAAGAATATGTTGGTGCTCTTTCACTCACATTTCATCAAGCGTCCATGGCGAGGTAGTAGCGTGTCGGATCAATAACCAAGAAATTGGTGGTTCAAACCTCGTTCTAGTAAGGGTTTTTTTGTGAAATACAACCAAAAAGCCGTCGGTAATGTCGATAATTGTCGGTAACGGGCAAAAATATCATACCCCTATATCGCAAAAAAAGCATGAGGACAGTTTTCATGCAGATTCCGATATACTTTCATGCCGCCATGCATCATCACAATCATGCGACCGCCGTTTGGGTGTTTGATTGCAATATTTGGACAAAGAATAAACTTCTACATCGTGCTTCATTTTAGGTAACGATTTTTTTATTTCTTGGAAAATGACATCATCGTTAATCAATCACTGAGACATCTATGATTACATCACAAAATCATGTAAATTTTCAGAGCCATTTGTTATAGACAATTTTCTGCGAAATCGGCTGATTTCTTGATGTTTTATTTTCTTTCTTTTTAGTTTGGTTGAAGTTTTTTGGGGATCTTCTCAATGAACAAAGAAAGCATTTTGCATCAAAATAATATGTAAATATTCGAAAGCTGTACTTCAAGAAGGAATTCTCTGACCGATTCAATGTATTAAGCAAAGGTGTAGACTCTTTTCAAAAGTAACTTTAAAAAAAGTTAAATTCGCTAACTGCATGTTTTAGAAGATCAAAAAATGTAACTTTTAAGCCAATATTGTCAATTTTTTTTACAAGATATTCAAAATATACTTAAATTTGTTTTGCAAAAATTATTTTCAAGAGCGGAATTAAGTACTTCACATTTTTTCCCTATAAAAAGTGCCTTTTTCAAATGGCTGCATTTGAGGGTTAACTCAAGGTATATAAAAATATATATATTTGATTGTTTAATTAGTGTCCATGTATTGTCCATTTCTAAAAAAAAATACCGTCATCAGGGGAGCGATTGGGTCTGGGGGGTACGATTGGGTCATTTTAAAATGATAAGAATTGTATGACCAAATTTCACCCCAGACCAAATGTCACTCCTGATGACTGTAGCTGAAAATGTGCTCTACAATTTTCCTTTTTAGACTTTTAGAATTGGAAAAAATAGTTTTTAAGATGCATTAAAAGGTTGATTTTTTTTAGAAAAAGCAAGAACACTTTTTAAAGAATATGAAAGTTTGGAACATCCCCCTTCATTCTTTCCCAGTGCAATGAACTCAAAACATTTCATTTATTTCACTTTAACCTCACTTTTAAAATACACTTCAAACTCATCCACACAGGTATTTAATAATGATTCTCAGGTGTTAAATTGAATTCACAAAGAAGGAGGATAGTCTCTTGACTGGAACTTTCAGATTGCAATGGAAATACCAAAGTGGAAAAATTCCTTTCTCATCCCCTTCTCCTTTGAAAGCTCCTTCGAGATGTTTGATAAGAACGCGCTCCAACGACGACGACGACACTGAGAAGTACGTTATCAGAGCAAAAGCGAGGACAATGGAATCAATGCCGATGGCAGCAGAGCAGTACGTGTGGGGGGTATTACGGGAAGAATCAGCAGGAAAAAAAGGACAACAAAGCGTTTAGTTTCCAATATGTTCATCGTCGAGAGCGCTAACTTGGTGCACCCTTCAGTACTTTCTTTTTTGCGATGCCATCATGCGCGTAATGAGCTCGAAATGAGAAGAAAAAGTTTTTCCATCAATCGAGGTTGTCTTTAGATAGTTTTTCTTTGCTTCTGCTTGAGATCTTTGCTGATATACTGGATAAACCAAAAGGAGTTGATATTAAAAGTGCAGAATGCCCTGCTAAACTGCAAGCAAAACTTTATTAATAACGCTTTAAAGAATCGTGTTTGAATTAAAACTTAGTGGAAGTAATAAGAAAATATAAATAACTAATGCTAGGCAATGGTTGTAAGTAGAGAGATTGCAAGGTTTTTTATAGTCACACATAAAACTAAAAAACATCTTAAAGTAATTTTTGTTATTCAATTTTTCACAAAACTTCATACTATGCCAACTGTTAACCGTCATGAATAAATAAAACAAGCAAGAAAACTGCAAATGTAAGGCATCTTTAGTGATGTTCGTTGAAATCATCGTCATAGGGTGGCGTCAAACAGTTTCTAGCACACGAGACTTGCTCTCAACGGAGTGCGTCCTTCATATCCCTGCCGTTTCCCATTTCATGGCATATTATTCCTTCCCGAGATCGTTGTTTTGACCCCGCTGGAAAGCAACAACGCGAACAAATGCCCTTTTTCACGGATAGTAGAACCCACTGACGGTTTGTAGCCTAGAAACAAACGAACACTATTCACAGTGGTAACTGAGAACTGAAACAAGTGAGAATTGTTTCTGCACAAAAATGACATTTATTTTCTGATCAGTTGCTGTGAAAATTTAGACTTTTCGTAGGCAGACTGCGCAATTAAAAATCTTGGTTTCGCAACTTGTTGCATAATAGTAGTTTATGCAACAAGTTGCAAAAATAGGATTTTTTCAGTACGAAGAGTGCTGAAAAAATCAAGTTTTGCAACGAGTTCCATACAACATTTTTTGCAATTCTGAAAAACACCCATTGAGTGAAATTTTAAGTAAAATATTCATGTATTTTGTCAATAAAGGATTCGATCGTAGCAATCGGTGCGCGCGGGCGCGATAAGTTTTTGCTGCGTCAAGTTTTTGCGTTTTTCTTCAATTTTAAGATTTCGGTGGAATTTCACGGTTATTTTTAGTTTCAAACCGAGTGTTACAAAGAAAGGGTTATTTTGTGAGAGTGGTGTCCTAAACGTGTGAGTCGGTGGTTTTTAGAGTCAAAACGGAGGTTTTGGCATCTTTTCCGGGAGCATCGCCGAGCCCTGTTTTGCGACAAGATGGTCGTTTCTGCTGGTTTAAAAGTCATTCTGAGGGTTTGTGAATGATCCGGAACTCGTTGTGCGTCAGGTGAAATTGAAGAAAGTTGCTTCATCCGCGCCGTGAGTGGAAATCCCAAACCTCCGGCCATTTTGTCGTCGTGTTCGAGACAAGATCATCAATCGGGTGAATGCCGGGTGAAGACTGATCGATCGAATCTCTAAGAAGACCCACCGGAAGCTGTCCAACATGCCAAAACTGATTGGTGCTGCCTGAAAAACAACACGAGAAACGGCGGGAACAGTGCCAGGAACAGAAGAGCAACTCAAGAATGAAGCTTTCGTGGATATTCAAAGATGGACTTGAAAAAACTTGGACTGCAAGAATAAAATGCCCATCTGGATGCGAAGAATTCGTAATTTGGTGAGAGCTTTCCTTTTTATTACAAAAGAACACTTTCATTTACACACACATATTGACAATTCATTAAAGACAACCAAGCCAACCTTATTATATACGCGGTAGGGTGTTCCCTTGGTCGTTCGCTGTGAGTTGTGGATTGCCTGCTTCTCTAATGAAGGTTCGACTAGGGGGGCATGCTTATTAATTTCTCGTCGCTCCATACCCTCAGTGACGTGATGGGAGC